>NC_134232.1:16075000-16380000 GCF_965140235.1 Caretta caretta
ATCATTACATACAGTTCAAAACAAAGACAATTTAATAAACAGCAATCAATTAAAAAAATAAGGAAAAAAGTGAAAGGTTAAAGGAAAACCTGTCACGCAGCTCTGCGGCACGGGGACGTCACATCCAGCGTCTCTGGAACGTCAGGGCAGTTCAGCCTGTTCCTCACACGTCCCAGGCAGGGATGCTGCGGGTCGGACACTGCTCTGGCAGTGGCCACACGCCCTCAGGCTCTAGGAGGCAGGACCCTTCTTCCCAGCTTCCCCCCCCCGCAGGTTACGATGCCCCTCCAAGTCTGGCCTGCAGGGTGTCTTGGCTGGGAGCGTCTCCCTGCGCTGGGCCCGCTGCCCAGGGTCCCCCCTCGCTCTCCCCAGCTGCTCACCGCACCCGGCTCCGGACGGCTCCAGCTCCACTCCGCGTCAGCTCCAGCTCCACCCCTCTGCCTCAGCACGGCTGCTGCTTTGGCTCCTTGGGCTGCTTCTCTGGCCCCTCTGGCTCTGGTTGCTGCAGCTCCGCTCCCAGGACAGGTCTTCTCCCTGGGCTGCTTCTCTGGCCCCTCTGGATCTGGCCCAGCTCTGCTCCACAGCTCAGCTCGGGCCCCTGCTCTCTCCTTAGCTCGGCCCCACTCTGTCTGACCCAGGCACATCCAGCTCACTCGGAGGACGGGACCCCCCTGGCCTCTTGCCTCCCTGATTAGCCTGCCCGCCCTGTCAATCAGGCTGACCTGGAGCACTGGCCTCTCCCCATTGTTCCTGGGGACTGTCAGTCTCAGGGTCCTGATTCCCCATCGACCCTTCCCCTTTCTTTTGGTACTGGGAGCTAGCAACCAAAACACCCCCACTGAGTTTTAGTAAGGGAACAACAGTCCCCTTACACAAGCCTCCTCACGCTGACCCCTCATTGCTTCTCAGCCTTTGGCCAGGGTACCACTTTGAAGGGGTGAGAAGGGAAGTCAGGCTCCATGTCCATCTAGCCCTTGCCTCCTGCGCAGAAACTGGCAGGGCACCAAGCTAGTGCAGGTGTGATGCTGCTGATTTTTGCAATACCCAGGATACCTGCTGTGATGCAAGCTCTGGTGCCAGCTGACAAAGGGTTCACTAGTCACTGGGGCAGGAGGCCGGGGCTACCAAATCATTCCACAGAATGTAACATGGCTTTAGGTCACTACCTCCTTGGACCAAATTGGAACCAGATTCCCTAATCCCATTTAGTCCTTAGCAATGCCTTTGTAAAGGAGCCCAATTGGAAACAGGCCTAGATTGCAACTCCCACATGCTGGGATCTGAGCAGCACCACCACCCCCCAGTGAAGGAAAGAGATAACAATGTATGCAGGTGAGAGATGGAGCAGTCACTTCTAGGCCAGGTACTGCAGGCCTTGCCCTTCAGGAACTCCACAATTCTCGGTAATACACTAGATCTCCACCCTCAAAATCAGCAAGTTCTAAAGAGGTCGAAAGCACAGCCCGTAAAGTGGCACAGGAAGAGGCCTGTGTTTGTGACGAAGCCTCCTGAATCTTCCCTCTGTCCTGGCTGCATACCAGGGAGGAGGCTGACGGCGTGTGGACAATAGTTGAGCCCACATTTCCTGCACCAAGGCGAAGTTGGGCTGAGGGAAGCTGACCAGCTCCATTGAGCAGCTTGGCTGTTGCGCAGAAGCTCTATGGAGTTTCCAGAACACTTGAAAGTGCCGGTGCCTTGATATGGAGCAGTAGGTGAAACAGGACGGAACACTCAGAACAGCCCTCCTGCTGAAACGAGAATGGAAATGCCTCCCAACTCTGAAACACACGTGGGAACGAACCACCATACACAGCCTGCCACTTGGCCTATGCAGGGAGTTATACCACGCTAGCGAAAATGGCAATGGAGTTTAAACCTACAGACACTTTTTATTAAATTATATGTCTTTGCTCACTGTGATATTTTGGCTTGAGCTGAAGAGCCCGTCGTAGATGATATTAGTGTTAAGCAATCCTGTACATGGAGTCCGACTAGCTGCTAAAAGTCTAATACTCTGTCTGCCAACTCATTTGGGAAATGTGATCTGGCTGTCCCTTGTCCCCTGCCCTGCTACTCCTACGCGTGAGTACCCTCTCCTGCTTCCTGGAAGAGTAGCAGTCCAGTCGTCTTGCTTTTTCCTTCGCATTCCCCACCTACATCTATGCCACCGGGTAAAAGCAAAATGCTATCAGGTTGCCATGGCAACTGCTGGGCCAAATGACAACTACCTGACGTGGTCTAGGCTCTTTGCCGCTACCCATCATTCAGAATGAGCTACTCCTACAAAGCCACAGAGCTTCCAGGGCCAGACTGATTCTGTGGGAACAGCCAGATACAGGAGGGAGTGAGGCCTGGAGCTTGGAGACTGTTTTCACTCCCTTTCCAAAGCACCTTGAGGCATGTTATGATTTTAGTCTGTACATCACAGGACACTGTCAGAGCTTTCTTCAGAATGCCCAGAGCAGATGCTCCCATTGTCCCATCACCCTCCCACGGGTGCAGACAGCTACAACAAGACAGCTAACCAGCTCTTGTACTGAACCGCCTTTGAAAACTGCTTTCTATAAGGGAACATGGCTGGAGCCAGAACTGGTCCTACAGTTATAAACAAGGGGCCCAAATTCAGACCTGGTGTAAAAAGGAGTAGTCCCCCGCCCCGTTTAGATCTCTGGGAAAACAGTGGGTAAGTTAGCCAAAGAATGGGCATAGGTGGCTAGTGTGAGCAGCATAACTTGCACTGATTTGGTGTGCAGAGTGAGTGTGCCTGATACGCTGAGGAAGAGGTGATGCAGGGAAGGCAAATAACTGGGAAGCATAAGTGAAAGGAGGGCCTCCTCTAATTTATCTTACGTCCACTTCAACTTCTTTCTCCGTTAGCTTGTAGTGTGCACCTCTGTTTACGTCACTACTGAATCTGGCCCAGGGATCCTGCATCCAGGGCTTTTGTGTTTAAAAAAAAAAAAAAAAAAAAAAGAGAGAGAGAGAAAAGGGAGATTCTCCAAGTAACAAATTACTGTAAGGTCTTATAGGACAATCTATCATTCCCACTTTTAAAATATGGATAGTTCAGGGGGCTGCTACCTGCTGACACCAACTTTAAACCCACCATTATCCAGACTCCCAGAGTACTTGCATGTGACCCAGCCCCACCTTTTCAACAGGACCCGGAGCTGCTGAAGTCACACAATGGCAGACCGACAGAAATCACGAAACACGGGAGGACCTGTCTGCTGGAGTGAGCCTTTGCCAGCAAGCCATGATAAAACTACATATAGACTGCCTTTGTTTGAGGGGTCACTCAGACCAACTCAGACCAAGACATATTCAGTGGATTAAGATTACACTGTGAATTCTGAAGACAAGGAGAAGTGATTCTTCCAAGGCCCCACCAAGAGGTAAAGCTGCCTCGGCATTAAGTGCACATATATGCTGGAGACTGAAAAACTCTCTGGCCTTCCTGGTGAGAGGGGAACACCAATATTTAATACAGATGCACATGACAATATCCAGAAATGCTGCAAGATAATAAACTGGACAGAGCAATTTGTCCAAGGCCTGCATGCTGCCTCAGAAAAGGTGCTGACAGCTTTGTCTTACCTTTCCTACAGGCTATCATTGCCTACATTTACCATTCCTAAGTCACAAGCTACAAAGCAAACTCCAATTAGATTCTGTGTCGCTGGCATTAAGCCTGCTGAGTATAGAGCATTTCCCACAAGAATGTCAACTGCAGCAGCGCTTGACTCCTCCATTTGAAATTAAATGCAATGCAAAATCTTCAGTAGACAATTGGAGTCCCTGCAATGCTGCTTTGTGTTAAACCTTCCTCCACAAAGGCAGCGCTTTCAACTTCAGTCTTTAGCTTTGGCGAGCCATGTTTAGTTACACAGGGAGAAACACACTTTTGAGAGACCAAAGCCAACATTTTCAAACCTGGGTGGCTAATGACAGGTACCTAAATAAGCAGCTAGATTTGCAGAGATGCCGAGCACTCACAACTCCAGTTGACATCAACAGGCGCAATGGGTGCTCACGTCTTCAGGTGACTAATGTTGAGCACCAACATTTAAAAATCTTGGCCAAACTTTCTATACACCAGTCTGTAGAAAAGTGACTCTAGTTTCAAGCTGTCTCTCCTAGAAACAAGTCCTTGCCTGAATTAACATTAAGGCAAGGGATTTTACATGCCACATGGTAAGCTCTGGAATGCATCTCATGAGTGAACAGTACAACCGATTTAAATGCACTGATAAGCAAGATGGTCAAGCACTTCCGAAAACAGGCTTCTAACATCACAAAACCATGTAGCTTTCTGCTGTAATGCTCAGCCATGAGTTAGATTTTTTGTTTTTAAGTCACATATAGTTGAATTTGATCCCTGTAGGTCTCTATTATAGCGGGCCTCTGAGTGACAGGCATATGAGCTCACAGTAGCTATGGACACTCAGGATCAGCCAACCTAACCCAGCGGAGATGCCAGGATAATACTCATTGTTGCTCTAGCCTCATGTTCCGGTTTCCTGTTTTCTATTTTACATGCAGTCCATTGGCCTAGCATTAGTTGTACGTGCACAAACATGCTGTAGGAAAACAGAATACTTTCACCCGCTTATTCACCAGCCCCTAAAGAGACGGTCAATCCAGACCTCTATCTGGCCTCATTAGTGCAATATTTGAACATCTAAGACAAACCGTTATTTCAGCGAGGATCCCACATTCACACTCCAGGGAAGTCAGGTTAGATTTCTGGAGAGGGACTGAATTTAGACTTGACGAGATGACATTCATATTCCCAAACTGCAGGAGGACTGAGGCTAGACACACAGAATAAAGAACAAACAGGAGATGGGGCAAGAGAGCATGGTTTCAAGCCAGCCTTCTTTACATCTTGCTTAAGTTTTCCTCACTGTTTTGTTTATCTGAAGTTAAGGGGCCAAAAATTAAACCAGGAAAATCAAAGCAGAGTTTTCTTCGCTGAGCTGGAACTTATTCAAGAGCTGATGTGAGATTTTGGGCCGTTAGAATCTTGTAAAACGTTCCTTATTGCTAGAGGCAGCCAAGCAGTGACAGAGAGGCTGGATTCCTTGAAGGAGGTAATAACCTCATTAGAGGAGAAATTCGAAAGAGAATAGGTTTCAGATTGATGAGGCAGTGTGGCTACTGGGAGATTGTAGCAAGGGGGCAGGAGCTGTACAGAACAGAAGTTACTGGAGGAAATTAAAGTCCAAGATAAAAACTGTTATACAGATGTAGGGAGGAGAGAGGGAATAACAACAAATAAAATGACAGGTTTCAGAGTAACAGATTGCATCCGATGAAGTGAGCTGTAGCTCACGAAAGCTTATGCTCAAATTGGTTAGTCTCTAAGGTGCCACAAGTACTCCTTTTCTTTTAACAAATAAAATGAAAGTTAGAAACGTGATGTGGTCCCTCCAAGAAAATGTAAAACCAAAGTGCATCAAAGGAGAAGAGTCTATAACAGATGCGGAGAAGGGAGAGAGAAAAGATGGTTAAACATGGCCCTGCTCACCTAGGGCCAGATTCGGATGCTTTAACTTACTATTCCAGGTGGGCAAGTTATTTCAGCCTGGCCCTCTGATTCTTAGCGCTACAAGGTAGAGTAGGGCATCTTCTCTCAAGTCACCTGCTTTACCTCAGCACATACCTGTGACACTGAAGGAAAGGGGACCTATGCAGAGAAGGGGTGATGGTGACTATGCCCACTTTGCTGCCTTCAGAATTCCAATCAGCCTCCTGGAAAGCAAATGTTGCGTTTTCCTCTCTGGAGGAAGCTACAGTCTGGTTTTGGATCAACTTTTGTCAAGACGCTACCTTATCTGGAGAGCAATCTTAATGATATCTTTCCAGGTGCGAGAGGTGCATTCAGTCTCCATAACTCAATCTCAGGCCTCTGCCACGATGCTCACAACAAAGGGAACAATCTAATTAGGATTGTGTTTGTGACTGACATTTGCACTACTAGGAACTGGACCGAGACCCAACCCAGTTCACTTCCCAGGGGTCAATAATAGTGACTTCTGAGGACCACTCACCAGAGCAGGACTGGAACCAGTGGAGATGAAAGACTCCAACTCAGTGGCAAACTAAAGAGCCAGTATCAATTCTATTAGTTGAGTCTCCCCCCTTTTTCTTGTTATTTTAACAGTAATTGACAGGCTGTCCCTGCATTGTCTCTCCTTATTTCCCCTACACTGTATGTTGTAACAATCGGGAGCAGATCATCAAGGAAACATTCCAACCACAACCAAAAATAAATAAGAATCCACCAAAATTTATACCCATCCAAACACACCCATCAACACATACTGTCATGCATATTTACAGGAAGACAGTGCAGTGGCAACATCAACCATAACTGTTCTAATCCCTCAGTAATCTAGGAAAATCCAACTTTCATCCAAAACAAACTGACACAAACAGGAAACCTCTGCACAAAGAATCACTGCTCAAGGCCTTTCTCTTCAGCCCTTTGCCTGAGTTTTGCATTTTGTGTAACTTTATGCAGAGTCAATGTATGCTATGGCTTGTTGTGTGTGGCCTTTCTGTAATGGCTGTAGCCATGGTTAGCTCATTCTGGGGATGACATGGGTGCAGGGTATCTGACAGACATTCCAATCCCATGTGCTATCTTTGGGGACCATACTGTATAGTTATACATCATTGTGGGCCTGGGGCTGTCTACAAATCCAGCAGGGAGAGTTCCCAGGAACCAAAACAGTGGAGGGAGATTAAGGTGAATCACTTAGGTTGTAAACTCCTCCAGAGAGGTGCCACTTAACACCCCCCCAACCCCTCAGGGATGCTGTTGTATACTGGTTCAAACGGCATTTTGCAGAGACCAACACTGAAAGGGCTTTTGGCATAAAAAGGTTGCTTTTAAATGCACTCTGGGCCTTCTTTCTGATCCATCAAATGTTCAGCCCTGTCTGTCCAAGGGGGGCCCTCCACTCTTGCAGAAGGGCCCCAGCAGACTGATGTATGACTTGTGCTATATTTCATGTGTGTTTAAATCTGTTTATTACGTTTCTCTGTAATATTGTTACCTTAAGAACAAAGGTGCTTGCTAGAAAGAGCTGTGTGACCACTAGTAACTGCTGGCAAAACACTGCTCACAGACCTGTGAGAGAGAAAAACACAGGCGCTGCCTGTTAGACAGCCTGGCTTGCTGGGGATATCACAGTGTAAGGCAGGGAGCAGTGCAGCCTTAAAACTGCCTGGTCAGAAGGAAGGCTGGAGACCTGAAGCCTAACTGGGCACTCCTGCAGTGGACCACAGAGGTAGGGGTTGGGGAGAGTTACCCTGAAACTGTGACAGAAGGTTGTATAGCTGCTCTCATCACCCCACCGATGAAACAGCATTCGTTTTCTCACACTTCCTGCAACACAGACTGATATGGGAGATTTTGAACTGTGGACACAATCTCAAATGGTAGGTGCTATTGAAAGACTTTTCATCTACTCCTTTTAGGTGTTTCCTCAGGAATTTATGTAATTATATTATCAGACCTTTACCAGGCATATACCCTATTACAGTGGATATAAACTATTTAAGCTCTTGATGAGTATCCCTTCACTTCAGCATTTGCTTTTAGCAGCGGTAGTTACAGATATTGCTGTTTTTCCAAGGATTTTACTTGACTCGACCTTTCTGCTGGTGTAGTGAGAGACATCCAAATTCTGCTATTTCTCAAGAATCTTCCAATTTGTCCCTCACTGGATACACTTGAATCTAAGTGCTGGTTCTGCCATCGCAATATTGTTTACTCAGACTTCATACAGACGTTGCCGTCCCTCTCTATGCCTGAGAGTAAAATCTGAGAACCAGTTAAATTTATACCTACTGCTCAAATCCTAGGGAAGCTTGTTAGTTTTGAATCATTTCAGTGCCTTGCAAGCTAGCTATTGCCCACTGCTGTTTAGTGGAATTAGGTAGTTAGAGCAGCAATTCTCCAACTTTAGTAACCACAGGACCCCCATTTTGATTTAAAAAATTTTGTGGACCCCTAAGCCCCCTGCTCAGCCCCAGGCCCCACCCCCACTCCACCCTTTCCCCCCCAAGACCTACCCCTGTCCTCTTCTTCCCGCCTCCTCCCCCTCCCTCCCAGCACCTCCTACACGCTGCTGAACAGCTGTTCCACGGCGGAGGCACTGGGAGGGGGGGAGGAGTCAAGGACCTCAGTTTGAGAAATGCTGAGTTAGAGATCTGATTGAGCCTCAGCCCTATTGTGTTCAGATAGAAATGTAAGTCAGACCTTTTCGATAATGCTTTCCCTAACAATAACACATTTATCAGTATAAATCGTTGGCAACGTGCAACCCCGGCAATCCAGGAGCATGGAGAGAGAAAAGCCTCTCTGGAGCTTCATGCTCATCCATAATTTTGTTCAGTGTCTAATCCTAAGGAGCTGTAGTGTTTTAGATATGTCTAAGATCTTTTTGGATTCACCTTCTGCACACAAGTCACCCCAGGATATCACAAAGGGCACACGATCCTGATCACTAGGAGCTTAACCTCAGATTGTCCTGATGAAGCTGGCAGTTGAGCTTTTAGCTGCAGAGTACTGTCAGACTAGAGCAGATACCCATAGTTTAGTTGCAGAATCTGCTATGTCCTAGGGGCTTGGTTTCAGTCGTTACACATCAGCGATGTGCTGGAATGCAGCCTTTTCACAGGGAACAGAGAAAAGTCTCAGGACAGAGATACTAGAAAGCTGCAAGAAACATGCCAATACAATATAAAATCTGAATCTATGCTTATGATGGGGAATGAGGTGCCAACCGTAATTTATTAAAGCCATATAATTTAACCAGATTTTAAATTGGGTGAAGCTATTTAATTTCCCCCTGAAGGCTCTATAAGTCCTTCTCTGAGCTCTAGACCCTCACCCTGGGAGCTCCCTATGACATCCACAAACTTTGCCCATGAGGTGGAGGGTCACCACTATGTGATGTGACTCTTCCCTTTTTTCAGAGGCTGCCCTTGCAGGACTCCCAGCCCATCCTGACCTGGAGCATGAGAGTGAGGGAACTGGCACCTAGTCTCCAGTTTAAGGCACTGCCCTGGGGCTGACCTAAAGCTGGTGATTTTTTTTTAAATGGCAAACAGAATGAGGAGGAAAGAGAAAGTGATCCAGTGAACATAAAGTTCTAAAGCATCCAAAACCAGAAAATACACCTCAAGGCGGAGGGGCAAGCTGCGGCTTCAATGAAGTAGAGTAATCCTCAACTGGATTCTCAAAATAATTGAACTTTTCACTCAAAGCTTAACTCAGATGCAGATTACTATGCAAAATTTGCACATGGTACTGCTTAGAAACAGCTTCCAGAGACCTTGTCACCTGTAACGCAGCTTTTCACAGAGGGAGGAGGACAGCGTCACATGTATTGTGCCTGTTGACAATAATCTAGCAGGAACTATTACGTTACCTCCGAGAAAGGACAACTCTTGTGTCCAGATCAGAGGAATAATTTCACAGTGGCAGCTGCGAGAGGGGCTCGGCTTTTCCCTCTCATCTAACAGGCAACATTTACCCCGATAGCTATAATCTTTTGAAAGGCAGATAAAAAAGCCAATGTGGACTCTAGAGATAAGAGGAATGTCAGCCTGAAGGTGAGGCTGTGCTGAGCAGCCGTGGCAGTTATGAAATAGGTCACACAAGCTTGAAAAAGGAACCAAAAAAAAAGAAAAATAGCAATATAAGTAGACTGAGGCAAATGCTCCCAGCACCCATCCTACTTGTAGTAAGCCCCAGCTAGACTACATCTGCCTGTGTTTGACACTTGATAACACATCTACTCCTCATTCTGATGGAACCTACATACAATTGTGTCTCCGGCTCTGAAATTCCAATGTACAATTATAAAATCTCTTCCAGCTGGCCTCCTCCTCCACCTCCCACCATTGCCAGGAGATTAGACTTTAGAAATATTTCCATATGAGTCTCAGTACCAAGGCTGAATGGCTGATTCACACCCAGAGAGCTGCACAACTAAGGAAAATACTTGCCAGTCACATTTATTTGCTTTGAATATTCTAACATTTACAAATATACTTTATACAAATATTCTAGACCAGCCTACTGCAGGTCATTGTATCAAACAATTATTTGAACTGTACTATAAACAATTTTTAAAAAATATAACTTTATGAAAACAGTTTCTCTTTCTGCTCTGAAAGTACAATATTATTTATGAAGGTTGATTCCTTGGCAACAGCAAAAGCAATTATGTTCTTTCTCCTTGTGACCTCTCATTTTGCAGGCATGAAGTATTAGGATCAAAGAGTTTTTTAGGGCTTATTATAGGTAGCAGGAATATGACAATGCATCTTGTTTACTACTACATCAGGATGCTACAAATACTCTCATATAGAACTAAAATTATCACAGAGCAATCACTAACGGGGATTAAGGACTGATTTACTTTAACTTCTTAGTGACTGCTGGTTAAGTTGGCTTCTTTTTTAGGCTCTTTCTTGTAGATAAGTCTTTAGGATAGAGAAATTAAGAGTTAAGTACCAACAAACAACAAAAGAACCGTTTGTACTATTTTCAAAACAGCTTTTTCAATGGTCCACAATAAAATGAGTTGACGTACCACTGATCCCAAAACGATTATATTTCAATGTGTTGGTATAAGCACTATTATGCAAACAAAAATCAGGGAAATAAATGGCACTTGCACTGCTGAGTTAATTCAAGCTCCATATAACTCTTATAAATAGTTATGTTTCCAAAACATCCTGGAGCAAATAATCAAGATCTGGCTGGGGTGGTAAATAATGCATCATTGTTTCTCTTTGGAGGTCCGGCTTTAAATTCCTGATAGGTGACAAATTTGTTTGACTCACTTCACATAGATTTTATAGGACTACTTCGAGCAAGAAGTTTTACAGTCTTTAAACAGTAGCCGTTAAGCAACTTTTATGGTGCAAAGGCAGAATTAAATATTTTTTGTGCTGATTTAAGTAAAACTTTGGATAATTTGTCTTGAAACAACATTGCTTATTAAAAGACACATGGTGTACAAGATATTCTAAAAATACCTGGTCCTTAAGTGCCTGCACTGATAAGGATTTCTGAGCAATGGGAACAGAAGAGCAGCAGCACCATCATGACTGGGACACAAGGTAGGTATCAAACTCCTGGCACTCATAGCATGCAACGCTGTCTAAAACCCACTCTCGGGTCACCATGGCAGTACACTTCTGAGGGATTGCTGTAAAACAAAATATGAATGATAAAATAATATCTGCAGGTCAGTGTGAGATTCAGATTGTGAGCTGTTCTATTTCAGCATTATTTTCATTAACGGTGTTCAAAATATCATTTCAAATCAGTTAAATGGTGGCTACTACTCTACATTTCCTGACATTGCATAAAATGCAGCTGTTTCATGGCCACTTGACAAACTGGCAGTATCTACACAGGAACTCTTTAAACTACCATAAAAGAGAGAGTAATAAAGATAAGTGAGCTGAGCAGTCTTTGATAAGCATTGCTAAAGGATTTCCAAATCACAGACTCTCAGTTTCTCCATGCACACACACATTCAGTGTGTAGGTCATGTTTCTAGACATGTGAGGACACACTCCTAGGGGAGGATGGCACAAAAGGGTGTTTGTGGCATTAAAATGCTCCCGGATTACATCCATTTTTCAGTTTAGGTGAGGCGTGGAGAGAGAGGAACTCAGGGATCCTCTTGTCCCAACCACTGCCCAGAAAACTAAATGCCAAGGGCCTGTGTCTTTTGTAAATAAGTGGGGTGGATGACCAGAGACAAGTGAGGTTTTTATATTTTATTTTGGGGTTGGGGTACTGGCGCTTGAATGGTTGGGAAAGGAAGATTGTTGGCTGCTTGTTCCTGGGTGTTCTTTGTCTCAGCTGAGGTTTTCTACTAGATCTCACTGGTCTCTACAATGCAAAGCCTCTCCTAAACTTTGTAAATTTTAGAAAGTAGCCCTACTGGCAGGGATAATTTCAGTTAAACCTGACTCTGGAGACATGCAGGGTACATGGGCTGGCAGTTTATTTTGCTGCATATTTACATTCACATTTCATCACAACCTTCCTACTCTACATCAGGCGAGGAGACTGCCTGGCAAACCACCTCTCAGGACTTTGTTTACTCTCAAGATAGGTAAGGGAAAAGTTTGAAATGACCAACTGTGTCTGTTTTGAAATGAAGGAATGTGCTCCCAATTCCAAACATAAAAGGACTTTATTCTGCTTCCTTTATAGAACCTTACTTCTATTCTATTACCCAGACCAGTGGAACCATAAGGCACTCACCATGTGCAGCACAAAGCAATCCATAGCTCCATATAATCTTACCTCTGTACCCTGTGTTTTCGAGCCAAGCATCAGGCTGTACAACTATTACAGTAGTAGAGTTCTAGGATTTCAAGATAAGAAACAAGATAAAAATAGCTACCATTATTTGTATCACATAAAATCAATCCTTCCTGTCTGTCTGCAGATAGCAATAACTTGGTATTTCTTTGCTTCACTGCATAGCTCCAGCGAAGGAGTCAAGAGGAGGAAAAATAAAAAGTGTATTAAGTTTGTAAGGATATTCTACAAGGGTTTCTGTTCAGGGAGACTTGGTGAAGATAAATTAATGCACCAGAGCCTTTTTGCTCCCGAAAGCTGAAGCCAGAGGTGAGCCCCAATGAGATGAGTTAGGCAGCTTGTACACAGTCTCTGTGAACCTCAACACAACAAGACCAGCATGTGTCTTGACATACTGACACTGTGCTCAGGAGAGGCCAAGCTTGGAACAGGACTGCTACAGATCAGCCCCTGGTTCACCCACAGAAGTGCGAACAGCGCCTATCTCTATCTATATCTGCATAAATCAGTCTTTTACAAGCACCAAAAATCACTAAGTATTTATGGGGTGGGGGGGATCAATAGGACAGTTTACCTTACACCCATCACCACTGAATACTTACAGCTTTGTGTGTGAACAGGTGAGGCTGTTTCACCACTGAGGCGCCACAAAGCTCCACCATCCACTCTAGATCACCTGATTAAGTCAGACAAAAGTAGCATGTTACAATTATGACTGCACTGCCCTGGGGACCAGCATGTCAGAGATCCAGCCCTGGTTCTCCACACCTTGCTAGAGTGGTTGTTACAAGTGAAATAATTTTATCCTCTTTATTTGTGGCATAAGCAGAGAACAAGGAGCCCTGCTCTTTCTAGCCTGTGTAGGCCAATTATTACTATAGTCCTATCCTAGGTTCTTCAGCAGGGAGAACCATCATGGGAACCTCAGGGTCCCAGGCAGATAACAAACAGTCCCCAGAAAAAATGCTGCCAGTCAGTTCATCTTAACTTAAAAGAGCCAAAGCGTGACATTACAATTGGAATAAGAAGTTAGCGATCTGGGATAATTTCTCATTAACACAAACTAGCCAAAGTGTTTAATTCCCATTAATTTGCTGAACTCTTGATGAAAAAACATAACAAAATCTCCTAAGCAGAAGGAGCCTGTAATTGCTCATCACGGCACTAGGAGTGAGCTCTGCACATGCTGTGGGAATTACTGTAAATGTCAAGAGATGTGGGGATAATTCATCCAGTCAGAAATAAATGTGATACTGGACAAATCAGAGCTTGTTGCAGGGAAGAGAATGAAGAGCAAAGATGGGAAGATATGTGCTTCTACTACTGAAAAGTTAAGCTACAAGTTTTGCTTAATTGTCTCCATAAAGAGACTCCACATACCTGCAGCTTTAAACTAATGAGAAAGCTTCAATCCTTTTCATCTATTTATCCTATGTACATAATTGCAGGCTTTAATATGTGTTTTACTTTTCACAACTGCTCTTTTGTAAGATCAGGAAGAGATAAAGTTACACTGTGGTTGTCTCAGTTGTTAAGAAGATAATGGGTAGGAGCTGTGTGTGGGGGCAGAAAACTACTCAAATAACTTCAAATGTTCAACAGGGAGTACATAAGCTTTTTTCCAGAGATAGTGGTGCTTACACATCTGCGTGCCTTTTTTTTTTTTTTCAATGTGAACAGAAAATTTCAAACATTGAATGGAAGGATTACTTCTAAAAACATTTTATGTGGCCAAGGCAGATACCGATGGGAATGGGAGACATTTAAGGTTGCCAACTTTCTAACTGCAGAAAACTGAACACCATTGCTCCGCCCCTTCTCTGAGGCCCCACCCCTGCTCACTCCAGCACCCTTCCTTCCGTTGCTCACTCGCTCATTTTCACTGCGCTGGGGTAGGGGGTTGGGGTGCAGGAGGGGGATCCAGGCTGGGGCTAGGGGTGTGGAGTGCAGGAGGGGGATCCGGGCTAGGGCAGGGGTGCGGGAGGAGGTGAGGGGTGCAGCTCACTCACCTCAGGTGGCTTCCAGGAAGCAGCCAGCATGTCCCTCTGGCTCCTAGGCATAGGGGGGACCTGGGGGCTCCATGGGCTACCCCCGCCCACTGTCCCCATAGCTCCCACTGGCTGCAGTTCCTGGCCAACGGGAATTACAGGGCTGGTGCTCGGGGCGGGGGTAGCACACGGAGCCCCCGTGACTGTCCCTATGCCTAGGAGCTGGAGGGACATGCCAGTTGCTTCCCGGGAGCCACGTGGAGCTGGGTAGGGAGCCTGCCAGCCCCATACCAACTGGACTTTTAACGGCCCAGTCAGCACTGCTGACTGGAGTTGCCAGGGTCCTTTTTCAACCAGGTGTTTCAGTTGAAAACCGGACACCTGGCAACCCTACAGACTCTGTCCAAAGATTTTTCCATAACCAGGGAGCATAATCATGAAATTAGACATTTCTGGCTAAGTAGATTCTTCTAAGAATTGCCTACTGAGTAATAATAAGAATTGAACAGTCTTCTATGGACACTTGGGTAGATGGGGCCAGGAGGCACAAGATTCTCTCTCTCTCTCTGATTGGGCTGTTTACATAGGCCTGAATTTTCCATCCTCACCTCAGGTTGAGTAGTACCTGACCCCACAAGTAATATTTATTTCAGTGGTGCTACACGCAGTGTAAAGTACGGCTCAGTTGGAGGGTGACAGAATCTAGTCCTTTGATATTTCTGACAGTTTAGAGGACTGACACCTGCCACATTCAGTACAAAATCTAAATGCCAGATTTGTCAAGACTCTTAAAAAATGTTTTAAAGAAAGCACTTCCGCTCTAACCCCATGACTGCACAGCATTCTCGTTATTACTGGTCTCTAGTGCTTTAATTTATTGCTTGTGGTAAGAGTATTAATTGGAATAGGTGGCCATTAGAGAACTTGGAGATCTTACTTTCCATCATCCTAAGCTGTGCAATATTTTCCTCAAGGCTCTAGTTCTTTTCTTTTTATTCAATTTACTTATAGGCATTTCTATAGGGCTCATCACCTTACATTAAAAACACCATCACATTAGCAACATCATGGTATACATTTCTGTGCTGTAAGGAGTGCTTGGGGCCATCACTGTATTTGTTAGGGCCTCTAGTCACACTGCAAGTGCTTTGGGGACACACTTCCAAGATGAAAAGTGTTCTATAAAGCCAAATCTTATTCTATTTTGTGCCATCCCTATGCCACCAATACAGAGATGGAATTCTCCTGAGATCAGCAGGGGACAGACTGTGTATCATAGTATGATGAGTTTTCCCCCAAAACAAAGAATTGCATCCAAACTTTTTTTTTTAAAGTCAAGCAGCCTCTTATGAGTTAAGGAGATAAAACTGGGAAAAAATACCTAGTGTATGTTTCATTTTGCTATCCTGTAAATTGCAGATTAAATAGCCCTAAAAGGTGGGTCTCCATGAAAGGGTCAGCAAAGGCAACAATTCTGGAGAATTTGCAATGACCACTGCAGATATTTTCTGTGGATTCTAGAAATGATAGTACATTCCCCTCACCTGTGCGCATATCGGTGAATGGTCCATAGCAACAGATCTCAAAGTCTTTGAAGAGCTGAAAAACAAGGCACATGTGAACACAGGGTATGTGGTTCCAGGGCAGAATGGACATTCAATGAAATGTCTGTTTTATTAGAGTGATGTATGAGGTCCCTCTATGGTTGGGATTCTGAAGTTATGCTCTGTGAAGCAGCTGTGGTGCAGTAAACTCTTCCTGGCAGTCCACAAATTAAATGTTTTGACAACCAAGCAGGGGACGGTTGTGGGACTGGAAAAGGAATCTCTCTCTCATGAAGTTGTCTGAAGAATGAAAGCACCGGAGACCCCTGCACCCCAGTATACAGGTATACTCTGGGACATGTTAGTTCTTGTGACTTTGGTATATGACTTATGCTAATGTATATAAGATCACAGTGTATATTTTGGAAAATACACCCCTCACTTCTCTTATTTGTTATGCGTGCAGCTTGAACATGAATGGATTTCCTCACTGCTAGCTGGTTAATTTAAAACTGGTTTCAGAGTAACAGCCGTGTTGGTCTGTATTCGCAAAAAGAAAAGGAGTACTTGTGGCACCTTAGAGACTAACTAATTTATTTGAGCATGAGCTTTCGTGAGCTACAGCTCACTTCATCGGATGCATCTGATGAAGTGAGCTGTAGCTCATGAAAGC
Organism: Caretta caretta; assembly: GCF_965140235.1. Lineage (NCBI taxonomy): Eukaryota > Metazoa > Chordata > Testudines > Cheloniidae > Caretta > Caretta caretta. The sequence continues at coordinate 16,091,576 of NC_134232.1, forward strand.
TCATGCTCAAATAAATTGGTTAGTCTCTAAGGTGCCACAAGTACTCCTTTTCTTTTTAATTTAAAACTGACATTCTATGTCATTGCTCATGGATAGTAGACATTTATAATGCCTACAATAAGTTCTTTGGGATCTGCTAGAATTATTTCAACAATTGTTTCAGAAACAGAAATCCCCATTCATGAAGCATTGGGTCAACCACCCTCACATCAGTGGCCCATAGGCAAGGTATAAAGTTTCTTCTTTCCTATGAAAAGGGTTTATTATGTCAAGGAGAGAGCTATTTTGCAGTTAATGCTTGTTCCATGACCCACTTGCTTAATCATTCAATTAAAATCTGCAACACCTATGATAACTTTTGAAGTTCCAATGACAATTATAAATCGGGAGAGAGAAGAGTTGCCAGACCACGTCCAGCCCTTGCAGTGCTGTTATCCTCAGAAAGTCAGAGCAAACACATCCAAAATCAGGTTTCAGAGCAGCAGCCGTGTTAGTCTGTATTCACAAAAAGAAAGGGAGTACTTGTGGCACCTCAGAGACTAACCAATTTATTTGAGCATAGGCTTTCGTGAGCTACAGCTCACTTCATTGATTTAGAAGTAGTTTAGTGTGAACATCACACTGATCCTGACATTTTACGGGCACCACACAGAGAAAACACATCACAGAATACGGATCATAAATCAACAAGCACAGCTGCAGCCAGACCTTCTTGTGTTGTGAGCTCAGCAGATATCACAAGGCAGGCAGGAATGCACCAAATCATTACACTTCCAACTACCAAACCTAGGTGCTACAGAAGTGGTGTTAACAACAGAATGTGGCACACTTATCTCCAAGTCAGCACTGAAATAAAACTCCAGCATGATGTTAGGGGCATTGTGCTTTCAGAGATGCCATCTTCTGAAGGAGGTATAAAACTCCTTCTGGTCATATTAAAATAGCACCCTTCATGAGAGTAGGACTATTCTGCCTAATTTGCAAAGTGAGTAATCACACTATCTAAATTTCCTATGCATTTTCAATGGATACAGTAACCTACAGCATTGCAATTGTAGCTGAGGAGGTGCTAATCTTTAGCTACACTCACAGGGTGTTACAAGGCTTTATTCACTAATATTGGTAAAATATGGGACTTTGAAAACTTGGGATGAAAGCTACCATAGAATTGAAAAATATTATTTTAGCTCCTATAGGAGCAAAAGAGAAAAATCAGTTATATTGCTGGCAAAGACTGAAGAGCACACTCTTTCTACAGTACATGCAGATTACATCTTCCTTTTCATTTATTTTTATTTTTCTCCTTCTACTGCTGCTCCCACAAGTGCCAGCCCAGAGAACTATACAAGACGCTGCTGCTCCACAAAGCAACCCGTATGCTATAAAAATGGATAAAGCTGGAGTTTCTTTAGGTTTAAAACTTGTGTTTGGCAATTTTGTTACAAAAAGGAGAGGAACACTGTATGAAGTCTTGTATCTTGTTAAAGGTTAAGGAACTGTAAATACAAGAATAATGAATATTACCAAAGAGCAGGGTGAGAAATGTCTCCAAATAAGTGCATTGCACATACTTATATAACTACGGAGAGGAAAGATCAGGGATGAATTGCCTCTCTCTCTCCTGTGCACTAGGATTCAATTCAAGAGAGAACCTCTGGCTTCTCGTTCTCCAGCCCAGTGGAGACAACAGGCTGTGTTTCCAGCTGATGGCTCTGCCATCCTTCCAATGGCAGTCACACAGAGCATTATTTATCCCATTCTATGAGAACATGGCAGATTTCCCCAGCCAACTGGAGGGATTGGTACCAGAATGGCAAATGTTAATGGGAAGGAGCTTGAGGAAAAACCCATGTGGTTCCAGGATAAGGGCAGGGCTTTCCCATCTGATGGCATAAACAATGTGGTATGAAACAGCAACTAACTATGCCTGCAACATTTTAAGGTCACAGACTATTTGCACAGGACCTCAAAGATAATGAGCACCCAGATTCGATAAATGAGAGATAAAATTTCAAATTTGCTACATTTTTTGTAACAGCTGAAGTGCAATTTGAACACAGCCCTAAACTCAAGAACAAACAACATTTATCATTTTGAGATTTGGCTTTGTACAAACCCATTTCTTTCCTACTGCAGTGGCAAGACAGCATGACATTTAGTATTTTACAGTTCCATCACTCTGCAAACTGTTTTCTGTAGCAGTTTAGTCAAAAGGTCCCTACACACAGAATATAAATAACTATCTTTAAAAAAAAAAATCCTACGCTTAAAATCGTGGGAACAGAGTTTCATGTACAGAGAGAAAGTTTCAGAGGTTAAACAGCAGGTGATCAATGGAAACACTGCCTGTTTCTTCTAGATGAGAATTAGCATAGATTGGTTTTACCTTTTCCTCCCCCAGGCCTCCATTTCCCAGAGCCTGGAGGATCACCTACCCATATTTTTAATTAAAATTTACCCTGCCTGCAAAAACATGTCTTGTATCTCACTCATTCTACTTTCTGTAGAAGGATTATAGGATCTCCTTTCAGAACCTATCAACACAGATTCTTAATCAGGCAGAGGGATTGCAAATAGTTTCCCAGGGAGCTGTCTCTATAGCAGAGCACTTCCTTTGAGCCAGCCCACACCTATATTATAAAAGGTGTAATTCACTCATGGTATGCAAAAACATTTGAATATTTCTGTTGCATGACTGGCAAGCTCTAGGAGCAGCACTGCAGAGACAGAGCCAACTACACCCTTATGTACAATTCTGTACATTTGATTTCATGGGAGGATAAAAGACCATTTAAAAATATTTCAGCTATTCAGCTGGCATCATAAACAACCGTTTATGTAGAATGGGATTCTTCTGACAGCTATGAATGGTTTCTTATGCTGATGTGCCTGTACCTTTCCAGTCTGGGATCGTCTAGCTCTCTTAGGGCCTTGGTGGTTTCTCCCATTGATCACGTCTCCTCTCACTTCAAAGTCGTACTGGAAGATAATGCAAAGAATCAGAAATCAGAGACAGAAAAGGCCGGCATGGTGAGCCCCTTGGGCCAAGGCAGGAAACAGCTCTCAGATTTCAGAAACTAGAAACCTTACAACAAATGCACGCAGAAGACTGACTAAAAAGCATTGTCCTTTATCTGTTAGGATGTTGAAGCATTCAAGATCATTTTCTTCCGAGTTATCAGTGACTTGGTAACAAGTAATGCTATTTTTGACATAGAATGCCATTCCCCCTCCCCCTTTCCCTCATTCAGTCCTTCTAAATAGGTTATAACCATTGATTTTAACATTCCAGTTGTGAGACTTGTCCCACCAAGGTTTCAGTAATACCAATTAGATTGAACTTATGCTAAAAAACCGAGCAATTCCAATTCCTCTTGTTTGCTACCCAGGCTCCTAACACTGATGGAGAAGAAATTCTCGAATTGCCTATATATCAGAAGTTAGAAATTGTAGAAAAATTGATTAGGGAAGCAAAGGAACACAAGGAGAAATCTATGGCCAGCAGAGTTAAGGACAATTAGAAGGAATTTTTAAAATATATTAGGAACAAAAAGAATGCTGACAATGGTAATGGACCATTACTAGATGGAAATAGTAGCATTATCATTGATAATGCAGAAAAAGCAGAAATGTTCAGTAAATATTTCTGTTCCATATTTGGGGGAAAAAAACCAGATGATATAGTCTCACCATATGGTGATAGGTTTCAGAGTAACAACCGTGTTAGTCTGTATTCGCAAAAAGAAAAGGAGTACTTGTGGCACCTTAGAGACTAACCAATTTATTTGAGCATAAGCTTTTGTGAGCTACAGCTCACTTCATCGGATGCATAAACACTCTTTCCATTCCACTAACATCCTCCAAAGATACCAAACAGAAACTACTAACGATAAATATTTTTAAATCAGCAGGTCCAGATTACTTGCATCCAAGAATTTTAAAAGAGCTGACTGGGGAGCCTGCTGGACCATTAATGTTGATTTTCAATAAGTCTTGGAACACTGGGTAAGTTCCAGAAAACTGGAAGACAGCTAATGTACCAATTTTTAAAAAGGGTAAACGAGATGACCTAGGTCATTATAGGTACGTCAGCCTGACATCAATCCCAGGCAAGATAAAAGAGCAGCTATATGGGACTCAATTAATAAAGAATGAAAACAGAGTAATGTAATTAATGCAAATCACCTTGAGTTTACCGAAATTAGAACCAGTCAAACTAACCGGATATATTTATTTTTTTATAAGATTATAAATCTGGTTGATAAAGGTAATAGTGTTGATGTAATATACTTAGATTTCTGTAATGTGTTTGACTTGGTACCGCACAACACTATGATTAAAAAGTTAGAATGAAATAAAATTAACATGGCACATATTAAATGGATTAAAAACTGGCTAAATGTTAGGTCTCAAAATTTAACTATAAATGGGAATCATCATTGAGCAGGTGCATTTCCAGTGGAGTCCTGCAGGGATCTGTTCGTGGCCCTACGCTATTTAACATTTTTATCAAAGATCTGGAAGAAAAAACAAAATCATCACTGATGAAGTTTGCAGGTGACACAAAAATTGGGAGTGTGGTAAATAACAAAAAGGACAGATCACTGATTCAGAGTGATCTGGATCACTTGGTAAACTGCACAAGCAAATAATGTGTGTTTTCGTATGGCTAAATATAAATGTATACATGTAGGAATAAAGAATGTAGGCCATACTTACAGGATGGGAGACTACCCTGGGAAACAGTGACTCTGAAAAACATGTGGGGGTTGTGGTGGATAATCAGTTGAACATGAGCTCCCAGTGTGATACTGTGGCCAAAAGTACTAATGTTTATGCATCTCATGATCACAGGGGAATCTTGTATAGGAGTAGAGGGGTTATTTTACCTCTATATTTGGAGCCGGTACGATCACTGCTAGAACATTGTGTCAAATTCTGATGCCAACAGTTCAAGAAGGATGTTAATAAATTGGAGAGGGTTCAGAGAAAAGCCACGAGAATGATTAAAGGATTAGAAAACATGCCTTATAGCGATAGACTCAAAGAACTCAATCTATTTAGCTTAACAAAGAAAAGGTTAAGGGACGACTTGATTACAGTCTATAAGTATCTACATGGGAAACAAATATTTAATAATGGGCTCTTCACTCTAGCAGAGAAAGATGTAACTTGATCCAATGGCTGGAAGCTGAAGTAAGGTGTACATTTATAACAGGTCAGTAATCAGCCACTGGAAAAATTTACCCTCATGGTAGATTATCCATCACTGGCCATTTTTAAATCAAGATTGGATAATTCTTCTAAAAGATGTGGTCTAGGAATCACTGTGGGAAAGTTATACAGCCTGTGTTACTCAGGAGGTCAGGCTAAATGATCACAGTGGTCCCTTCTGGGCTTTGAATCTATGAATCCTTCAGCTTAATCACATAAGTGTTTCTTTAAAAGAAACTAATCAAATTCTATTCAACTCGCTGAACTGACTCAGAAGAGTGGCAATCAGTTTACAGAGGCAAATCTCATTCAGTAGAAATTAACTATCAGTACATAACCTCTAGAACTTAATTTATTTAATTTTCAACATCTATTTTATTTCAAAGCATTCACTTGCCATTTAGATTAACAGTAAATACAATGCTTTATTTGATAATGTTAGGTCTGCATCTGTCTCTCAATTGTCTATTATTCACTACATTAAGAAAGCTCCTTCATAGATTTCTATGGAGAACTGGCAGGGAATTAATAAATAAATAAATAAAAATAAAAGACAACTCATATTTTCACCCAACTTCAGACTTATGTAGTGGTTTCCATAATGAGGGAGACTGAATCTGTCCTGAAAACCCCTCTCACATTGCTTGAAACAGAAGATTAATTGAGACTGAAGGGCATTCAGTAGATGCCCCATATCGCTCGCTGGAGAGACCAGAGTTTCAGGAGCCTCCATAATGGATAAAGTAAGACCCAGCTGGAGAATGATGAAGTCTCCCAGAGAGTTTTTGGGATTAGTAGTTTTTTTCTACTCCCTTGGCTTTGGATGCTAGCCTAGGGTTTTTTGACCAGAGAAGTTGAGGGTGGAGCAGGCAAGACATCCATTTCTACTCATCAGAATCATGAAATTTTGCACTGGACCAAAGTTTGTGAAGTACCTCTTCTCCCAACACACAGTCAACCTATGGAAGTCATGGCAATGGGATTTTGTGAAGGCCAAAAGGTATAACTGGGTTTAAAACAGAATTAGGTAAATTCCTGGAGGATAGGTCCATCAATGGCTATTAGCCAAGATGGTCAGTGATGCAGTCCAATGCTCTGGGTGTCACTAAACCTCCAACTGCCAGAAGAAGGGATGGATCACTTGAAATTGCCCTGTTCTGTTCATTCCCTTGGAAGCATCTGGCACTGGCCACTGTCAGAAGACAGGATACTGGACTAGATGGACCTTTGGTCTGATCCAGTACAGCCGTTCTTATGTTCCTTATGCAAGGTTCTGCAAAAATCTGTGCCTGAGGCAAAAAATCTGAGCACTATACATAAAGAGAGGCAGATACCACCTAATCCATGCTCTAGTCTCAGGTAGCTAACTGCACTACAAAGATAGAAGATGCTGCAGTGGGAAGTTTTCAATAGTTGGCTATAGATCAGTTAATTAAGTGCAAGAGCTTGGACATGGTTGTGTTCCAACATTATTCCTTCATACACACAGCAGGTAATTACCTCCACCTTGCATTTGCCAATATCAAGAGACGTATTTTATCTTTGGAACCGTTGCTAGACAAAAGGTCAAGAAAATATCACAGGGGAGGCTCTTTGTTCAGCAGCATGGAATACGTGCATTCTGCAGAACTGTGGGTTTCAGTGACGTTTCTTGGTACAGCCTAGAATCCCGACTCTGGTCCTATGCCAAATTCTCCTCTGTCCGAAACACCCTCAACTAATTTTCAGTTTCAAATATTTAATTCCTGTTTCTGTCTCAGACATGATTAATATGCTCATCGCCATAGTGTCTGGATGCTAGTGCAATGGACATATTTTGCATTTCACTCTTAAGACATCACACCCACCTCATCAAGTATCTTTCCTTCCTTAAAAGACTGAACAATCCCTAAACAAAAAGAGCAGAGAAGAACAGATCACATTAAATCAGGCAGGATGCTCTAATCAGCACCAACAGTCTAATTATAAAGAGAAAGTATTTCTTTGGGAGAGGTCACTTACAGTTATTTGAATGAAGCAATGGATACTTTAAAAAAAAAAAGAAAGAAAAACTGAGCATTATCGTTAAATGTCTAAATATTCAGATGGTACTCTGAAAAATACCAGATGCTAAAATATGTTAAATATGAAATATAAAGTATGTAGTGTTAGGAAACTGGGGAGGATGGGACATGTAGCTGCTCCAAAGAGTATTATACTTACATTCATAGCTAACTACCCATTTTCTTCCTGCAATGCCCAGAAAGTACTTCAGTGTCCGCTCACAAACTAGCTCCATATCTGCAGATTAAGTAGAAATATACTGGTATCATTCTCAATTTTGCCATCTAAATAACGTAAAGCAACTTTGACAGTTGACTTGTATTTAAACCACCAGAAAAACACATATTGCCCAATGACACTGTTGACGAAGGCATTTTCAGGGGGGTTCAAAGTACCAATGTCCTAATGCTGCCCCCTCCTGGGTCTGCTAAAAGGGAGGAATCTAGTATGGTAGTCAGTGGAGAGTCTCTGACTGTACACCCGCACCCTCCAGCCCAGGTTTCCTATTGACCTGAGCTAAGAGATGTTGGAAAGGCATAGAACACCAGTCAAAATACAAGACTCTGAATTCGTATGCAAGTGAAACATTCAAATCCTCCTGATTTTCCCCTTGTGACTGCCTCACCAGCTTTCATAAGGAGAGGACAAAAAGAGTATGTTGAGGATCTAATGGATTAAAAACGATAAAGACTTTTTTCCCTTCCTACATTGTTTTTTTTAAACTGATAAGAAGAGTCACTTCAGATTTTGAAGAATTTTGAAATGTTCTTATGAAGCAAACTGAGGACAGAGTAGGTTATTTTAATATTATAAATAACTAAATCCTGTAACACAGCAGATCAACTAACAGCAATAGCTCATCAAATACTTTACAGTTTAATTTTTAAAGTTTTTTAACATCTGCTGATAAAACAGATTTAGCAAGGAGCTTAAAACTAACCTATGCCAAGTCATTTTAAATTTTGAGTAACGAATGTGAAGAGAGAGGTTTGATGCCTTCTTGAAAACCAATCAATGAATCTTACGCTAATCAGTTAAGAGTTTGATTTGCATTTGTAAAATCTGAAGCTGTTCTGTGTACTAAAGTTTATATAAAGTTTATTCAAGTCTTTAAGAGAGATCAGTGAGCTCTACTAAAGAACAAAAAGCAATTTAAGTTCCATAATAATAATTAAGAAAAAGGTACAGGTCTTTTACTTTCTGAAGCTAACGTACTCTGAAAAGTGCACCTGATCTTGCAACACTGTTACTTTGTTCCAATGGAAGTATGGTCTCCATTCGTTTTTTCAGCTACCATTAGAAAGCCAAATAAAATTCAGTTTTGGTCTGTTTTTGATTACATCAGACTATTTGGATTTTTGAGAAAGAATTTAAGTGGGCTTTTTAAAACAAAGACAAAGGATGCTGTAAGAAAAATGTCTGGCTCTCCCTTTGGTTGGTTGTGAATTATCTAAAGTCAACGTGCTACTGACACCTTCTTAAATCTACAGAGGTGACAGGACATCAATCACTCATCATAATGATATGTCAATTTCAAATTCTACTTGTTACCATGTCAATGATACCATATAAACAAGCAACCAAAATAGAAACCTCTCATCTGGACTCCATGAAATGGAATAAAAGACAGATGGGTCAAGTTTTAGTTTAGACTCGGGATCACACAAACTCTGATAAAGAATAAAAGAGCAGTGAACTGTAAATCCCACATCCTAATCAAACATCTTCAGACCATCATGCTGAATGACCGTCAATGTGCTCTTTATTTAGCCTGGAGTTAGTGTTTTATGTGGCATTAAATATCTGGTTTGTTCACAGAGCTTCCAACACACCTGTTTTCATTATGACATGGGTTGTTCCTTCAGTAATTTGATTAGATAAAGTGCTCTGGGTTTTCCTGGCAAACTTCTGCACCAATAACTGAAAACAAATAAATATTGAATTAGAAAAGAATTGATTTAATCGGAACATTAGACATCTCTGGCTTTGAATAGGAGCTTCCACGTTACAAGATTAGCTTTCTAATATGGCTGAGAAATTAAACATATGTCAATGGAAGTTGTAAGTACAACATACAGTGGAGAGGTACTTTGAAACAAATGGAGATATTCTATGCCAACAGGCACATAGACACAACCGTTACTTCAAAAATGACATTCATTTTGCCTTTAACAACAGAAATTATTTGATTGGCTTACATAAATTCAAGTAAAGCAATACTCTATTATACTGTAATTCAGATCAATCTGGAAACATGTGCTGCAGTTATCAGAGGCATTAAGCCAATATTCAACTTCTGATGGCAACAAAACATTAAAAGTCCAGATGATGTGAAAGCTCAGTGATATAACCATCCGTTTCAATCTACTTACAAAGAAGGATTTTAACTAGCATGTTCATTGTTGTAGAAATCTAGAGTTTTCCAGTTATCTATTAACAAAATAAAATCAATAGCTATATAGTAAAAGAAATTACTCAGCTCTGTTACTCCTCCAGCTGCACTTGTCTGCATCATACCTGGCTCTAGCCTACTGCTATGAGCCTCTAAAACTTGCAAGAAGTCTACTCAAATGTATAAAAAAAAAATTATGTTCTTTGAGGTGAGAGTCTCCCTTGCTTTGGAACAACGAGCCTTCTTTTTGCCTGCTTATGTGGATGGCTTTCCAATCCATTTAGAAGCTCTGAACCATACCTAATTGCATCATTACATATAAACCCCCATATTTATCAGTACTAGCTAACAAGGCAGTATCTAATTTCAAATACTCTGGTATTATTAATGGGTAATTCATGTTAAATTAAGTTTTGTTGCATATAGATCTCTTTAGGGAGAGGTTAAAATTTTATTTAGGATCACAGGGGTCATGGTATATATATATTAACAGGGGATTGACAAAGGTAGTGGAATACACTTACAAGCTCATTCTGGTTCAGACCTGATGCCACAATTGACATTTGTCTCCTACAGGTCACAACTGAGCTTTTGGCATTTTCTTTTACAACTCCAGTGTGCAGAGCAGATGCAGAGGAAAATGCCCTTCTCTCCTGCTTACATCCCTGAGCGCTCTTCCCATTATTAGCATTCCACGATATGGCAGCACTATTTGTTGATTCTGCAGTTTGACAGTTTGTAAGTCTTTCAGAAAATTTCAAGGGAGAGCTGTTTGGAGTCCTGCTCTCATTCCCACACGGAACAGCTGCAGTGTTTAGCTTTGTTCCAAATTCCTGCTCAGCGGCATTTTCTGAAGGAAAGAGGAATCAGTAACTGAAACAGTCCCAGTCTTTAATTACAGTTTCTCATTGCAGTCATGCTGGAGGATGTTGCTCCATCTCTTAAATTTATAGGCTACAGTCATTTTCTCTGCTTAAACAACGGGGAGTCCTTGTGGCACCTTAAAGACGAACACATTTATTTGGGCATAAGCTTTCATGGGCTAAAACCCACTTCATCAGATGCATGGAGTGGAAAATACAGTAGAGAGGTATAAATACACAGCATGTGGGTTTTAGCCCACAAAAGCTTATGCCCAAATACATTTGTTAGGCTCTAAGGTGCCACAAGGACTCCTCGTTTTTTGCTGACACAGACTAACATGGCTACCACTCTGAAACCTTTCTCTGCTTAGTTATTCACTACTTCACCTTTACCTCATTCATTATTTAAAATCACCAAGAATCATAATTTTTCCTGATCTAGAGCTAAGGTGCTCAAACACCTGTGAAACATATCAGGCTACAATTAGCATTTCCTGAGAATACTATGAATTTGGGACTAAAACATTAAAATTCATTATTGTATCAGAGAACTATCCCCTCCCAAACAGTACCAGGAATTATCCAGGTTTCAAAAGATTAAAAGTCTCTTGATTCACAAGACGACACTATACAGTTAATTTAAATGTATGTTCTTCACGATCTCTCTCATTATGGAGATATAACCCAGATCAGTGACTGGGGTACAAGTAGAAGCCAAAAGGCAGATGTTGGGTTTGATCAGTCCTCTGAGTTACCTGATTCAAGTCTATACCGATTACATGGTTTCATTGCCTCTTGTTCCAGCAGCACTGCCGCACCAACCCGCTGAAATGTGCCCTCCTGAGAGCGAGTTTTGGCTTTCCAAAGGCTCGGGCACCAGTGGCCTTGCTCCAGAGCTTCTTTTTTAAAAAGATGGGATTTAGGATGGGAAAGCTGTAAAGCAGGCGACCTCAAACTAGAAAAGAATTATGAACAATTTATCATCTCCTTAGCTATCAGAGACATTGGATAGCAACAGTGGAATTACATGTTGGGGAATGATTAGCAACAGAACTAGTATGAAGGCACAAAAGCAGTACTGTTGAATTCAAATTGATTAAAATATTTTTAAAAACTGCATGTCGACCCGTCACGTAAATTTTCTCAAACTAACCCCAAAGGATAAATGCTAATAGCTTGCTGCTTAACAACATACCAGCTGTATTCACCACACTATCCAGCCTTGTGAAACAAACTTAATTTTGGTCTTTTCTCCATGCACCTAGGTTCCAAAAACTTTGCTAGAACCTGGGTCTCCCTTAAAAAGAACAGAAATCTTTGCTGATTTCACAGGACCAATATATCAGGGCTGTTGATTAATTGCAGTTAATTCACATGATTAATTAAAAAAATTAATTAAGATTAAAAAAATTAATCACGATTAATCGCACTGTTAAACAATAGAATACCAATTGAAATTTATTAAATATTTTTGGATGTTTTTCTACATTTTCAAATATATTGATTTCTATTACAACACAGAAGACAAAGTGTATAGTGCTCACTTTATATTATTATTTTTTATTACAAATATTTGCACTGTAAAAATGATAAACAAAAGAAATAGTATTTTTCAATTTTCCTTATACAAGTACTGTAGTGCAATCTCTTTATCATGAAAGTGTAACTTACAAATGTAGATTTTTTTGTTATATGACTGCACTCAAAAACAAAACAATGTAAAACTTTAGAGCCTACAAGTCTACTCAGTCCTACTTGTTGCGCAGCCAATCGCTAAGACAAACAACTTTGTTTACATTTATGGGAGATCCTGCTGCCTGCTTCTTGATGCATTAATTAAATTTGTGACTGAACTCCCGACATTCTGCCATATATTTCATGTTATAGCAGTCTTGGATGACGACCCAGCACATGTTTGCTTTAAGAACACTTTCACAGCAGATTTGACAAAATGCAAAGAAGGTACCAATGTGAGATTTCTAAAAATAGCTACAGCCCTGGACCCAAGGTTTAAGAATCTGAAGTGCCATCCAAAATCTGAGAAGGACGAGGTGTGGAGCATGCTTTCAGAAGTCTTAAAAGAGCAACACTCAGATGCAGAAACTACAGAACCCAAACCACTGAAAAAGAAAATCAACCTTCTGCTTGTGGCATCTGACTCAAATGATGTAAATGAACATGAGTCAATCTGCTCTGCTTTGGATTGTTATTGAGCAGAACCTGTCATCAGCATGGACGCATATTCTCTGGAATGGTGGCTGAAGCATGAAGTGACATTAATCTTGAGCGCATCTGGCAGGTAAATATCTTGCAACGCCGGCTACAACAGTGCCATGCGAACGCCTGTTCTCATTTTCAGGTGACATTGTAAACAAGAAGCGGGCAGCATTACCTCCTGCAAATTGTAACCAAACTTGTTTGTCTGAGCGACTGGCTGAAGTAGGACTGAGTGAACTTATAGGCTCCAAAGTTTTACGTTGTTGTATTTTTGAATGCCCTTTTTTGGTACATAATTCTACATTTCTAAGCTCAACTTTCATGATAAGGAGATTGCGCTACAGTATTTGTATTACGTGAACTGAAAAATATTATTTCTTTTGGTTTTTTACAGTGCAAATATTTGTAATAAAAATAAATACAAAGTGAGCACTGTACACTTCGTATTCTGTGATGTAATTGAATATATTTGAAAATGTAGAAAACATCCAAAAATATTTAAATGATATTCAATTATTGTTTAACATCAGGATTAATCTTTTTAATTGCGTAATTAATCACAATTACTTTTTTTAATCCCTTGACAGCCCAATTGATCTTTTCTCCCCTATCTCCTCCAACCAATACCTCAAGTTCCTATTTCATCTCCCAGCTGTCTTTGACAGACATGTGCAATGTATGCTTACATTTAGGAAACACACAATCAACCACCAAACAGTAATTAAACAAGGATGACTGAATAAATAAATATTTCAAACTATCTTCCTGCACTTAGTTACATAGAAGAGGTTTGTCTTCCCTATGCTTACATCTTATTACAGACAGAGTATCTGCCAGTAATTTTAGTTTTAACATTTTATTTCTGGGCACACATCATAGAAATTAGTGCTGGAAGAGACCTACTAAACATCTCCAAAGCCCAATGGTGACTTGCTCCCTACAATTTGTTTTCTAGTATTTTGTACAGTACAAATTTAAAGGATCTAGTTGATGGGGCTTTGTTATTCCAGTCTAGAAAATCTCACTGCTGGGGCAAGTTTCCATGATATTTAGCCTGAAGTTTTCCCCTTTACTCAGTTTGGTTCTGTTACTTGTAATTACATTTCCTCAGATCAACTTGAATTCTTCTTGTTCTTCCCTGATGTTTACACCCTTCAATTATTTGTACGGTGTGCGCCTGTTTTCATTTAAAAATGAAAGCCAAACTCTTCCTTTTCTACTAACCAAAAGCACTGGCCATAAATAACTTCAGGGCGCAATACAATATGGATCGTTTGTAAACTAATCACACTTCTGTAGAATAGTCCATCTCTAGTTTAATCCTATCTCTACTGAAGTCAATTATTGACTTAAGTGGGGACAGGATTTTATCCCTATTACTTGAACTGATAGACTGGAGGGCCTTGAAAAGAAACTTTCAGGTCCCACTGATCTCTACACAGTCAACACAAGAACAGCCCCTACTTCTCTATCCCGAAAGACGGAAAAACAAGTCTGCTCTAAACTCCGGTTTCCTGTATGCATGCTGCAAAAGGGTTAATCCTGCATCACTGAAATAGTTTGCGTGTCTATCATTAAACAGAGATGACAGAACAAGCTACATGATATCTAAATAAAATAAATAAATAAATAAATATTATTTTGGCTAGAAATGGAATCGCCAATCAAGGAAATACTAACAAAATGCAGCCTTTCTGCTTCAAGGTGCTAATTGTTCGTAGAAGACCATAAATGACAAACAAAAAGCATTTACCCTTCTTCTTCTAGCTCTTTATTTTTTGTGTTGGAATGATCACTTGGCATTACATGGAACCCATCAGCTGAAAGTCCCTTTGAACTGCTGATTTTGTGATTTTCAAGATTTACTTCTGAAATTAATGCTGTTCCTTCAAAAGAAAAACAGTATTTACAAAAATCCAAGAGAAATAAAAACACTAGTGTTTTCAACCTTGTTCTTAAGGGAAGAATTCAATTATTTCTTTAAAGCAGCAACCTTGAGACAAATCAGATTTGTTTTAAAACAGAAAGTATTCCAGATAAAAAAATGGAAAACATCAAGTAAAGCAACAGGCATATGCAACCGTTATCACCAGGAGAATGACGGAAAAAGAACAATTTTCTAGGCTAAGGACACACAGCTACATACGAACAATACACGGTTTGAGCGAACTATAGTGCCAGTAGCACATTTTACTGTCAATAATGATGAAATGAGATTAGTTTTTACGTAATTTTCAGTATGCTGCAGAATTATAATGCAGCACTGATCATGAAAAAAATGGAACCATATTAATTTCTGACCCCTGCAAAAGAAAAAGTTACGTCTTACAGACTATAAAATCCCAATGTCCCCAAATCAAAATGTGTATAAAATACTTCCCCATTTGAAACATAGCAAACTTCATATATTCAATCATTTACAAAAACAAGGTGTCAACTGATGCGTTAGGTGAAACTAATGATGAAATAATAGGGAAAAGTAGAAACATTAAGGCAAAATTCTGCTATTTTATACACTTTTTATTTATAAAGCCTCAAAAACATTAACGTATCTCTGTTCACCAGTAAGTGTTTTAGAAAGGCAAATACTTAATGGCTGGGAGATGCTTGTAATTTTTAACAAACCATCAATAATTGTAATCAGTTTTAAGCTTTTATGAGAAAGCCTGAAATCCATATTCTAGCATGACAACGTAAACAAGGTTTGCATTAATTAAAATTGTTTTAAGTCACTTTCTAGCCTGAAGGAAACTAATCATTGGATTTCCCAACTTAATCCTCAAACACTGTATTTATAGTTATCTTATGAATTTGGCTTATTGAATTTAGAAATGTCACACAAACACTCATTCCAAAGTGAGCTCCACCGGGAATAATGTGTCTCTCATACCGAATTAGGCCCACCAGTGTCAACACGCTTTTCAGTTACGAGACATAGGAGAAGTTTAATCACATGAATTATATTCCTAAAGTACAGGATATTTTTGAACTCAAAACGTAAGAGGACTGCTCACACAGCAGCTGAATAGTCTGTTCAAATGGAAAAAGGAAAGGGTTATGAACAGTAATTAAAAAGCCATTATGTTCCAGGCACATTTGTGACTGGAATTTCCATTTTCCATCGCTGTCATTATCGTTGCAAACGGGATGTGAACTAAGTACCTTTCAGTTCGCACCAGAAGCGTCCATGGGAGGCAGTCCCAGCCCAGCACTCTGGCGTGCACGACCGTTCATACCCGTGTAGTCTGAACTGCGGGCCCATGTAAACAAGCCCTTCGACTTCTTGACATTTGTCAAACGCTAAACCCAAGTTTCTGAAAGGATGCCTTTAAGTGATTCAGCCTGGTCATTTTTTAACTTGTACTGTATCTTTTTTCCTTTTTTAATTTTATGCAGGCTGTACTGTTCCCTGATATTTGTGTGACCTGCTCCCCTGCCTGTGCCCTGGAGCCTTTGCCGGGCCCCACTGCCCCTAGCTCTTTTGGTCTCTCTTTGGCTTCATCTTGTACCTGCAGTCCCCCCCGCCGCTTTCTGGAAGAGTCCAGGGTGTTTCATTCACAATGAGTGAAGCTGAATGCAGGTTAAGTTGGATAAATGGAACTTTATTAAGCCTGGTGGCCTGCTTTGGCCATGAGTTTGAGTTGCTTGCAGTCTAACTCGGGGACACACCCGCTCCACTGCTGTCCCCTCAATAACAGTCCCTCCAGGGATCATGTGTCCTCCGACTTCAGTTCCACTGATTGTGATACACAGGGAAGAGCTCTATGCCCACCTTGTGGGATGCAAGCACATTGCACAGTTACAAGTTCTCAGAATGACTGCGAAAGAGCACACACACAGGCTCCTGGAACTGTACATTAGTACAGTGACCTCACCCTTGAGTATGAAACTAGGAAATTAAATTGTCAATTGACTGACTCTGCCCAGAGTTCTGTCTGATGCAAACTGTAAACAAACTGAACAAAAAATATTTTTTCTTTCAGTTTAGTATTTAAGGTGCAACTGGTTACAAAAGAAAGAAAAACAAGTATCAGAAATTTGGTTCTCAGGCGACAGTGTCCCTTGTACTATGAGAGAAGGACTCCAAAACACAAACAGAAACCTAACAATGCTAAATTCCAACAAAAGCCCTCCCTCTATTAGTGTAGGTGGGAAGGAGGAATAAAACGACACAAACTATGCAGCAGTGCACGCGTAGGAAGTCAAGGCATTAAAGTAACATCGTGGCTTCACCTAGGCCCACCTCTCCTTCACAATAAATCGACAGCGGGGATTCATCTTAGCTAAATGCCCAAAGCCTTTAAGGAGCAAGCCAGAGAGAAACCATCTATTTACGGACCTCAAGGCACAGATGATGCAGATGTAGGATACCGCATAGATATTCTAGAGTTAGCTCTCTAAATCCCCGTGTACAAGGAGCTCAGTGTTAGAACGGAGTCAGCAATTAGTTGGAGTCAAAGAAAATACACCAAATAGGAGCACTGTGCTGCTTACTGAAAGAAGACTGTGGGCTTTATTATCTAGGAGATGAACTAACGCAAGACAGCCACAAAACAACATGTTGATGGAAAAACACTTTAAACCACTAACCATGGCAACCGACTCTTCTAGTGTTTCATCCATGAACTCCTGAGCAACAACAAAAATTAACTTAGTAACACATGAGCAGCAGAGCCATTGGTGTAGCCATAGCATATTGCACTGACAAGAGACTTCAGTTCTTAGAAAGACTATAGGTACAAGACCAAAGACATACGCAGCACACTGTATGCGAGCAACACCAACCGAAAGAACGATCAGGAAACCATAGGCTGTTTGTGCCATTTGACTGGCCCCCTGTAGCAGTGATGAAAAACACTTCTGGACCCTACCTTAAAGAATCCTGCAGTGATATTCCCACAGCCAGTAAATTTTGACAGGATAATGAATTGAACACAAGGTTTTATTACACATATTAGTATTCAGATTATTCCAGCTGCCCTCAAAGAGGAAGGGTAACGGACAGAAATAAGTCTCTCAAACTGGAAATAAGGCATACATTTTTAAACAATGAGGGTAGTTATCCATTGCACAGCTTACCAAGCGATGTGGTAATACAACATCACTTGAAGTCTTCGAATCAGAATTGTAGGTCTTTCTAAAAGTGTGCTACTTCAATCACAAGCTACTGTGCCCAAAGTAGGAAATGCTGGTGGATGTTCTCTGGCCTGTGTTATGCAGGTCAGACTAGATGATCACAATACTTCCTTCCGGCCTTAAAATCTATGAATTTCTTTGAAATGTCATATTCAAAAGCCTAACTAAAGCCCTTTCCTTAGTACACACACATGCAGGGGGCCTCACCCTATCCTCAGCATATTATTCATACGGTAAGTTTCCCACGACAATTTAAATCAGGGGTGGGCCACATCTGGGACTAGCAATTGTAGGGCAGGCCATGAATGCTCACAGAATTGGGGCTGGGGGCTCTGGTTGGGGGTGGGGGCTCTGGGGTGAAGCCAGAAATGAGTTCACGGTGCAGGAGGGGGCTCCGGTCTGGGGTGGCGGGGGTTGAGGACTTTGGCAGCAGGGGGATGGGCTCTGGGGTGGGGCTGAAGAGGAGGAGTTTGGGGTGCAGGAGGGTGCTGCGGGCTGGGATTGAGGGTGGGAGGGCGATCAGGCCTGGTGTTGGGGTGCAGGCTCTGGCTGGGGGTGCGGGCTCTGGGGTGGGGCTAGGGATGAGGGGTTTCGGATGCAGGAGGGTGCTTCGGGCTGGGATCGAGGGGTTTGGAGGGTGGGAGGGGGATCAGGGCTGGGCCAGGGGGTTGGGGCATGGCTCAGGGATGTAGACTCCAGGCAGTGCTTACCTCAAGCGACTCATGGAAGCAGTGGCATGTCCCTTTTCCAGCTCCTATGCGGAGGCAGGGCCAGGCGGCTCTGCACGCTGCCATGTCCACAGGCACTGCCCCTACAGCTCCCAGTGGAGCACCAGAGGGGGCCACTGGAGCGTGCAGAAGCCAGAGGGGGGCCATGCTGCTGCTTCCAGGAGCTGCGTGGAGCAGCCCCCTGACCCTACTCCCCGGCTAGAGCACCGGAACGGGGCAAGTCCCAGCCCCCGCTCCCCAGCAGGAGCTCGAGGGCCAGCCTAAAACAGCGGGTGGGCCGGATTCAGCCTGCAGGCCATAGTTTGCCCACACCTGATTTAAATACTTCTCAGAGTCAGTGCTCTTCTTTGCAGTCCCCAAGGAGGGACTCTGTTCACATCCTGTCCAGAGAATTTACACTCCACTATAAAACATCTACTTCCTCCCTCTCTACCTGTCAGCAGTCTGGACCTGTCCTGCATCACCACCTACAGCCAAGCGATACTGAAATCAACTCCATTCTGTTTTGCCAAAGCACAGTCCTACAGTGAGAGAAGGTGGAGACCTCTTGAGGATTTAGCAGCTCTCACAGCCCCCATCCATCCAAGGGACCAAAGACAGTCAGACTGGAACGAATGCCCACAAAACAAGCAGCATGGATCAGTATTGCTAAGCCATGAGGCCTACCTAATTTCTTTTTGAAAATATCTTAAGCAAGAATCATTTTATGAGAGTCAGGAACAGACAAGTGCGTGTTTTGTAGCCTATGAATTTTACCACGTAAATCATATAAGCACAAAAACGCCACTATTATATTCTGTGCATTTCACTGAATAATTGAGTTTAAGCAAAACTATATTAAGATTAAGCCAGCTCAACCCAACACCTCAGCTCCTGGGGGGAAAAATAATCATGAGATTCTCAGCAAGTTGTTTGGAACAAAGGTTAAAAATAATTTTCTTTGATGTTCTGTTACCTCTAGCTGGTCTCGTTTGTCCCACTGCGAGTGTTCCTTCCACTCTGGAAGGAGGCAGTTCACTGTGTGGGGCTGGGAATTCAAAGCCCTGGCTTCCATGCTCTTCCAGCACGGCCTCAAGTACAGCCATTTCCTGCTGAAGTTCTTTTAAGTTGTTTTGCATGGCATCCTTCTGCTGCAATAGAAGAAACTACATTGTGCTACCAGGAGTCAGCTCAATTGCTAAACAGTAAAAAATAACTTCTATTCAAATAGTTGTGAATGGAACCACAGCAGAACAATTCTGATTCAACATACTGAATGTAATTCATTTACATACTGGGTGCTTGGGAAATTACTGAGTTTTTATTGTAAAAACAAACCATGTCATGGCAGAAGAAAAAAAAAATACATTCACTTTGCAATTGCAAAACATTTTGAAACAGACTCCAAGTTATCACAGCCTCGCAGTTAGCAGCAAATACAGGCGTTGGCTTCTACAGAATGATTTACATAATTCCAATAATCGATTACTACTTTTTCCTTCCAGTCATCTTAACCTGTTGAATGCCCTAAGACAACACGTCTAACAAAATGGCCCTTGCATGCCCACTGAATTGGTCCTAAATTGCACATGCTATTTATTCAGCAGTGGCAAAGGTCCCTATTACATGAATTCCAGGCATACTGAGCCTAGTACATGAAGGGTTAATAGGCCACTTTATTTAGAAAGGTTTCAGAGTAGCAGCCGTGTTAGTCTGTATTCGCAAAAAGAAAAGGAGTCCTTGTGGCACCTTAGAGACTAACCAATTTATTTAAGCTTTCGTGAGGTGCCACTAGTACTCCTTTTATTTAGAAAGTGGTAGTACAGAGCCTCTAATTAAAATTTATGTTTGCTCTCCACTATAACTCAGAATCCCAACAGCTGTTTTCAAATAGGAAAATATTGCATCCCTTCCCTTCTTAATGCTGTCTCTGATCCTTGAAAACTGCTGTGCCTTCTACTAAAAATATGCCATTTACCTTCTTACGCCTCACAGAATACATGGCTTCAAAGGATGCTTTTATAAACAGTTTTCCAAGCTAGACAGAGGTGGTTTCTATAACAACAGTGGCTATTACGTTGCCAGTTCCACCACTGCCACCATGTGGAACTTTCTGGTTATTGCATCACTGACCAAGATAGAAATGAGAAGAATAACTCTTTCATCAATAAGTCCAGCCCAAAGCTCTTAGGACTTGTGTACACTGGGCTTTTCAGGGCATGTCTACACTACAAAATTAAGTCGACATAACTTACTTCGGCATACAGCCGCCACAGTAATTACATTGCTTGTGCGTGTCTACTCTTGGCTCCTTGTGTCAGCGGTGCACATCCTCACCGGCAGAACTTGTATTGATTGTACTGTCAGTGTGGGGCACTGTGGGACGGCTTCTGAAAGCCAGTAACAGTTGTTGAAAGAAAAACAGTGTCTACACCAACACTGCACTGACCTAATTACGTCGACTCTATGCCTCCATAGAGATGGAGTTATTAAGTCGGCGTAGCCAGGTAGTTACATCGCAGAAGCAAAATTTTAGTGCAGACACTTACATAGTTAGGTCGATGAAAACTGCCTTGTGTCGATCTAACTCTATCGTGTAGACAAGGCCTCAGTCACCAATGAAGCTGCACCACTTAAACCCACAGCATAGCTGAGCTACACCGGTACAAACTATGACTTGCAATAGTGCAGCACACACTGGTTTGAACATGGAAGGGCCACCCACACAACAGAAAGATGAAGTTTATTCTTCCTTGGATTCTCTGCTGAGACAGCCAACAGGGTGTGACAGGAGGCCAAGGGGAAGTTCTGTGGGGAGACCTGTCCACTGGAAAGTGGACTGAGGTCAACCAGCCAGTATAAATGATCCAGACCACTCTTTCAACGTGGTCTGGTCTGGAATCAGTGACCAAGAAGGCAAAGACTTTGTGCTTCTAATTAATCACCATAACAATCCAGTACCTCTTTCCCCACAGACAACTGGAATCAGATAATAATAGTTAACCAGGGTTATAATTTTAAAAGCCTTTTTACCATAAATCCAACATCAGTTCCTACCAATGCAAACCTTTGGTGTATGAAGCACAGGTTTCCAGCACTAATCAAATGCAGAAGGGAAGTTACAGACACCAGCCACAATTAAGCATCAAAATCTTAATGCTATATGGTGAACAATCTGTAGTAGAATGTGTTGCTAATGCATAAGGCAAAATCTGACAAATATCAGCATTAAAGCAGCTCTGCAATTCTGGATAGCTTAGTAGCTGAAACTAACCGCACCTTTTCTGTAGATCTGTGGCTTCCGGTGATGGTAGCTCCATAATTTTCACAAGACTGTCTAGTTCCTAGATTTTATACTATCCAACCATATCCGGAAAGTGCGTTAAGCAGTTAGAGAGCTCAGTGCATGAACTTGCATACCTGTGTGGTAAGGATCTCACCCTGGGAGGACAGCCCAGAAGAATCTCCTTGGTGACTGGCTTCACTGTCATATCCGGATGCTTCACCTTGAAAAACAAAAGCTATGATTCATATATAAAAAAGTACTACTAATAACAACAACGACATCTCTCACTCACCACGGGGCCCATCACTGTACGTTCACAATACAGAGATTAAGGGTGACGTTTTCAAAAGCACCTAAATGACTTAGGAGCAAAAGTCTCATATTCAGAAGTGACTTAAGCACATAGGCTCCTAAGGGAGTGATCTTCTAAAGCAGTGCTTCCGAAACTTTGGATGCTGCTTGTTCAGGGAAAGCCCCGGTGGGCCAGGCCAGTTTGTTTACCTGCCGCATCCGCAGGTTCGGCCGATTGCGGCTCCCTCGGCCCGCGCTGCTTTCGGCAGCCCCCATTGGCCTGCAGCGGCAAACCGCGGCCAGTGGGAGCCGCAATTGGCCGAATCTGTGGACATGGCAGGTAAACAAACCAGCCCGGCCCGCCAGGGGCTTTCCCTGAACAAGCGGCGTCCCAAGTTTGGGAAACACTGCTCTAAAGCATCCAAGTAACAAGAGCACAAGTCCCTTCCAATGGGACTGGTGCTCTTAAGTCACCTGGGCACTTCTGAAAAATATTATTATTTATTTCTATTACTGTAGTACGTAGGAGTCCTAATTATGCCCATCCTAAGTATCACTTAATATCAATGGAACTTAAGAGCTTTTGAAAATTTTACCTTAGGTCTGTGTCCTAAGAATAGCTTATGTAAGCATCTTTAGGAAAAAAAAAAAGTAATTATCCTGTGAATTTAAAACTTCTCAGAGTACTAAGTAATGTAGAGCTGAACAGCAAAAGATATCGACTACCACTTTCATGGATATTTTTTCTGGAAAAACCACCTTAGAACGAACAGTGAAGTTTTGTCAGCAGATCTAGGAATCAAATTCTCATATGAAATTCAGCCCTTTAGTCAACAGGGGTTGGGGCCAAATTAATTCCAGGCTCTATTTTAGTCATTTCCTCTCTGCTCTAAGAATTACTATGAGAATTTAACTTAAAGGAAACAAAAATGAACACAAATGCAGAAAAGTAAATTTATTTATACTTCTGATTTGATTGCACATTACTTAGATTGTAAGCTTTTGAGGCAGGGACTGTCTTTTTGTTCTGTGTTTGTACAGCGCCTGACACAATGGGACTCCTAAGTATCCAGTAATACAAATAATAAATTGGAGCAAGGATATCTTGCTTTGTACCTAAATTTGGTTGCACATTCTGGTCTCGTTGGTGTCCATCTTCCAAATCAGTTTTTCTTCCTGTCAGCTCTTCATTACCATTTGGACTAGCTTCTCTGCTTCCACTGAAACTGCTCATTTCTTTGGAACAAGGAGCTAGTGTTATGGGCTTCTTCAGCTCTTGTAGTCTATTGGTTGAATCTTCTGACATGTTGGACTGGGAAGAAAATAAGTTAACTGAGCATTCTGACTCTTGGCTTGGAGAAACACATGTATCTCTCAAGATGACTCCAGGCGATTTCTGTACAGCTTTATTATTGCCACTGCTACTGTTCAGCAGTGCTAGAATCTCTTCCGGTGATGAAGACTCTACTGTAGACATGATCTGTTCTGTAGGCTGCAATGGTGTGCTTACTAATTTGCCAAATATTAATGCCTGAAAGCAAGGTAGTTCTTCATCTTCACTAGAATCCTCCTCGGAGGACTGCAATTTCCAGGCTGGTCTTCTGGGTTCCCGAACAAAGTTTTGAGACCTAGACTTAGAACTACTGCTGCCACTGTCCAGTTCTCTTAACGAGGCTCTCTCACCTGTTTTAACAAATACCGCAGAAATTTCTTTCCTATCAATTTCACAAATGCTTATGTTCTCTTTAATGTCATCAGCAGAGCACAATAAGCCATCAGGGGTCTCAGACAGCAATGGAAAACCACTAGTACCTTCAGTGGGCTGTTCCAGAGCATCCTCTGAAATTAAGCACTCAGGCACACCTATGCTGGCAATTTGGGATACTTGTTCTTTATCACTCTTTACTTGTTTGCATTCCCCTTCATAACCGTTCTTTTCAATTACTTTGCAGCTAAATTCAGCAGGGCTTTGTTGACAAACTACAGGATATACCAGCACTGGCTTGGGCTGAAAATTTAATACTGGCCCTTTGTTTTCAGCTTCTTCAGCTTTTACTCCTTGATTGCTTCCTGTTTCATTAATTGTGCTTAAATCAGTTCTTTGGGAAATTCGCTCTTCTATATTTCTCTGGTCACCTAGGCTTCTGTTACTTTTGTTCTGACTTAATTGACTTTCTATCACCATTTCAGGTGAAATTCTCTTTTCCTTTGGTTGCCTTCGTTTTTGCAGTCTGCTCCTACTCTTAATCTTGGCAGTGGCTACTCTTGGTGGTGAGAATAACTGCACTTGATCTGGAACTTGTGAAATATTCTTGCCATCGTCACTAACATGTCCACATTCGGTGTCCCTGGAAAAGTGAATTCCTGGACTACGCCCAGAAATACCTTTAGCAGATTCACATGTTTTAGGCTCATCTCTCTCACAAACCTCATCCAGGCCCACGGTTTTTTTAACATATGGAGGTTCATTTTTTAAGTCACTATTGTTATGCCTATATTCTACACTGCTAGCACCTGATTTCCTTAGAGTTTCAGAAGCAGTGCTTTCAGTCACAGATTCCTTCACTGGACTAGGATGAAGGGTAAATGACAGTCTTTTTGAATGTCTGAACATATTTCGGAAGTACTGTGTTTCTAGCTCACTGTCTTCAGTTTCTGTGTTCAACTCTGAAATGATTTTAGCTTCATGTGACTTTGAGTTTCTGAAACTTTCCAAGTCATTTTCTGTGCAATGTCTATTAGTCTTGGATGAACATGCACACAACTCTCTGTTCTTGGGCTCGAATGCAGCACACTGATTATTCTCAGACAAATTCTGCACTAGGCAGGCAGCTTGATCCACATTTGTGGAATGAGGCTGCAGAAGTGAATGGCTTCCTTGATTTTCGTTATCTTGAGAATCTGTATCAGGCACAACAGAACAAGCATTTAAATCCTCCACTGATATTTCATCATACAAGAGGCCTTTTCCAGTTTGCATCCCATCAGAACAATTTTCAGGATTAGGGGGTGTTTTATCTACTTCCAAGGCATTACCCTTCAGATCAGTGTCTGACAGAGGTATGCTATGGTTCAGTACATCCTGCTGCTCATCAGGGTCTTTGCATTCAGGGACATGGACCAACACATTCATCTGCAATCCAGAGGAGGAATCTTTGCTTTCACTGGCATGCTTTCTTGCTCTCTCGTTTGGCTCACTTCTTCTCCTGGTTTCTTTTGTCATTTTTTCAGTCAGTAACTGAAGCCTCCTGCTGCGTCTGACTCGTTTATTTTCTGAATCAACTTTTTTTGGCTCTTCACTGCTTGGGTAACTATCAATCTGCAGCTCAGTCTGATCAGGGCAACTTGAGTTTCTATCCACTACCAGCTGCAGAGCACACACGGGCCTAGCTGAATGTCTGCTTCTTTTCGTTAATGAGCTTCTCATTTTTTTAGTATTCTTTCGGTCACGGGTATCCTGTGCCGGCTTTCCATCAGTGCTGTTGCAAGTTACTTTCTCAGTATCATTTTTCAATATGGATTCCCCCTCTCGGAGGGAAAGTTCTGCTGATATATTGTCCCCATTTTTCACACCCATGGGACTCTCATTAACAACAGTGGAACCTTCACCACCTTTTTTCCTTCGAGCATTTCTACCAACAATGCACTGATTAACACCCTCAGAGTGCTTCTTTAGATCCTTTTCATCTCTCTTCTTGATGAAGTCCGCAGGTTGGAGATCAGAGGCAGTCTTTCTTTTCCGTTTTAATTTACTTGTTCTGGAATTACTTGAGGGTTTCATATCAGTAGTAACATCTTCCACTTTTGGAGTCAGTGGCATCTCTCTCGTGTGGACAAGAGGGTTCGACTTTCTCTCTCTTTTATACGTTTTCCCAAATATTTTATCTTCTATTTTATGCACAGTTAATTTTGACAAATTCCTATCATTTTCACATCCCACCACAACTTCTGTGCAGTTTACCATCAGGTCAGTCTTCTCTGAAATACAGGACTCTCTGTCTGATAAATATGAATCTCCATCTTCTGTGTCAGATGCCCCAGCAGGAGCATCCTGGGAGGAACCAGAAGAGAGCATCTCATTGCTTTTAGAAAACCACTCGTTGACTTTTTGAATACTTCTCTTCAGTCTTTTCCCAGAAACTTGACTCAAAGGATTGCCGTGAAGAGTCTTGGGCTGCAATAGACTCTCCAAAGCAGGTTCCCTTTCATGCAGGGAGTTACTCTCAGGTTGACATGTTTCTACAGCTTCTGTATGCTGGACACCATTACCTGACTTCTTGCTTTTATCTAATTGGTTTTCTGAGCTGTGCGCTAAGCCAGACTCTTTGTTTTCACTACTAAATGGAGTTTCCCCAGCATCCATTTCTTCTGCACTGTGGAATAAACTTGTGTCCTCATTCAGTAAAGAGCTGGCATTGCCTGTTCTGTCACGCTGTTCTGCCTGTGAGTTTGAAGCAGAAATGCCCTGGCTCTCTTTTAAATGACCCTCAGCCACATTCACTTGAGCAGCCTCGAAGTCTTCGATGCCATTCCAAGTGCCTTTGCTGTCTTCCTCTGAGACACCACATTCACCTGAAAATACATAAGACTTACAAGCTGTTAAGCACCTCAGGGTTTGTGTACACAGGAATAATGAAGTGCTTAACAGCTAATATTTTGTTTGCAAATACACGGAATTTTAATTTTATTAATAAAAACTAGTTATAGCTTTAAAAACCTACCTACATGAACACTCAGGTACAACTACCAGACTCACTAGATAACTAAACAAAAGATATTCCAGACCTAGCTCATCTCTCATTTTTCCAGGATACTTAATTTCAGAGTTTTTGTTACTCCCTCTACACTATTCTATTCCCTGATCTTCAAAGGCTAATTAACACCAAGTCATTCATTTTTCTGCATTTTTAGGTGGGCATGTTATCAAGTTTTAATGTCTATTCTATACAATGTTATTCCATTTAAACTACAATAAGTCTTTCAATTGCCAGTCTTTCAACACATTTTTAGAAATATAATTACGACAACCAGTATGAGTAAGTTACAAAAGCAGACTTTGTTTGAATATCTGGAACTAACAGAAAGTTCACCAGCAAAAGAAAGGCAGAACTCCTTATGAGTAGTTTGATTATACAGTCATGAAAGAGCCTCATTAACCCCTGCAGCTCCTGAAATTTCTCTGAATTGAATTAAGTTCAGTGTCTCTGTCCTTATCTTCAAGGTGCTCTATGGCCTGAGCACAGGACACCTAAAAGATGACTAAAGCTCTAGGATGAGAATTCTGGTAGACTACTCTGCTGCAAAATGGAACTTTTCCCATAAGGATAACGCTCGTCTGTGCGGGAGGCAGAGACGTGAAATGAGATTGTGGAATGAGCTCCCACAGGAACTACAGACCATCACAAACCTCACCACTTTCCACTCCAAGTGCAAGATGTACTTTTTCAACTTGTGTTCTTTAATTTAAAAACAAAACCAAAATCCTACCAATATAGTTCACTGCACACACTATTCTCCATATGGGGATAGGATGGGAGAAACACTGAACCACGTGGCATGTGTTCACCATGATGCTTAATGCACTAACGGAAGGCACTCAGATACTAACGTGATGAGGGTGATATAGGAATCCATGCAGAGATGAATTTGTTTTGCCCTTTAAACGAGTTCATTTTTCTGTTTCCATGCACACAGACAGTTAAATATCTGAGTCTGATACAGACAACCAAATGTCTAACATTTTTGTGTGTCTAATCTGTAAACAGTTAGCCTCAAAACTACACACACTCTAGCCAAAGTCAACAAGAAAAATGAATTCAGTACAGTACTGAGTGTGCATATTACCTAAACATGAAAATGAAATACTCTAATTTCAAACTTCCTTCCTGTCCATAAGCACTATCTGTCACAAAAATATCACACATACCTAAGATATCCGATGAGAGTATTTCTCCTGCATCTGACGTGCTAGGCCACATGTTGTATGGACTTTCACTTTCCTTCTCAGCATACTTTATTTCTTCCTCCCGTTCTCCTTTTTGAGGTGGAGTCTGAAATAATTTTGTGTGTCCCATTCTGTTGGGAAGGATTATGAAAAAGAAAATCCATGTAGTCACAAGTGCAATAATGCTTGGACATAATCAGAAAATACTATTTTATACCCCATAGCAAACAAAGATTATTTACCAGGTAATTATTATTATTATTTCTGCTCCTCTGAAGACATCATCTTTCAGGATTCATTCTCATCCAACCCAGATCCCCTCGGAGTGTGGGTAACCCTTTCTGAAGTCTTTTTCCCCCTTGTACCTGATTTTACACTATCTCATATGGGGGGGGGGGGGGAGCGAGAAAACGAACTGTTGTGGTTATGATGGTGCTGTACCAAATCCTTTGGAAAATACAGTACCTGATGTTTGCACCAAGGAAAAGAATGACCTGAACCTTCATAAATGAATCATCAGAATAGAAACCTAGAACATGAGGACTGTGTAGGAAGGGAAGCTTGCCATTGTGACCAAAGAATTGGAAAGATGCAAGATAGAAATATGTGAAATCTCAGAGCTGTGATGGAATGGCAGGGGCCATTTCATGACGATGGATGGGTATGCCATGTACTATGCAGGCTCTGTGAAAGTGAGAGAAAAAGTGATTACATTTATCTTATCCAAGGAAACCTCCAAGTACGTACTTGGACATAATCTAGTCAGCAACAGAATCATCACAATTTGCCTTTGAGATAAGCCAGTTAATGTTGATCATATAGGTTTATGTCCCTACAACAGCAGCTGATGACAATGCAATTGATGAGTTCTATGAACGGTTTGAAAAGACACTCATTGAAACACCAAGTAAAGATATCACCCTTGTAACTGGAGACCTGAATGAGAAAGTTGGAGCTGTAAGCTCTCAAAGTAGTAAGGGGAAACAATGATCTGGGTTTACAAAATGAGAGAGGAAGGTGTTTAGTTGAATTCTACTGTTTAATCATCTAGTCATTACAATCATAATCTTCACCCAACATCCTAGACGTTTATAGACATGGAGGTCATCTGACAGTGTGACAAAGATCCAAATCACCGATGTAACGATACATGGACATTGGAGAACAAGCATTCAATGGACAAAGATTTTCCTGAGTGCAGATTGTGAGTCAGGCCATCAACTGTTTGCCTCAAACATAAAATTAAAACTTAGGATAACATGTTTGGCAGGTCCACTGCATCTGGACCTGTCCAAAATCAACAAAAACTACATGACTTCTGTAAAGAATGCACCTGAGTCGTTGTCACAGGTGAAAGAGGAGAACAACCTGAATAAACTCTGGAATAAAATGAA
This sequence comes from Caretta caretta, assembly GCF_965140235.1. Classification (NCBI taxonomy): domain Eukaryota; kingdom Metazoa; phylum Chordata; order Testudines; family Cheloniidae; genus Caretta; species Caretta caretta. Next base: position 16,121,063 of record NC_134232.1, read on the forward strand.
AACTATCATGCTCAAAGCCCCCAAACTACACATTCCAAAAAGCCAGGGTCAGATGGCACTACAGCTAATGGAAAAGGTGTTCAAGCTGGCAAAAACACAATGCAGAGTGAAAGAGAGGCGTGAAGACTGAAGAGTGCAGGAGAAAATACAAGGAATTGAGCAGATGGATTCAAGGCAGACTAGACGAGACTGCCAGATGCTGCGACTGGAGGACAGGAGTTATAGAACTTGATAATTGACTTGTTCTGTTCGTTCTTGAAACATCCGGCATTGGTCACTGCTGATTGGTCTGACCCAGTATGGTCATTCTTATGTTCTTATGGCAAGAGTAAACACAATAGGGCAAAATGCAAGGAACTTGAGAATTATAAAGGCAGTAATATTGCAAAAGCTATTCTCCCAGTGGTCAGTCTCCTTACTAAAAAGTTTTCCCCACGACCAACCATAATAAAAGATTACGATGATAGAGTTCTTACTGAAGATTACGATATCAAATGCAAGTGGAGTGATTACTGTGGCAATCTGTATCCTTCATCAGAACCATGTACTACACATGACAGCAGAGAAGAGAATACAGAGCTGAAGCGGGGTGTGTTATTATGAAAATTAAGCCTAGGAAAGCACCATGGGTGAATAACATATCAGCAGAATTGCTAAAAGCGATTCGTGTCCACAGTTTTGATCTCATGTGGAAAATCTGCAATGATGTATGGATGACTAAAAACTGGCTGGACAAGTGGACAAAGGGAATCTTTCTGCCCTTACCAAAGAACAGGGATATAACAGAATGCAGTAACTATTGTACCAGCTCCCTGATATCGCACATGAGCAAAGTGCTACTCTACATAATTCAGGATACCATGAAGTACGATAGGAGCAGAACTACCACCACAACTATGTGATTTCAGAGAGGAATGAGACACAGATGATCAAATTTGCAAATATCCATATAACTGAAAACAAGGAGTATAAACACCCATTGGTTACGTGATACCATCGGACATAACCATCAGCGGAGGATACAGGCAGACATGGAGACTCCAAAGCATCGAACTGAACTCATTGCAAGTCTCTTCTGTCAACAACAGAACATGGCGTGAACAGCAGCAATTGGTTTTCCTTTGAGCTGGCTGTGAGACTAGGGTGAATTTTGCCCTCTAGTCTTTTCAACATGTTCACAAAATTTATTACAATTCAAGCTTTGGAAGGTTTTGAAAGTGGAAGGAGCTGAGGTTCTATTGGTGGACACTTCTTAACTGACCTCAGATATGCTGATGTTGACATGACACTTTTTGCTGCAACCACGCACACAATGCAATGAATAATGGAGCCTGTAAAAACATGTAATCAGGACTATTCCTGAATGTGGCAAAAATGAAATGCTTGTATGTTGCCATGATCAATAACAACATGATACAAATGGACATTACGATTAATGGTCAAGCTGTAGAGGGAGTAGATGAATTAAATTATCTGGGATCATATACATCCAACCAAGGAGGCTACTCTGAAGAAATTGGAAGCCTAGGAATGGCTTTCCTTTTGAAAGTGTGGAAAAACCAATGTATCTGGAAATGTATGAAGGAATGAAAAGCGTAATATTTTCCATAACGACTTATGGATGTGAATCCTGGGACACTACTGTTAGCTGTCAAGGGAGTGCAGAATGTGGGTAGAAATGGGATTTAACTGTAAACATGTCTTCAGACATGTTTTGTGAATGTTTACTACAGCATTGCTGTCTATTTGGAAAAATCCGTCAAAGGTGCCTAGCATCGCTAAATGCGGTAGGTCCCTCCTGACAGCACTGCAGCACATCTGATCCTCCAAAACCCAACAGGAAGGGGTTAAATGAGCTAAACTAGAAAATACCAACAACATTCCAAGTATTGTTCTCTTTTACTTACCCACAACCACCTGCTTTTTTAAAAAGATCTTCAGAAGAATCAGATCCTGGGAAAAAAAACAAATCAGCGATTAGCACTCTGGTTGAAAAAATTCAAAAAGCAAACCAGGATTTGCCATTGTTTCAATGTGCTGTATTCACACAGGCACTTATACCCTGGTCTTTTTCACGGTTAAGTTCTTTCAGCTTGTGCTATGTGAACTCCACCTTGATCATGCCAGCAATTTATGCTGAGTCTAATTTCTCTGTGCAGATACATTGTTGCCCCCAGCACAAAACAATGTACTAAAACTTTTTATACAGAGCCAGCTAGTGAAAGAAAAGTTCTGATTGGAGTTTCTAATTTTTTATCCAATACAGAAGGCATTGGCTAGTGTCTAAAGCATGAGACTAAGTCGGGAGCTCTGGCTATATTCTAATCCCAGCCCAGGCTTCGGTGGCTCAGTTTATTTCCTTTTTATAAGTGGAGAATTCTGCACTCCCAAGGATGGTGCAAGTCTAAATTAATTAGGAACACAGGAACTGTTATATGGAATCAGACCTGAACTCCACCTAGTCCAGTATCTTGATTCTGACAGTGGACAGTGCCAGCTGCTTTAGCGGAAGGTGTCAAAACCCCACAGTAGGCAGATGTGGGATAATCTGCCCCCAACATTAGGTCTCATCTGTCACGGAGTCCCTGGGCGATGCTCTGGAACTGCTCCCCATGAAGCCAGTCAGGACTCTGGGGCAGTCGCCTTTCTGTGAGCAGCCTGTCTTCAGGACACGCAGCTCACACAGCTTCCACCTTCCTGGGTCTGACCTCGGAGCATTCAGCATCCTCTGCCCCTCCGTGCGCTTCCCACAGCGAGTCCGCTCAGGCGGGATCCTGGGGAAGCCAGAGGGTCCTGCCCCCCAACTCCGCAGTCAGACGTGACTCTCAGCCAGCCAGTAAAACAGAAGGTTTATTAGACTACAGGAACATGGTCTAACACAGAACTTGCAGGTGCAGAGAACGGGACCCCTCAGCTGGGTCCATTCTGGGGGGCAGTGAGCCAGACAACCATGTCTGCCCTTCACTCCATGTCCCAGCCAGCCCCAAACTGAAAACCCCCTCCAGCCCCTCCTCCTCTGGGCTTTGTTCCTTTCCCGGGCCAGGAGGTCACCTGATTCCTTTGTTCTCCAACCCTTCAGCTCTCACCTTGCAGGGGGGAAGGGCCCAGGCCATCAGTTGCCAGGAAACAGGGTGTCGGCCATTCTCTGTGTCCAGACTCCTGCACACACCTGCCCTCTAGGGCTCTGCAATGATCATACACCCTTACCCCACCCCCTAGATACTTAAGAACTGCCTAGGGGAAACTGAGGAACCCCCACACTATTCAGAGGAAACATTAAGAACAGTCCCACTTCATCACATCATCCTGATCTCTAGCACTTAGAGATTGGCCTAAACCTTGAAGCACATTGGCCTAAACCTTGAAGCACAAGGTTTAATTACCATAATCATTTTTAACAAGTCTGGATATTCTTGATATACATATAACTACCCAATCCCTTTTTGAATCTTGTTAAGTTCTTGGCCTCACAAACTGCCTATGGTAGTGAGTTTCATATTTTAATTACACATTGTTTGAAAAAGTATTTAATCACCTTTGAATTTCCCACCCAATACAATTAAAATGTCCCCTTGTTCTTGGGTTATGAAACAGAGAGAACTGCTTGTAAAACACTTTGCAATGCACAGGCAAAAGGTGCTATACAAGCATTATTATGCTTTAGATTAGTACATTTACACTCAGGGGTTCTTACCAAATTCAATGTACACTGCTTTACCAGATTCACATTTCTGCCTTTTGTTTCTGAGGGAACTTCTCCTGACCATGTTGTCTGCAACCTGGGCACCAGCATTAGCTTCCTGCCAATAAAAAGAGTACAGAGGAAGTGGTTACTGCAAAAAACAAAAGTAAGCCCGTCAGGCTGAATTATATAATCTGTAGGACGGTCAGATGTGTTATGGAGCATAAGGGAGAATGTTTGTATCTGGAGACTCTGTACAGAACTTTAACGTGCAGTTCATGAGAGTGGCTTTACCCGATTTATTTGAGAGGCCTTCTGCAATTAACAAACATTCTTCCGGTGTAGAAGCAGAAATGTAATTTTTACTCATTTAACATTTCAAAGCATTTCTGTTATAGTTCTGCCACATTTAGCATAGGATTTTATTCAATATTTGGCAGATCAGACAAGCGTCCTAATAGGTCCTGGGAACGAGCTTAGGCTCAAAAAAATTACCACCCATTTGGTTATATTTGATTATAAATAGCCAAGAATATTTTCTTCAAATTCACTACTTTACTACCAAAAAATTAAACAGTGGCTAGGTAGACTGTAAACTAACCAAGTTTTTTTTAAAGCTCTGCTGCAAAAATCAGTTCTTCCCCCAACATCACCAGTTGCACAGGAGTAGAAAAAATATCCAACAGAAGCTCATGCTACTGTCAGCTCTCACAGGACATACACTGAAGTGGAAAGGCAACATTTGAAAAGTTTTTATTTTTCAAGATTATTACGGGCTATTACAATGTCAAGTAATTTTCTTTTATAGTTTTTTTTTAAGTCTGCAATGTCCTTTTAATAGTTATTCATTTAGGATTCACCATTATACATTAGTTGAAAAAACCTCATAGCAGTAATTTCAGCAACAATTAATATATATTACAACCTTGCATATTAAAAAGTAATGAAGCCCTTTTATTCAAGCAACATCTTTAAGGAGAGTTATTTCAGTCAAATAGTCATTTAAAAACCAACACAATATAAGGATTTTGGCTCATTTAAATTAACTCAGAGTTGCATTCCTAAATCATTAGCCATCAGAAGATATTCCAGATGCAGGAGAGATTAAGAATAAAAAGAAGAGAAAAATTACCAAGGTAGGACTTTCTTGCTCTTGTTCTTTAATTCTTTTTTGTCTGTTTCTGTAGCCCTTACTTTGGATGATGGAACCTTCCTTCCCCAGGAGCCCAGTAGAATTGGTTTCTACAGGTTTTTTAGAAAAATCCTGACTGTTTAAAACTGAGAAATGATAGAAGAAAAATATTAGGAAACATACATGTAAAGTAATGCACATTGGAAAAAATAACCCCAACTATTCATACAATATGATAGGGGCTAATTTAGCTACAACTAATCAGGAGAAAGATCTTGGAGTCATTGTGGATAGTTCTCTAAAGACGTCCACGCAGTGTGCAGTGGCAGTCAAAAAGCAAACAGGATGTTAGGAATCATTAAAAAAGGGAGAGAGAATAAGATGGAGATTATCTTATTGCCCTTATATAAATCCATGGTACACCCACATCTTGAATACTGCGTACAGATGTGGTCCCCTCATCTCAAAAAAGATATACTGGCATTGGAAAAGGTTCAGAAAAGGGCAACTAAAATGATTAGGGGTTTGGAACAGGTCCCATATGAGGAGAGATTAAAGAGGCTAGGACTTTTCAGCTTGGAAAAGAGGAGACGAGGGGGGGATATGATAGAGGTATATAAAATCATGAGTAGCGTGGAGAAAGTGAATAAGGAAAAGTTATTTACTTGTTCCCATAATAATAAGAACTAGGGGGCATCAAATGAAATTAGTGAGTAGCAGGTTTAAAACAAATAAAAGGAAGTTCTTCTTCACTTAACACACAGTCAACCTGTGGAACTCCTTGCCTGAGGAGGTTGTGAAGAGTAGGACTATAACAGGGTTTAAAAGAGAACTGGATAAATTCATGGAGGTTAAGTCCATTAATGGCTATTAGCCAGGATGGGTAAGGAAAGGTGTCCCTAGCCTCTGTTTGTCAGAGGATGGAGATGGATGGCAGGAGAGAGATCCCAGTATGGCCATACTTATGTAAACTTTCTTCCACCATAACCATTAAATATCCATGAACTGGACACTAATACATCATGTGCAACAGTAACAGAAGTCCTGTATGTACAATTGTATCTTGTACATAATGCTCCAAGCCCCAGAAAAGAAAGTTATTGATTTTAAGACTAGCAGTGAACAAATTATTAGTATTAATTTTAAACTACAAAACTACCCCTCACCTAGATTCATGAGAAATTCCTTACAACTAATTTACTGAAGCCCCATTCTTAAAAACCAATAGCCCAGGCAAATCGATATGACCACATGGATCAGCTTGCAGGATCAGGGCCTAACACTAGTAATTTTAAAGCAACACAAAACAATTAAAAAACCTGAGAGGAATTGTCCAACTCCATATATCAAAACACCTTCCCATAAGAAAGTCCTATTCCAAAATATGAACAAAAATATGTATGTAAAAGTCTACCAGTTCCCGTGTGCTAGAACGGATCGTTTCATATCAGAACAACATGACTGAGAGTGTACATTTAAATGTAATCATTGCAGTGATTCACAATTCAGTCTCATTAGGCTAAAAATTCATTATATCACAGTTTAGTTAAAAAAATGAATAGAAGAAAGCAAAGACACAGTAAGAGGAGTTGGGGGCATCAGAAAGAGAGGAAGCAGGATAAGACTTTAGACATGGTTACAGAATTAGCTAACACAAGTACAAACATATCTCAGATGAACACTGAAAATATGGTCAGATACCGCAGTCATTCCACACACAGAACAGTCCTCAAAGTCCTGGGGTGAGATTTTCAGAAGTGCCCGAGTGACTTTCTTTACAACTTACGGCCCTAAATAACGAAACACTTCTGAAAAACCCACCCCTTGGAGTTCTGCATAGTGACTTTGGCATTGGACATATAATTTTGACACAAATGCCCAAAAGTTTACCATATCAGTGCAGGCCCTTTGAGACAAGCAATACCTACACTTGATTCCAGTGTCAAGTTCAAAAGCATGGATAGTTTCCAGTAGCCCTTCAATTAGCTGCTTAAATCTTGGATTTTCCTGAAGACTTCTGAAACAAAAAACAACAGATGTGTGTCAAAGATGAAGGCATGGGTAAGTTACCATTAGTTCCCTGGGAATCTGAGCTAAGTAGGAGGGGGATGCAACTGGGTATGTGGAAAATGAGGCAGTGCTATGCACGGTTTCCAAGGAGCAGAGGTTCCCCCAAGCCATTATTACTATAATTAAAGTATTATTCACTTCAGAATAAACCAAGAGGTGGTACACATTATCCTTATAATTTTATACTTAATTATTCTAACACAGCTTTAGCACAGAAACTGCCTGTGATGGTTAAACAATTGTGAAATCTGAGATATTTTACAGCACAAACATTTCCTAAGAGTAGATTCTGAACCATACAGCTGTTTTGGAGATGGTCACAGAAAAAGCTAAGGGACAATTCTTCCTATTTTTCTACTCTTTCAATTTTTTGTTCCTTATTGGTGAAGACATTTGCATAAAACAGGATCTGCTCTCTCTCTCTCTCTCCAACGCCATGGTCCCCAGAGTACATTACCTTTTGGTAACCTCAGTCTTACACAGTGGACACTGTGCTGGGCCTTTTTTCTTTTTGCTGAGAAGTTTAAACATACAGAATCTATTAAAAGAAAGAGGAAAAATCATGCTGGTAATACATTTTAACGGAAGAAATAGTTTTTTCTAAAAAGCTGCACCCATTTTGATAGGTTTCACTTTGCTGGGATAATCTCATATCTGTACAAATCTGTCATTGTCAAGCTGAGTACCTACATTATTACTACAGAGTTTAAACCAAATTGAGCCAATTGTTTCTGAAATGGTCTACGAAGCTGCAACTAGTTCTCAGTTGGAAAGGCTTTTCTTCTCTTGAAATAGCTAATCATTAATTTATGAAGTAGCCTACTCCATTAGCATTGATAGGAGAGAGTATGCTCAGAGAGCATTATGTGCTGAAGAAGTTTGGAGGCCCACCTGCAGAATATATGGTCACATTTTGTTGAGACTGGCTCTTTTATCAACTCCAAACTGGAAGAGGAAAAAAAATATTTACAGTTATACATTTGAAAAGACAATACAACAAAAATAAAGATAGAAAGGCAAAAAATTCATTGAACTAGAAAAAAGATACATAATTTTTGCCAACAAAAGCAGAATATTCAACATAATTTTTGTTTGGGCACCAGGCAAGGTGGCCGAGTTTTCCAGTTGTGCAGCCTATTGCACAATATTAGTTTTTCTAAGCAATTTCTTTCTTTCTTCCTCTCTACCTAAAAGGTATGCTTTCTGGAGATGCCAGTTCAGCATGGCAAGGGACAAGCTGTTTTGCAGCTACAAAAGATGTCCTCTTCCACTCCAAATAAATTGGTTAGTCTCTAAGGTGCCACAAGTACTCCTTTTCTTTTTGCGAATACAGACTAACACGGCTGTTACTCTGAAACCTCTTTCCACAAGGGGTCAGAGTGGAACACTGGGAATACAAGCCTTCCCTATACCAATTCTATTCTACTCAGGTTGTTATGTGGTCCCCATCACTGCAATATGAGCATTTTCCAGAAGTCCAAGTGATATGACTAGCATCTGTCAGGTGTGATTATCTTTTTCTCCCAAGGGGAAACTGTGTGTGTGGAGTGGTTTATTCTATTTTTAAAAGTTATTTATTTATATCAATTGAATGTAAGTACATTGTGCTGTGTATTGACATTAGCAAAAGCAAGGTCAAAGATGTGAACACTGCATTTAGAGCAGAAGGTGGAGATGGCTGTGGTTGTTCTTAGTTCCTGTGGGAGTCTGCTCCAGTCTTGGATAGAGCCCCCTGTGAAAGTTCTGTCTCCTGTACAAATGACCTTTATCTTTGCTCTGGATAGTTCCATTGAACCAGAGAAGCAGCGCTTTCATCTGTAGTCCTCGTCCTAGAGTTTTAGGGATCTTTTAAATATCCTGGACTCAAACCATTTAGGACTGAGTCCTTGAATTGAGATGGTAGTATATGGTGAGCCTCTGAAAAGAGCAGAAGACAAGTTTGATGTTTTTGCAGTAGCTCATGTTGCTGGGGAGATGGGTTGCCACATTCCATACTGGTTGTAGTTTCCAGAGGGCCAACAGCTTCATTCCCAATTAGACAGCATTCCTCTAGCCTGCTGAGATGAGACCCAATTTCCTGGAACATGTGACTTGCAGATGCTACTTAGAGTTTGTGAGGAACATAGAAGCACTCCTAAACTGTGCACTGAATAGTCCAGTTGCACAACTTTAATTAATAGAGACTGCACCATGCTGGAAACTCCTCAAAAAGTGCACTATGATTATGATAGATTTCAGAGTAGCAGCCGTGTTAGTCTGTATCCGCAAAAGGAAAAGGAGGACTTGTGGCACCTTAGAGACTAACAAATTTATTTGAGCCATAAGCTTTCGTGAGCTACAGCTCACTTCGTCGGATGCATTCAGTGGAAAATACAGTGGGGCGATTTTATATACACAGAGAACATGAAACAATGGCTGTTACCATCACTCTCGTTACAGTGTGTATGGTAACAGCCATTGTTTCATGTTCTCTGGGTATATAAAATCGTCGGATGCATTCAGTGGAAAATACAGTGGGGCGATTTTATATACCCAGAGAACATGAAACAATGGCTGTTACCATACACACTGTAACGAGAGTGATGGTAACAGCCATTGTTTCATGTTCTCTGTGTATATAAAATCGCCCCACTGTATTTTCCACTGAATGCATCCGACGAAGTGAGCTGTAGCTCACGAAAGCTTATGGCTCAAATAAATTTGTTAGTCTCTAAGGTGCCACAAGTCCTCCTTTTCTTTTTATGATTATGATGGTTCTCATGTCTTGACTAGATTAACTCAAAGCTCTGAAGCAAACAGACAATCCCTGCTTGGATACAACCCTACTGCTTTTTGAGATACAGCACATAGAGCAGAAATCAATGTTATTGGGAAGCAAGTTCTAGCTAGGGTACCACATCCTCATCTAATACCACAGATCTGGAATAATTACATTCCAGCACAGTAATTATAACCCAAAACAGGCGGACATCCTGCAAACAAACTCAGAACACAGGAAAATTCCAACATAAAATAATAATTTTAAAAAACAAAACAAACAAAACAGGATTGAAACCATTCTTGTAGTTTGTCTTGCAAACACTGACTAACAGGCTAAGAGAGACATTTCCTCCTCTGCCACATCTTTTACTAAAATGGCTCATTGCACTGTGTTCAGCATCTTATTTTTCAGGATGACATGTTTCATAAAGAACATTCACACACCCACCTTTGGATTGGTGAAGGCTCATAAAGACAGGACCTGCCCAATCAGTGAATGATATTACTAAGCCCCTCATTTTCCATCCAAAAATCCAATACATACTATGTTTTAATAGGAAGTAAGGACTTCAAAGATGTCCTACCACCAACCCACCTTTTCCATCCCCCAATCCCACACATAAGCAACCATCGCTAGAGGGAAGATATGAAATAAGTTTCTAAGCAGGACAGAGGGAAAGGAGTAAGACCAAAAGAAAATCAGAAAGGGATTAGAAAAACGATTCCACTGGGGACAGTCCTTTGCCACACTGTGATCTTTAGCATAACAGTTAAATTCCATTTCCGCTACCTTTCAAAACTAAGTTATGGCACACTGGCTGGAATCATACATTTCTTGTGAGCATGGGCAGACAAGGTCAAAATAGTCAAATCTGCTCTAGCCTCAGTACAAAAATAAAAGAAATACATGGAGTAGGGAATTACAGTAGCAAAATCCACCTGGTGCAGAAAGAAACATTCAGTAAATAACTTGGCTTTAATCATTTTAACTCTTTCAGCTGTTCTTAAGACAGGACTGGCTTCAAAACTTTAACTCACTTTTGATCCTGAATCCTTTGTTGTTGTGGCTTTGAGACACGCTCCTAAGGGATTTACTTGAACCGTTTCCAGGCTTTAGCCATCTTAAAGTCAGCAAGTACAACCTACCTTCAACATGTGGAAAAATTTCCCTTTATTTAGATAAAATGTCCTACACCTAGGCAAGCATGGTGTTAGCAGGCCGAGTCATGTTGCGAAAGCCTTAAGGGCTTCACAGTTCTTGTATCCACATCAGGAGTTCAGATCATTCAGAATCCCAGAATCTCAGAAATTAGCAGCATGTAAGAACAGGCTAAGTATTTTCTGTTCACTGCTACCATTCTTCTTTCAACAGCTGCCACAGAAATGGATTTCAGCTCAATGAACTCAGTGAATAATGTAGAGAAGAATAACATACTATATAAACTTTGCCAAGTACCACAATGACTCCAATTAAAAGGCCACATCAAAATGACTTTTACTTGGTCAAAGCAAATAAAGCAGTTTCTGCTGCAAAAGAGTCTAAATAATAATTGGTAATAGCAAAATCTACAGCAATAGTAGTCAAAAAAGCAGCATCAGCATTAACTCTCATTCCTGCATCCTTAATTTTTATGAGTCTCCTAACTTTTAAAATTGATTATTTGCTAGAGTAATAAAGAAAGAACATTACACTTTTATGACTTAGATTCTCATGAAAATGCAAAATAAATGGACCCAACTTCCACAGTATCCATAGCTTTTTGCTCACTTTATAATTACCACGAGAGCTTAGTAAGTTTTGTAAAATCCCAGAAGTATTTTTTAGTATTGCCATCTACTGTTTCTCTGCCTTAGTGGTTCTTAAGTTAGACTATGCATTTTTCCATGGCTTATTATTTAGCAAATATGCTGCTCGCTTTAAGAATCAAATCCATGTTGCCTCTCAGAGTTCTCCCATCAATGAGTAGGTGATTGCACTGGGCAAAACTCTCCCCTCAGACGAGATATTCTACTGTCATTTGTACTGTTGCATCTGAAGAAGTGGTTTTTTACCCACAAAAGCTTATGCCCAAATAAATCTGTTAGTCTTTAAGGTGCCACCAGACTCCTTTTTGTTACCGTCATTTAAGGAGCTCCATACACATATGGAGAACAGAACAGGGTAGAAAATGAGCACCAGGCAAACCTGAAAGCAAAACCTTGACAACTGTGTTGGATTATATTTTCTCTCTGAGCAATTATGACCTTTTAATATTTGCCGCTCTCAAATGGTTCGCTATTTATTGTCATAACAAATCATGCAGTGATTCAGATATTTACCAAAGAAGCACCAGGATTATTACACCCTAAATGCTCCAGAAGAGGCAGTACAGTGACACTTGAGTCATCATAAAGTTTCCACGGTATGCATCCGATGAAGTGAGCTGTAGCTCACGAAAGCTCATGCTCAAATAAATTGGTTAGTCTCTAAGGTGCCACAAGTACTCCTTTTCTTTTTGCGAATACAGACTAACACGGCTGTTACTCTAAAAGAATATAGAGTCTTCTACACTGTGGTTTTACAATGGAAGAGATTATACTATAACATGTCCACTGCAGTTAGGCCACCTCATTTTCTAGTCACTGGGGCAAAAGCAAGATGTTAAGCTTGTTTAAAACTCAACTCAGACCTTTCATCCCTGAACTGTTTGCTATTAAATGCAAAATCTACCACATATGTGGTTCTTAGAAATTAAGAGTCTGTCCTAAGTTCATCAAGAATTCTGAATTTCCTGGCTTTAACTCTGACCCTTAACATTTTAACATCCTGCTTGTTTTAAAGGACTATGTACCTTGTGCAGAGACAAACAGGCTGGATCCAGGCTCTCTCACAAGCAGCACTTGGATCCAGCCAGTGCCAGTTTTTTTCCCCCACTACTGAATAGTTAAGGGAGGTTCATGCTTCCTCGTTAATAAAGGCAGGATTTGTTAGAACACGTTTGTTGCATGTATCCAGGTGCTGTTTTTAACTCTTCATGCTTAGATCCGAGCAGATGCAAATATTTTCTCAATAAGCTCTCTGAGATACGGAATGCTTGGACCTCACAAAACCCAAATATTCATTATCCAAATGGCCCCAACTATTCTGTGTGTTTTTCTGGCTGTGCGTAGAGTAAGTAATGTTTGAATACAAGAAAAAAAAGTTAATAAACAATGTGTCATAATTCACTGCATAGTATGAAGTCCAGATTATTCCCCTGACATACCATATTGGGCACTCCAAGTTCTTCTGCATAGCCAAAAGCACACTTTGCACATCTCCAATGGCAGCCACAGACGAGTCCATTCCTCAATTCCAAACACAATCTACAAAAACGAAATGTCATTGCAATTTATTCTGGCACATAATCTCTCATTCACATTTGCCTGCAATGTGACCATTACTACATTAATATGTACTATGTAGCATGTATTAGGCTCCTCAGAGAATTTCATGGATCCTTGCTCTAAAGAGTTTACAACTGACAATTTCGACTTGACATTACATATGAAGCTGACCACAGAGGAATAGAGTAGTGTGGGGTAAAGTAACAGAAATAAGATCATATGGAGACTCAGCGAACTCATGTACACTTCTTGATGAACAACGTTTTTTTCAAGCTTTCATTTAAAATATGACTTAGTTTATTTCTTTGAGGCTTTGGGGCAGATGTGAGTCTTTAGGAGGGACCTGGATTCAGCGAGGGTAATGCCTTAGTGAATAGGTTTTAGCTGAGTTTTCTAAACACAGAAGGCAGCATAGAAAACAGCAGAGATTTATGTGAGAAGTCAAAAGCTGGCATCACTGGTGGACAGAACAGATTAGGACATGAAAGTAGACTATATTAAAGATATAGGGAGGAACCGAATCTCAGTCTTGAAGGTCAGAATTTGACCTTAATATGCAGAGGGATAGTGAACAAGTACAGGGCTTTCAGAGTTATAGGAAACATACTGTTTCCCATAACTCTGAAATGGGTGAGGTGCACGTCAAGAAGAGGAGGCTATAATAGTCAAAGCAGGAAATGGTTAGGGTATGCACAAGTATCTTAGGCTATGCCTACACTGCGCACTTTACAGCAGCACAGCTGTGACACACTACAGCCATGCCGCTGTGAGGTAAGCAGTGTAGCTGCTCTTTGTCGGCTGGAGAGAGCTCTCCAATAAAAACACCCACAACGAGGGTAGCTTTGTGAGCAGGAGAGCGTCTCCCACTGACAAAGCGCTGTCCACACTGGTGCTTTTCATCCGTAAAACTTTTGTCGATCAGGGGTGTGATTTTTTTCCACACCCTTGACTGGCAAAAGTTTTACCAATGAAAGTGCAATGTGGACATAGCCTTAGTTGTGAGGAGGCCCAATCCTGAGCTCCACTGACTCATACTTCCAGGATCAGGGCCTTGCACATGAACAGTTTCCAGAACTAATGAAAAGCTAAATATCCATAGATTTACATAAAACATTTAATATTTCTTACATTAACTTGCAGAAAGCATGATAAATTATCTGATAATGGTAGTTGACATAGTAGAGTTGGAATCTGGAAAACCTATTAGATCACACAAGGAATAAAATCAGCTTTTGGAGTTATGAGTATCAGGGCAAGAGTATACAAATCAAAATTGAATGAAATCAGTTTAGATCTTACAAGTATGGGCTATTCAAATAATGTGCAGTTAGAGACCAGAAACAAAACATGATATAGTCACAGTGAGCACTCAGCAGCAAAAGCAGGTGACACTTGCAGAAGCTCAGATTAGTGTTAGCCTGAAGGATCAGATCTAGATTTTGAACCAAAAGGACACTCTGTGCCACCTTATTCAAGGATGGCAGTTTCCAGGTCTGAGACTTTTCACTTGAAAGGGATTATTGCATAGACTCAGTTCTGAAGCTCAGACAGATGGGGGCAGCAATGTCTTTACTTTTGTCCTTGCTTCAGTGTAAATTTAACACAGAAAAACCCAAGGGAGAATCAGCCAGAGCACAAGAGGCAGACAGCCTAGCACTGTCCTCAGAAACAGAACAGTTGAAAGGAGGGATAAACCCAAGGGATAAACCCAAGAGCCCAAGGGCAATCACAACAGCCCGTCATTTAAAGAGAATGAATGTGTCGACACCCCAGAACCACAACAGTGGGGGTCCTCCCTCAGACAACAATAGCCCAATGCAGCCAAACCAAGAGAGTGTAATGGTTCCCCAGACAGAGCTCTCTCCTGCTCCTACTCACTACACCCCGGGCCCTGTCACGCCATGCCCCTTACCCCCAAACCTTGTCAGCTAGGGGCTTATCCCTCCAGATCATCCCCCACCCTAAACCTTGCCAGAATCAAGCCTACCCCTTGCATCAGCTTGTCCCCTAGCCCCCAGAGGTCCTGTCTTGCACATCTCCCCCAGCTCCTAAGCCTTGCCAGTTTAGGGCCCTACCCCCTGCCCCAGGGCCCTGCCCCACACATGCACCCCCATCCCCAAACCCTGCCTGCGCCCTGTGCCACCCACAAGCCCTGCCAATTAAGGGCCTCCCCTGCCCCACCCAGGAGTCCTACCAGTTTGAGGCCTACCCCACACATGCACTCCACGCCCGAGCCCTGCCAGCTTGGAGCCTACCCGTCCCGCCCCATACACTGCCTCTTTCCTTTCCCCCACCCCAGGCATTACCCCCCGCCCTGCCCACCACCCCACATGCCCCCTCCGGCCCTGACACCCTCCCCCACCCCTGCTCCTCTCGCACACTCACTTTCCAAACTTCTCACTCCTCAGTCGGTCTGAAGGTATTTCGCGCCCTTTCCATCACCTAGGAAACCACCGCCCCTAAGCAGCCAATCACACGTTTCAGTTCGCGTCACGTGGGGAGAAAAGTTTCTCCTTATTGGCTCCACTACAGCCACATGACTGTTCGCGCACCCGGAAGTGAGGGTCACGTAGGGTAGACGAACAGCAGCTGATTGGCTGTGCTGCCCCATGTGACCTTTGGGCTTGTTTATTCCGTCACGGGCGTAAAGCGAGCTGCGAGGCCTGCCGTTCGAGCAGGCCTGGATTCCCTCACCGAGCGGGGCCATGTTTGGAGCTAGGCCCAGCCTAGGAGGTACATGCCGCCCCAACAAGGACTGCGACTCCCAGCATGCACTGCGCAGGCCAGCCCCTCTGGGGAGTGGTGTATGCTGGGAACTGTAGTAGCCAGAGTGAGGCATCCTGGGAGTCGCGGTTCCGGGTGAGGTGGGGAACATCGGGCGCTGGCCTTTGGGGAGACGACGCTGTGCGTGCCGGGAGTTGCCGTCCTCAGGCGGCTGCATGCCGGCAGCGGCACTTCACCCCGGAAGTGGAGGGTGTTGGAAACCGCTCCGCCCCGGACCCAGCCTCCCGCCCCCGTCTTGTTTATTGTTATGGTCCCCAAAAACGTGGCTCCACCCCTCATGGTGGAGACCAATCAGAAGGAGGAAGGTTGTGAGTGGCAGGCGCGCGGACCAATCGGGCGGCAGTAAACGGTGCGGGGCTAGGTGAGGTGAATCCGCCATGTTAGGATCCTCTCTCGCGACAGGGAGGAGCGAGCGGCGCCGGGAGCCTCCCCCTGCCCAGGGTCCCGCGGAGCGGTCCCCCGTCCCCGCCGGGAGCGGCCGCAGGCGGGTAAGGACCCCCAGCGGCGGGGCGGCCCGGCCCCGGGGCAGACCCTTGAACGCCGAGCCGGCTTCCCGACCCGCCGCCCGGGCCCGGGGCGGGCCACGGGCCCCTCTCCCTGCAGGCCCCCGGGCTGTCCGCGCCCCTTGGCTGGCAGCGTCACCCCCGGCAACGTACGCGGCTGTCCGGCCGGGGCCCGGCCCGGTCGGCCCGCGGGCCTCGACTGGCCCCTCGGCCCGGCCAGCTCTGCCCCGTGCCCTGGGCCCGGCCTGACCCTCTGCCCCCCAGCCGCCTCTGCACCCTCTGCCGAGCCCGTCACCGCTTTCGGCCCCCGGGCACGGACAGGGCGCTGCGCTCTCGCGTCCTGGCCGCCCGCGGGCCCGCGTGATGGGCGCGGGCAGCGAGTCCCTCCCCTGGAGTCAGGCCCCCTCTCTGCCTTGTGGGGGTGCCGAGCTCTGGTCGCTGCTGTCCCAGAGACCGCTCAGCTCCTGAAAGCTGGGTTCTGGGCGTCCGGGTTTGAAAGGAGTGGCCTTGGCTTTAAATCCTATCGAGGAGCTGGGCAGCCCTCTCACCGCTGGCATCCGCTGTAGGGCAGCTTCCCCTGGAAATTGGCCTGGGAGCAGACTCCCGGACCACAGGCGGCCTTGCCTAGTGCTCTAAGCAGGCTCTAGCAGCAATGGGATTAATAAAAAGAACAGGAGGACTTGTGGCACCTTAGACACTAACCGATTTATTAGAGCATACGCTTTCCTGAGCTACAGCTCACTTCATCGGATGCGTTCAGTGGATGAAGTGAGCTGTAGCTCACGAAAACTTATGCTCAGATAAATCTATTAGTCTCTAAAGTGCCCCAAGAACTCCCGTTCTTTTTGCGAATACAGACTAACACGGCTGCTACTCTGAAATGGGATTAATGCAAGTTCTGCAAAACCTAGATATTGTTTCCTGCTTCTCACAAATGTATTGACTAAAAAACAGAGTGTCAGAAAAACTTTGTTACCTTAAGCACAGAGAAAAGCTGTGTGGACATTGCCTGAAAGGGCAGTGATGCACGCACTCAGCTGTGTGATCAATCAATCATGAATACATCCTAGCCCACTGAGGACTGAGAGAAGGAGTTGGTGCTAGTCACCTGACTCTAGGTTGCAATGTAAATAGTTGTTGGAAGAGGTGTAGCAAATTTCCAGGATTGACATGGAGCCAAGACTCTGTTTGAACTCTCTGTTGGGTGGCCAATTTGTGAAGAGAAATGGCTGAAAATTCGTGTGTCCTTTGTGTGAACAAACCTGTCATTTCTAAAGGCAAAGTATTGTTAATTCCTGGACTAACAAAAGTGCTGCAAGCATTTCAATTAAGATCACCTCTGTTGTTTTAACCATCTTTGTTCAAACCTTAAATATTAAGGACTAAATTCACAATTCCAGTGAAGTCAGTGGAGTTGCATTCAGTTTCCCCAGAAGAGGATTTGGCCTGAAGTCTCTTAACATATTTTAGGGTAACAGTCTTTCTTTTTCCATAGCCCCACAGCATGGAGCCCCAGGTAAACCTCAGTGTGACTTTTAGAGGTGAGACTCAGAGTTTCCTGGTTTCAGATTCATCAAACACTACCTGGGCTGATGTGGAAGCCATGGTGAGTTTTGTAATTGTATTGATGGATCCTGTATACTAAACTTTTATAGAAATCTAGGAATTAAAGAACTTTTATTTTTAATATAGGCAATTGTATTTCTTTTGAGAAAAGCAAATTAAAGGGAATGTTAAAATAGATCAGTGGTTCCCAAGTTTGTTCCACCGCTTGTGCAAGGAAAGCCCCTGCCGGGCCGGTTTGTTTACTTGCCAAGTCCGCAGGTTCGGCCGATCGCAGCTCACAGTGGCCGCAGTTCGCTGCTCCAGGCCAAAGGGAGCCGCTGGAAGCGGCGCAGGCTAAGGGACATACTGGCCGCCGCTTCCAGCAGCTCCCTTTTGGCCTGGAGCAGTGAACCGCAGGCGATCAGCTGAACCTGCTGATGCGGCAGGTAAACAAACCGGCCTGGCAGGGGCTTTCCCCGCACAAGTGGCGGAACAAGTTTGGGAACCACTGAAATAGATAATTGCCACTGTGAAGAAGTTCTTAAAGTTCGTTTTATTGATGCAGTTAAACACAGGGTCCTCTAGATTTCATTAAGCTATTAGCTATGTCTATGCTACATATTTCTGCCAGCGTAGCTGTGTTGGTCAGGGGTGCGAAGAGAAGTATCTCTGGTCAACGTAGCTGTGCCCATAGAAGCCCCTAGCGTAGATGCAGTTATACTGGCAAAACTGCACATTTACTGGTGTATTTTGTTTTCTTTAGTGGTGGCAGTATGGTAAAAGTGCAGCTTTGCTGCTATAAACTGCATCCACACTAGGAGCACATGGCTGATACAGTGTAGACGTGGCCTTAGTAAACTTAATCTAAAACTCAGGTTGCCTTGAATACTAATCCAATTTGGTTATGTTATTTGAAAATCATAGTGAAGTTCTTATGTTTGATTAATCGGTGAAAACTTTAAAAATGAAGCTTCTCTCCCTTTCCTTTTCAGCTTTAGGAGTCATAATCATGCTATCATCTGTTTTTGGTCTCTTCATCTCTCTAAATCTTACCCCCTTTTATCATTGATTGTGTTTTCTAAAATTGGTTGCAACTGGCTAGTTTTGGGGTGAAATTATATTTTATTGTGAAAGTTGGAATCTTTCATTTGGCTTGTCTGAAAGTAAGAGGTAATGTCTCCATATCCTGTTCTTTTCCACAGCACTAACAGTTACTAAGGATTAAATAAATTGGTTAGTCTCTAAGGTGCCACAAGTACTCCTTTTCTTTTTAAGGATTCAAATTTAGGCATTTTCTACTATCAAATGCACTGTCTTGTCCTCAACTTCTTAATTCTCTTCCCTACCAAAATAGACATAAGGAAATAATGTACCTTAATAAGAAAAGGAGTACTTGGGGCACCTTAGTTTCCACGGTATGCATCCGAGGAAGTGAGCTGTAGCTCACGAAAGCTCATGCTCAAATAAATTGGTTAGTCTCTAAGGTGCCACAAGTACTCCTTTTCTTTTTGCGACTACAGACTAACACGGCTGTTACTCTGAAATGTACCTTAATGGTTCTCTGCCTTGGCTCTGACTGGTTCTCCTGAAACTTGATCTTTGTTCTGAGGTGCAGTGGAAATGCTGACATGAGTTATCAGCTTCTTGTTATGTTAGTGCTCTTTTATGGACTGGTTTACCTTTTGGACGCAAGTGTTTATCTTGCATATAAGCTGTGCGTGTGGACTCTCACAATCACTTGTACCAATCTGTATATCATATATGTTAGGTGACTGGTCACTGAAAAGTGTTAGCTTGGATTTGCATTTCCAACATTTTATAGTTAAATGCTTTCACTGGCATAGCTGTCTGGGAGAGTTCACAATTCCATTAGCCATAGCAGAAATAATGCACCAAATTCTTTTCCACCTGCAATAACTTCCCATCTTTTTCCTTTTTGATTTGTTTATGTTCTTCTTGACATAATGGGCAGTTATCCGCTTACATCTCTACTTTCAATCACTATATAAGACTTGGCTATGATCTTTGAATGGTGCATCTTGGGAGAGGGCCCTGCTTCACAGCTCTCACTCATCCTTGTATTCAGGAACTAAACAGCTCTAACTCCCTTGAGAGCTGCACTGTAATACTCTGGGAGGAGTTGTAGTTCAGATTCAGAATACTTTATTGGCATGACAAGCTATTCTGATGTTTCTAAAGGGAAGGAAAGGACAGGACCATCAGGTCTGTACTCCCATCTCCTACTCACACCGGGAGTGAGGGACATGAGTCAATTTGCAGTGCTTCCTATAGCTCCACTGAGATACTTGAGTGCTGGGGCAGATGCTCCAAAACATTCAGTATTGCAGCCTCTCAACTGGGAGCTTTGCAGATAATTTATTGATAAAATGGCAATGATAAACCTGCAGAGAGGGATTCTATTAGGAGTGCTGAGACCACTTTTCAAAGGTGCTGATTCTGGGGTATATTCTTGAGGACAACTGCATTTATTGGCCTGATCCGCTACACTGATTGTAGTTATTTCACTGGAGAGTTGCTCAAGTTCTCAGGAAACTACAGTATAAGAAACTCAGCTTTCATGTGTCTTCCGTCCCCACTGGTTGTCTCTACTAGGTTCAGAATTGCAGAAAACTGGCCCATAATTAATTATTCCTCATGTCAAGTAGAGAGATTTGAATCTGCTACGGGAAAGAAAAGGATTGTTTACTTATTTAAATTTCATAATTTTGGAAACATACATGGACCCCAAAGACTTATCGCAATAAGAAGCATCTGCCTGTGTTTATGGCTCATTTGGAGCCATTCAAGGTCTTCTGCTAATGCAAAATACAGAATGGCTGCATGGAACCATTTTCTTGAATCTGAAACACTTGAAATTAGAGATTCTGTGTGGTCCCACAGAGCAGAGTATCAGGTAGTGGGTAATGCAAGAGTAAGGTACTTTACTCTGAGTGCTTATGTGGCTTCAGTATCTGGAAACCCAAGGGGACAAGTAAAGCAGGTATGTCAAATAAAGGCTCTTCACGAGTAAACTGTCTCCTGATTGCTTGTTTGTGTAAAAGTGCAGGTGCTTAAAAATAGTTTGCCTCAGCCTTTCTTTACTGCAGGGTGTTTACACAGAATAGGACCATTAACCTTGTGTAAATCCCGTTTCAGTGGAAAGGTTGCTGAATGAAGCTTGGGTTAGGTGCATATTAACTAACGAAGAAGGGATCAAAGGGGAGTATTGCCCTTGGTCATGATAGGTATTTAAATTGTGTAAGGCCTAGAGAGGGATGTAATTTGACTGCAGAAAAATGGATTTCATAAAACTTGATTGATCTCAAATGAGAGACTATGGGAGGGGAGAGAGTTTAACAGTCTCCCCTATTAATAACTATGACTAACTGAGAATGGCCATGTTCCTGTCTCACTCTTTGTAATTTTACTTGCAGGTGAAAGTTTCATTTGATCTAAGCAACATTCAGATCAAATACATGGATGACGATAATGATGAGGTACTTATGTTAGTGATTCCTGTTGTGTCCCCGTCCCCCCCCAATCCATCTCTCCCCTCCCCCCCGGAAACATTAGTGTGAGGCCAGTAAGTTGATGGTTTGTAGCTGCTAGACAGGTCAGAGTTAATTCCTTTTGGAACTCTGCAGCTCCACATGGAGGATTCACTTTGCTGGTTTCCCCTCTTGTAAAATGAGATGTTCCTGTTAAAAAAAAAAAAAAATGGAAAAATGCAGTCCTGCTGCCATCTCCCATGGCCTAGTGAAAACCTATAGTAGTTCCATGCTGTTATGTGGGAGGGATGTTCCTGTTCCTGGAGACTCACAGGGTTGTAGCTACTTGTGTTGTCAGCCACTGCAAAGCCCTAGCTCCTTAGTCCATGCCCTTTCTCATGGAAAATTTAGGCTTATTTCTATGACGTGAAGCATTCAAATTCTTTGCATGTCTTATTCAAACTCCATGATCTCTGTGAAGTGATGCTTCCCTTCGGAGTGAGTAAATTGCCTATTTGTAATTATTGTTTTTGGGTAACTTGCTGCATAGCATAACCTGACCCACTCACTGCCTCTCAATATATAGTTAGAGATCACAGTAAAACTCTCAGAAAGCTCCTGAACACTACCCCTGTTGGATAGCTCACAGCTGCTCTTGTATGCTGGGAGAAAAGCAAACACTTCTGGAAGCTTTGAGGAAAGCCCTTTTTGGTACTTTAACAAACAGATCAGTATTGTGTTGTCTCCAGAAAAAGATTACAGGAATGGAGTCTCCCTTTATCATTTAAGGCACACCTATGAAGACTAGGTGCTCTCTTGTTAAACTTCATTCCAAAATGCTAACTGATGACTCATTGCCCAGGATCTTCAGAATCAACAGTCTGTAGTGATGAAATAGGATCTATTTTATGCAACGGATTAATAACTTTTCTGTGCACACTTACTAATCAGGCAAACTGTAGGAGATGGGGCTGGCTTGTGTCTAATTCAGTTGAGCATTACACCTTGAAAGGTAATAGGTTTCTGTCAATGGCCCAAAGACACGGATGGAATCTTCTCCAACTTGCTTCTCGTAGACAGGATTGTGTTTGTGTTCTAGTAGTGCCTCGAGGCCTCAGCTGGGGATTGGTATACAAATCTAGTAGAAAGACCCAAAGAGCATACAATCTATGTTAATAACAAGATGCAGCTGGATGAAATAACACCTGGGTGGAGATTGAGAATGAGGTAACAGAAGTAAGACCGTGTTTCTGAAATTCTGAATAAGAGAATTTTATTTGAAAATAAATTTTCAAAAGTAGTTGTTGGAACATATGGGGAGTAATAATAGGAAATATTAATGACATGATGGCTTTTGCTCACTATTATTTCTCTTCACAGGTCTCTATCAATAGCGAAGGTAAGGTATTACTTTGCTTTTCATACTTGGTTTATTATTTTTAGTAAAGTAATAGCTCTGCTTAAGTTTCTGGGGAAATGTGGTACTGCTAGGCCGTGCCAATTCAGGGCATCTCAGTGGTGAAGAGGGAGGGTCTGGGCTTCTGAAAATCTATAGCACTGCTAGTCTTAAGACTCCCCTTTTAACCAATCTTCTGGTGTCTCCCTGACTTATTAACTTTGCTGGAAGCTATGTAGAGAGAGAGTTTTTAAATTGTTAAAAGGCTTGTGGAGTGTTGGCTAGTTCTGTTGCTCTCATGGAATTGTCCTGCTTTTGTTCTGTGTGAGTGGCATCTGATCATTCCTCCCCCTAAAGTTCCCTGGATGGGGAATCCATGCTTGGGTGCTGGTTGCTGGCTTTATCATGTTTCTTGCTCAAGCTCTTCACAAATGAAGGGCTGTTTGGTCCATCAAGGCTGCTGATGTCATGAATTTCTACCTGGGTAGGTCCTGACGCTCAGGTCTTCTGCGGAGTTCTAAGGGTTTTTTGGTGATCCATTGGCTGGTTGTATGGGAATTATGAGAAATGAGTAGAAATGAAGGGAGAAATTTTACATTGCCAGATTGCAGATGCATATACCGTCTTTTGTGCTACTTTGTAAATTGCAGAAGGCCCTTTAAATGCTATCGTGTCCCTGAGGAAGAGCACCCACTTCCTGACACAGGAACCCAAATAGCACATGCTAAATGCCCCATGTTATGTCTAGGACATGGAAGTATTCACGCATTTCTTCTTTTTTCTTTTAGAGGAATATGAAGAAGCTCTGAAGGTAACTGGTCCCTGTAACGTTTTCTGATATCTTCAAAAATCTCTATAATGAAAATCCACATAGTGCTGGATTTTTCTCAGGCTATCTGGCATGTGGGGAATCAGAACAACCTGGTTGTAAAGTTTTCTAGTTTTAGATGCTAGTTTGAAGACTTTATTAGAATAGTTCTTCCAGGCCAAAATATTGTTACACTGACTTCCCAAATGTTTCCCGTCTTAAAAAACAAAACAATATTCAGAGAATGCAAAAGAGACTCCGACGCATGGTCTTCCAGGCTCTTAAAGGCCTTACCACATACAAGCTCCAGTCCTGCATTCCTGAATAATGTAAACTACAGTGGTGATGAGCTCAGCTGCTGAATCTAAGGTTAATTTGTCAGAGCAGCTGTAAACAGTAAACCACTTGCTGTGTAACTAGCACAAGAAAAATCCTTTCATCACTTGGTTCAATTTTGAATTTCTGTTCTGGAAATAATGTTTAAATATTCAAGAACAAAAGAACTGTGAAGTAATCTCCTGACTGCTCCAGGGCTAAAGTTCTTCCTAGTCATCCTGTTTATCAGGTCAGATAAACTGCTCTGTTGTGGATTTAGCAAAACCTACAGAAGCTCTGTCTGCTTTCCGTTCCATTTATATTATGACTTTCTAATTATTTTATTTGGTAATAGAGACCAGCTGACTGTAGTCTGGCATGTCACTTGCTTTTTTGGCTTTTCTGTCATACCATTGTAGTATGTTTCTGTAGGAAAACTTGCTTGTTGCTTGTGAAATGGCAAGAATGGAAAGTGTATGTATCACGCACTGTTCACTTAGATTGCAGTTACACAAGGAAATCAGCTCCAAATGAAAGTGTATCAAGTAAACTCCCTTCCAAG
Organism: Caretta caretta; assembly: GCF_965140235.1. Taxonomy (NCBI): domain Eukaryota; kingdom Metazoa; phylum Chordata; order Testudines; family Cheloniidae; genus Caretta; species Caretta caretta. The sequence continues at coordinate 16,145,474 of NC_134232.1, forward strand.
TGAAACTTCGCATTCCTGTTCCACGCAAGTCTGTGAAAAAGCTGGGTTAGAAAAACTATCCATTCCCAAAGATGGAAAGAGACCTCTCTCACACTATTCCATGCTTGCTCAGGCCTTAGGGCAGGACTTAAAGGCTGAAAGGGAAACCACAGCACAGGTAGGATACAGAGCTGTATTGTTCAAAACAAATGATTTTGAAATGTTTCACTTGATAGCCTATTATTGCAGGCTGGTAGTCATCTACCTGTACATGAGATGGAGGCTTGAGTCAAAATTTTGCCCCTCAGTCACACTTGTTCAAACCCACTGAAATCAGTAAAGTTGATTGGATGTAACTGAGGAGGGATTTTTTTTTTGGTCCGATATTAGGATGAAGGAATCCTTAATGTCGAGGACGGGGTCTTAAACATTAGAAGAGGTGCGATTGTTAGATTCCTAAAGCCTTGATTCCCTCTGTAATTCTCAGCTACAAACTAGCGGCTCTCAAGTAATTTTCTCTAGCTTTCAGTGTGTAATTTTGCAGCTAATGCTAATTATGGAGGAAGCTTTCAGTAAACTTTTATCAGAGGGGTAGCCGTGTTAGTCTGGATCTGTAAAAGCGCCAAAGAGTCCTGTGGCACCTTATAGACTAACCGACGTATTGGAGCATAAGCTTTCGTGGGAGAATACCAATGCTCCAATAAGTCGGTTAGTCTATAAGGTGCCACAGGACTCTTTGCCAGTAAACTTTTAGTGTATGCAGACAGTGGCTTGCTTACGAGGCTTCCAGTGGTCTTCTAGGAGACTGAGCCCTGGTCTACACTAGGACTTTAGGTCAAATTTAGCAGCGTTAAATTGATGTAAACCTACACCCGTCCACACGATGAAGCCCTTTATTTCGACTTAAAGGGCTCTTAAAATCGATTTCCTTACTCCACCCCTGACAAGTGGATAAGCGCTTAAATCGGCCTTGCCGGGTCGAATTTGGGGTACTGTGGGCACAATTCGACGGTATTGGCCTCTGGGAGCTATCCCAGAGTGCTCCATTGTGACTGCTCTGGACAGCACTCTCAACTCAGATGCCCGATTGTTTGCCGTTGCTCTGACGCCGGGAGGGGCGACTGACGACATGGCTTACAGGGTTGGCTTACAGGGAGTTAAAATCAACAAAAGGGGTGGCTTTACATCAAGGAGTATTTCAGGCAGGGCTTCACGGAGGGTTCCAATAAGAAATGGTGCACCTAAGTTATTGTTCTTATTGGAACAAGCAGGTTGGTCTGGCCTCTGATACATGGCTAGATTTACCTCGCTGCACCTTCTCTGTGAGTGACTGCAGTGTGACCTAGAGGAATGAGCCCCCTAGGCGGGGGGGGGGAGGGGGAGTTGCAAATGAGTACAAAACAAATCTGGTGTATTTCTTGTTTTGATACACTCCATCTATCTCTTACGTCTTTGGCAGCAGACAGTGCAGAAGGACTGCATGCCATCCACATCTCATGGCTGCTCGGCAGAAGATGGTACAATAGGACTGCTAGCCATCCTCATCTCTTGCCTGCCCGGCAGAAGATGGTACAAGAGGACTGCTAGCAATCCGTATTGCCTGCCTGCTCACCATGAGATGGTTCAATAGGACTGACTGCAGGACTAAAGAGAATGAACTGATCAAGTCACTCCAAATTTAGTCCCTGCGCCCATGTCTGCCCAGGTGCTCCTGATCGACCTCACAGAGGCGACCAGGAGCACCTCGGACATGACGATGACGGCTACCAGTCCTACTGTACCGTCTGCTGGCATAAGGCAATGGGTTGCTGCTGCTGTGTAGCAATGCAGTACCACGTCTGCCAGCACCCAGGAGACATATGGTGACTGTGAGCTGAGCGGGCTCCATGCTTGCCGTGGTATGGCTTCTGCACGGGTAACCCAGGAAGAAAGGCGCAAAACGATTGTCTGCCCTTTCTTGCACGGAGGGAGGGAAGGGGGACCTGACAACATGTACCCAGAACCACCCGCGACAATGTTTTAGCCCCATCAGGCATTGGGATCTCAACCCAGAATTTCAATGGACAGCGGAGACTGCGGGAACTGTGGGATAGCTACCCACAGTGCAACACTCCAGAAGTCGACGCTTGCCTCAGTTCTGTTGAAGCACTCCGCAGAGTTAATGCACTTAGAGCATTTACTGTGGGGACACACACACTCGAATACATAAAACCGACTTCTATAAATTCCACCTAATTTCGTAGTGTAGACATACCCTGAAACTCTGTTTATGGTGAAAGGTGTTTGAGGGGAATATGTTCTGAACTCTCCTGGCTGTTCATGGGGCTGGGGGGGAAGGGGAAAGGAATGTATTTGGAGTTGGGGTTTTTGCTGCTTAATCCCAAATTGATAGGAGATACATACAAGGAAATTATGTATTTAAGGTTTGCAATTTATTTTTGGCTCTACAGCAAAAGGTAAATCGCAACGAAGCTGAAGGGACCAATGAAAAGCCTCCAGAGTGGTTTACTAGCTACTTGGAATCAGTAAGTGTTTCCCTGGATCTTTGTCCTCTCAAAGGTTTATGTGAGACACTGTGGGGGATGCAGGGAGGATTTTGTTTCTTACAAGTATAGGTCTGGTTAATCTGGTTTCCTTAAAGCAGATGGCACTTGGCTTCTAAATATCAAGAAGCCACTACAATTCTGTAGTGTAGCTGTTGCCTAAGATATGGTCCACGCTGAAAGTTACAACTGCTCTATCCCTTGTCAAAGCTGGATTGTTCCTTGTTGAACATTTACAAATGTTTTCCAATCTGATTTTAAATAATCTTAGCTTTGACAAGGGTTGGAGTAGTTTAGGGATTCTCACTTTCCATTGGGAGACTGCCACAGTAGAATCCATGTTGCATTCCACACAGCCCTTAGGATCTCATGCTAGTCATTGTCCGGAAGAACTTACATAAAATATGGTGTCACTCTTAGAATGTCCTGTTTGACCAGTTCAACAGGTGTATCCCTCAAGGCTTCTTAAGACTTTGAACCACAACATAAACAGAACAATTAAGAAAGGCTAGGCCACTAAAGGTAACGCTTCCTAGGAGACCAGTGAGTAGAACATATAGACTGTTAACATGGATATTAATGTTGTTGTCGATCAGCTCCTTAATCCACAAGCTCACAGGAGAGATAACTAGCCAGAAATAATCAGCTACTTCCTTCCTGAACTAATCCAAGTAATAATGATCCCTGTAATAATAGCACCACAAACTAAGCAGCCGCTTATTTATGAGGTAAGTAAAGATTCAGACTTTTAGGGATCTTCTAAAAATGAAGGCTGAAGACCTGCTTGCTGTCTGGGAAGATCCATGCAAACCCTGAGTTTAAGAGAAAATTCTAGACTTACCTAACTCCCAGAGTTACCTGACCTGCCTAGGAAGCTGTGCCATAGAGTCAGTATTTAGAATCTTCTGTTAGCTTTTCTGCTACAAACTTGATTCGTTAAAATAAGTGGTTTGGTATTTTGTAAAAAGCCAACTGGCTCTCTGAGGATGATACTCCACTGATTTCAGCCTGGAAGATGCCAAGAGAGGAAAAGGAATTAACAATGAACTTTTTGTCTTAAAAATTGGGGATATTGGGACTATGTGGACCAAAACCTAAAGTTGTCCAGGCAGGTGCCATTGGTGACCACCTTCTTTTCCTCAGTTTAGGGAACGAGTAGTTAAAGAAACTGTTGAGAAACTTGAGCAAAAACTAAGTGAGACGCTCATCCTTCATCATCGGCCCCCAGACTCATCCAGCAGCTCCACTGTAACACCACATCCCGCTCCAGAGACCCAGTCGACACAAGGCAGCCAGTGTGACTGGCTAATCTCCTGCAGCAACTGCCACACCCGGATTGTGGGGATCCGCTACCAGTGCAGGTACAGTCTGATGGCATCTGCTTGTTCAGAAGAGTGACACATCCATGTTGCATGCCTGTGCTTTATAGGATGAGAAATTGTTGGAACTTGGAAAAACCTCAAGAGTTTGAATCCACAAGGTGTGATCCTGGTCTCAGATGCCCCGTGTCCATTGCTGCATGTCTTGCATAATCAGCAACTGTTCCAGTACACGTGCTTTTGGTGATCTGGCAACTTTCCCAGTGGCATACGGGCCTAGATCGGAGATCATGAGGTCTTTCGTACATCGTTCTCTTGTGGGCCGTGATTGGTTACTAGGCTGGTGCACGTTTTTTTTTCTCCTCTTCTTTTCCATCGCCACATGAGAATTCCAAGCCCTGAACCCTGCATTACAAATACATTTATAAGGATCATACTGATGGGTATCTAAGCGCTGTGCGATAACACACATCCCATAAAAAGGGGCAGCTGCCTTTTGAGTTCCTGTACAAATAAATACTTGGTTCTTTTATGGCCTAAATAGCAACTGTAGCAACTGACATAGTTCAATCTGATGTATATTTCCTCTGTCACTCAGAGCATACAGATTGAGATACTTCCACTGATTTCATTTCATCAGTACATCTGCTTTACAGCCCTGGGAGGCTGCTAAGAGCTCTGGTGTCCTGTCCCCTACACTGTATCATCCACTGTACTGCAGTATATTTTACAGAGAATTTTGCTTAGTCTTTCTTACCCTCTGTCGCAAAACAATCTGCAGTCAGTCACTCATAAGTTGAGTAAGGCATGTCTTAAGATGTGACACTAAAGAGGAAATGACTCAATGTCTTGGATGGGGTTGGCTTGGAAAGAATGTTCCCGATAGAGGTGGCTGCACAAATGATGGATCCGACCCCTGCTCCACACAAGTAGTCTTGCTTAATATGCAGAGGTTCTGATACAGTGATTTGCTGCTTTAGGGAGATGGGGGTGTCGCCCGTATGAGGGCGCGTGCGTACACACACACCCCGCTCCTTTATTTACCTTTAAGTAACCTGCTTGCCTTTACTTCCTTTGCAGTGTGTGCCCAGCCTACAGTATCTGTGAATCGTGTGAGGTGGGGACGTATGCACATGATCCAAATCATGTCTTGTTGAAGTTGCGGAGACCTGTTCTATGTGTCTCTGAGACCTACAGCGTTGGGCAGTTCTCCCCTCGTCTCCCTGCTACTCTGGAGCAAGTTAGGTAAATGCATAGCTGCCTCAGTTACATGGCAATGTTCTTCTGATCTGCAGGAGGCAGTTTGAAAACGCCTATATTTGCAGTTTTGTTTAGGTTTTTATGACTCCAGATATAGAAGAAAGCAAGAAGTGGAAACTGGCATATGCATCATTTCCAGAATATGGAGTAGATGACTAAGCAGAGTAGCATATGTCTGTGCCACATTAAATCCAAGACTGTCGTAGACTCTTCAGGAAGAAGGCGGAAGAGATAGTTAGTTAGGCAGAGGTTTTTTTCTCCTTTCTTGTCTCATAGCTGGGTTCTACAGCACCTAACGAGTTCAGTACGTCCCTGTGATGCCACATACGTTAATGTGACTTCCATGAGTTAGCTCTTCCATCAGTGCCACATTGAATATCTTCACCAGCTACTCTTCAGGATTTGTTGCAGATTTCCATTCTTTGGGAAATGTGCCCTTCAGAAGATGTCACTGGGATATTGCTCGTAGAAGCCTGAGGCTTTTCATTTAGTGTTCCATGAAACATTCCTGGCAGAACTAGAATTTGTGTTGTTGATGGAAGCTGAACTCCAGTTCGGTTGCTAAGTGTATGTTGTACAGAGCTGGATGTCTTTATTCACAGGCTCCAGAAACAGATGGACAAAAGATTTTTGAAGGCAGAAAAGCAAAGATTACGAGCGGAGAAGAAACAGCGCAAGGCTGAAGTCCGAGAGCTTAAAAAGCAGCTCAAGCTGCACAGGAAGATTCACCTGTGGAACTCTGTCCATGCGCTGGAGATCACCGGCTCACCCACTATCAAACCAGAGAGCCTGCAGCCCAGTGCCATCATGTAAGGAATGCTGGGAGCCAGAGCAGTGCTTCGTGCATAGCTGTGTTATTTCTTGATCCTGTGATGCGACGAGGTTAAAATGTCATCTAGAATTTTATGAAATAATGAAAGGCTAAATCCTGGAGACTCTCACTGATGGCAGAGAGATTCCATGAGAGCTTTGCCCTAGTGAGGACTGCAAAGTTTGATGCTGTTTGTTAAAATCCTATCCCTTACCAAAAATCTGAAAACAGGTGTATATCGAGCATAAGATGGGCATCTTGTGTGCGTTGGGAGAGCATGAGGGGTGTAAATTTGAGGTGGAATGACAAGGAGGGAGGGCAACATAAATTGAAGTTGACTTGGTGCCTCATTTGAACAGACTGCATTTTTTATTGTCTTCCTGACGGGCTCCTTTTGGAATCTAGTCTGTGCTCCATGTGCACAGGTTTTGCACAAGACCATGCTGAGGTAAGAGTGGAGGCTATAGCACCCTGTTGTCTCATTAGATGGGGGTCTTCCAAGTGGAGAAGTCTGCTTTGAGTTTTTCAATCATTCTACTTTATGCATGTACAGATTTAAAACATGTAATATCTCTGGTTTCTCATTCCTTTAAAATCATTGGAGTGTATATTTTCCCTTTATACATGTCTGAATCCAATTAACAGTTGGAGCTACTTTAAACTCATCCATGAGTATAGTAGATCCAGTTGTTACCTATTTACTAAATAGGAAATATTTCCACTTCTTTTAAAGGACACTAATTTGAAATGTAGTGCAGGACCTGTGTTTAAATTGACATGTCCCTAAGCCTTCTGTCAAGTTTTTTTGTGGGTTGGTCGGGGGGAACATTTAAACCAATCTATTGCAGAGAATCCTTACAGGGGAAATGATGAGGCTGACCAGATACTAGTGTTCTGATTCAACAGAGCATTTCAGTATGCATTTTAAATGCTTTGCTGATTCTAGGCCAAAGAACTGTCAAATGAAAGTAAACCAGCTCGGAACAAATTATTTCATTTATATTAATCTTTATACTAGGGGGAATTTTCAGAAAAATGTTTTATTTTGACCCCTATAAGCAAAGGAAGACGAACTGCTTAAATGGTGGGATTTTAGAACTTAAGTGGAAGATATTTATTTAAAATGCTAGGGCTTTGGATCTGCCTTCCACAGGCTGAGGAGAAGGATGACAGCTGAAATAGGTCAGTCTGGTTGATTCAATCGGTTTCAGAGTGGCTTCTGTGCTTTGCTCTGTACTCAGGAGTCCTATCCTGCCCTGCTCAACAGTTGTCCCTACACTGAGCGCAGCATTCGTGGATGAGAATTTGCCTGACGGGACTCATATACAACCAGGGACAAAGTTTATCAAGCACTGGCGAATGAAGAACACTGGCAATGTGGAGTGGAACTCAGACACCAAGGTGCCCCCCTCTTTTGCTATTGCTGTGTTTACACTTGTAAATCACTTGAGTAAGTTGCAGGAGGTAATGTTTGTATGTGTTGGCTATGGACGGGGATTTTGATTTTGACTGCAGCCAAAGCAACACCTGCCTCAGGTTCTGGCTAGTCTGCTCATAGAAGAGTACACTTCTTGCACTCCTCAGAATAGATGGCAGAGGACTGAAGAAAAGGGGTTAATGACCGCCATAACTTTGGGAAACTATATTGAATTAGTGAGTTGTCAGGGGGGAGGGGCCCCACAGCATGGTGGTTCTGTCATCGGCCTTTGCTTCTATCACACATACAAACATCTGACCACAGCACCACAGCCTTTTCCTTTCATTAGTCTAGACCAAAATTAAAACTGAAACATCAATATTTTATCAACCTGTGCCAGACTGTGACTTACTTAGAAAGCCTGAAGCGTTCGTTAGAAGGGTCCTCCGCTGAAAGAGCAGAGCTGGTGAGTGTGGGGGAGGTTAGGCTGCCAATAAACTAGTTGGTTTTGTTTTTTTATCCTTCAGCTGAAATTCATGTGGGGAAACCTGACCCTGGGGTCTTCTGAAAAAAAGGACGTGTTGGTGCCATCCCTGCCAGCGGGGCAAGTGGGGATTGTCTCTGTCGAGTTTATTGCTCCTCCTCTAGAAGGGACCTATGCTTCTCATTGGCGGCTGTCACACAAGGGAGAGCAGTTTGGGCCCAGAGTTTGGTGCAGCATTGTTGTGGATCCCTCCCCAGTCACTGCCTGTCTGGAGAGAAATCAGAAGACCTGTAGTTCCAGTCTAAAGGATAACGCTTCATGTAGAAATGAGGCAAGTATCCCAAACTGATATGATGGGCTCTACCTATGGAAGAGAAAATAGTGTCTGTCTCTCTTTGGTGTAATGGTGTAGTTGCTTCCGTCCTCCCGCAGTGTTGATCTAGTGTTGGGGATTGTTTCAGTTGTTTCCCGTTGTTTAAAAAAGGTGGCCTAACTTTGTTGCTGTAGTAGTTGCTAACATATTACCTGTTGCTTTGCCGAACCTGGAATTACTTGTTGCGGTGTATTGCAGGTGCTTTTTTTTTGGCTTTTGTTGTAACTGAAACCTTGCAAGACCCCACTCTTATGAGATTTGCACCTGTCCGTAAGGCTCCAAAGTAGGTGGAATGAGGCTTTTTTCATATTCATACTGTCATTCTACATAATATTCTGGCTTCATATTTTATATAACTATATTTTTGAGCCTCCTGCAACATCAGAGGGTGTTAATTTAAGGTGCCTCTGGGATGTCTCTCCTCCCCACCCTTGGTTTTCTGCAGGCAGTTTCTTCAAAATTAGAAGTAGAAGGCCAGCAGGCTGGTGAGGAGATGGAGCAGACAGACTTGCCAGTGCCAGCCATCCCTCTGAAGATTAAAAATATCCCCAGTGAGAGAGAGTTTTACATCCCATCAGTTGATCTCCTTACTGCACAGGTAAAATACTAAATTAAAAGCAGAAGAAAAGATTTTTTGTGCCCTGGTTTTAGTAAAGTGCATAGAGATTCACAGGGATTAGTTGCCTCTGTCTTGAACTGTCAGCTGTTTTGGGTTCAAGAAAATACAGGCCAAAGCTTTTCTGATTCAGTAAAACTACTATTTCCCTGGAGCAACCAGTAGTGGGAACTTGTTGCCACTACAATAGGAATGCCACCTATCTTGTTATCCGAGTAGAACCTATTCCACACTGAGTTATATGGGCACCTCCTTTGCCCCTAATAAAGGGCATTTGTATGTGCTTTGCTCCCACTGTATAGCCTCCCTCTTTCTGGTAATTCACTGATTTTAAAAACACAACTATTCTTCTGCATTGGACATAGGAGTCCTACTAGAGAGCTGCAGTCTGCCTGAAATTCTGAGGCCACTGGAGAAGTGGAATAGATTTATTTATAATAAATGTGGTGCTGGTAGGTTCTGTGTGGGGGTGCAGTGCAGGGCACACTAATGGAAATGATCTGGGGTTTTCTCCTGTAGGATTTGCTGTCCTTCGAGCTGCTGGACATTAACATTGTGCAGGAACTGGAGCGAGTGCCACACAACACTCCTGTTGGTAAGGAACTTCTTAAATTCTGGTGCACAGCATCTCCCATTCCAGGAGACATAGAATAGAGGAGTATGACTGTGATCACGCAGACAGCCGATTCTTCCTTTGGGTCTACATGGACTGAGATGCTGGAGAAGCGATTTGGCACTCTGCATGTGAGACTTTGCCTCTTGAGGCAGAGGTAGAGTAATGAGCTCTTCTCTGCACTTTGCTCAGAATTCCCCTTGCTCTGGCCCAGCGGAATCTTGAGGGTCCCTTGTGCTTTCATTTTTGACTCCCTTTCTCACTCGCATCACCATGAACAAGGTGATGGACCTCAAGGGAGGCTGCTCTTCTGTCCACCCAACCAGCCAGTGTCAGTGGAGTATCATAGATCAGCCTGTTTGAGGTGCTTGTTCAGATGCTCACAGTCTCCATCAACCTTGGAGCAAGTAACCTGAGGGGGGTGCTAAACCTAAAAATGGCTAATTGCTTGAAAGGTTGCCTTTTGTTTAGCAGTAATGCATATTACAGTTACCTGTAATGCAAATAAATCTTTTTTACCTTTATTTTCCAGACATGACTCCATGCATGTCTCCTCTGCCACATGATAGCCCTCTGATAGAGAAGCCTGGCTTGGGTCAGATAGAGGAGGAAAATGAGGGGAGTGGATTTAAACCAGTACCTGGTAAGTGGTCACCCTTGGAGTCCCCAGGAACATTTCCCGTTTTCTCTAGATTGCTAGCAGTTTAAGGTCTGTAAGTGGGAACCACCTACCTGCTGCCACCACCAAATTTGTTGCAACCTCTTTGTTGCCTTAAATTGCCGCTGTGGCCTGAAATGCAGCGAAAATGGTGCCGCCTTACTCCGCATTTCTGCTCATTGAGTCTAAGGGCTTGTCTACACGACCCACCCGATTTATCATGTCTATCGACTGCTGAGCACTCTCCCGTCAACTCCGGTACTCCACCAGAATGAGGAGCGCAAGCGGATTCGACGGGAGAGCATCAGCTGTCGACTTACCGCAGTGAAGACATCACAGTAAGTAGATCTAAGTACGTCAACTTCAGCTACGCTATTCACATAGCTGAAGTTGAGTCTTAAATTGACCCTGCGTGGTAGTGTAGACAAGCCCTCAGTCCAAACTACTTTAGCGTCTTAAATGTTTGCTCCTTTTAACCCTTTCTATGGAGGAGCAAATGAGAATGCCTGGCTCATAATCTACCATTGGCTGATCCACTCTGATGGCGGGATTCACGTGGATTTTAGATCCAGTGAGAAACAGCAGTTGGAAAATCTCCAGAACTCAGAACCTCTCCCCCTTGCAGTTGTGCTTTGAGTTATGCTCAGAAAACTGCAGTCTCTCTGGTCCATGCGTTTCTCAAGATTCTACTCACTTATATTTAACTTTAAAGGAAGTGAACTCTGGAATGTATCTCTTTCAAAGAAGTAATAACATTTGAAAACCTAGAGGTTTACTTGTGCTAGCCTCTGCCCTGGTCAGGCTGCCTTTCACATAGTCCATGTGATACATTCCTTTAGCTGCACTAAAATAAGCTGGGGTACTTCACTTGCAAAGTGGTAATTGAAGCCTGCTGTCCTGTAGATGCTCACATGGTGACAATGAAGGCTGAACATCCAGTGGAAGAAGGGGAAGAAGACATGAGTGGGACTCAGTTTGTATGTGAAACAGTCATACGCTCACTCACCCTGGATGCTGCACCTGACCACAAACCCCCTCAAAGGAAGAAATCGCTGCAGAGTGAGTGCTCCCCTCAGCTGAGTTCTGTGGCTTTATTTAATTTTGTGCAGCTGAACCTTGGTAATAAATTGCCTCATCCTGAAGGTGGGTACAGCATTTTAACTGTTCTTCCTGTTTCTTCTGTTAGGCTCTCTGCAAACACTACAAGACCCCTTCAGTTACAGTGTAAAAAGTGAAGAAACTATTAGGACAAAAAGTAATTCCACTTCCAAACCCAAGGAAATGGCGTCAAAGAGCCAACAGACAGAGGAAAATAGGTTTGGTAAGTAAAATGGATTCTGAGGCCAGAATGGACCGCTGTAATCATCTAATCTGACCTCCTTCTTAACACAGGATAGGACTTCTCTTAAAATAATTCCTGTTTTGATTTAGAACTGCCTTTTTAAAAAAAAAAAAAAACCCAACCAGTGAGGTCAAATGTGTGTTTGAATGGCTGACTCTGACTCTAAGGCTGTAATAGATCCCATGTTAAGAATTGTGATAAACTCTGAAATACAATAAGAAGTCTGTGGAAGGGAATCATTGTTGCGTTAGAAGATCGGTGTCTGTACTCTAACCGAGCAGCAGTTGAAACAGTTTTCTCCTGCAAAATGGAATTAAACTACAGGGGGCTAATGAAAACTTGAAAGGGGAATTCTAGTTGGGTAGGTGTCTGTCATAACACTAGGTGAAGGGCCTGGTTTTCAGTCTGTGTCCATGTTAGGCCGTATCTATACTAGCATTTATGTTGGAAAAACTTTTGTCACTCCCGGGGTGTGTGAAAAACATCCCCCTGAGCAACATAAGTTACACTGACAGAAGCACTTGTGTGTACAGCACTGTCAGCAGGAGATGCTCTCCCACCAACATAGCTATCACTGCTCATTGAGCTGGTTTTATTATGTCGACAGGAGAGAGCTCTGCTGTCAACAAAACACAGCTATTTCTTCAACAGCCTTTGCCCCTTGAGCTGAGATTTCCAAGCACTTCATTCAAACTTACTGGTTTAGATAAAGCAAAAACAAATGTATTAATTACAAAAGATAGATTATACGTGATAGCAAACAGATCAAAGCAGATTACCTAATAAACAAAAACACAAACTAAGCTTAACATACTAGATTGGATATGTTTTAGTAGTTTCTCAGCCTGAGTGATGGTATAAGCAGGCTTGCAGATTCTTAAAGCACAAGCTGCACTTGCTTTACAGCTTGGAATCCCCAAGTTTTTCATACACAGGCTAGAAATCTCTTTAGCCTGGGTCCAGTACTTCCCCCCCAGTTCAGTCTTTGTTCCTCAGGTGTTTCCAGGTGTCCTCTTGTGTGGGAAGTAAAGAACAAGAGATGTCACTCTGCTTTATATTGCTTTAGCATATGGTAGGAACCCTTTGTTTTAAACTTGGTTCCTAGACCAGTTTGTGGAAAAATACAAATGTCTCAGCATGGAAGTCCAGAGTCATGTGGCCTAGTCACATGGCCTTGCTTACCTTGCTGAGTCATAGGAGCCATTACTTATAGACTGTCTGGAACATTTACAGGAAGGTTAAGTTCTTTCAGGGTCCATTGTCTTTGCTGATAGGCCATCAGCACTGTCTGGCTTCTTCATTGTTATACCTGAAAGTCTAGTTGTGGGCGTCACCCAGAGTAAGCACATTTGAAATACAGATACATAATCAATATTCATAACTTTAGGTACAAAAATGAAACATACATACAAATAGGATAATCATATTAAGCAAGACCCCTCACATGGCCCATCTTGTACAAAATGCACCATAATTATGCCATAATCCTATTATAATAATATCCCTATGAAGAATATGGGATGGAGTGTCACAGTGCCTTTCTAACTTAAGGTACCCAGGCATAGTGCAGTTCCTCACCCCTCTTCCCTTGTGTGAGCACTGGATAAACAACCTGATATACAGTTGGAATGCCAGGCAGTAGCAAAGACAAAGTGCAACCCCACCAATCTCATGCCAAAGGCCATTTAGACAAGGTCTGCTTCCTAGCCAATCAAAAGCCCATACCATCACTACATGCGCACAGGGAAAAAAACCTGGCCAGCCTTGGCACCAAAGGTCCTGCAGTTGTTTCTGAGCTTGTTGTCTTGTGTTTGTAGGCAAATGGTGCCTTTGTTGCCAAGCTGGTCTTAATGGCAAAATTCTAGTACACCATTCTTTTTCTTCTGTTAGAGAAATTTGCAGGGTCTGATGGAGCAAATCTCAGTGGGGAGCCTAGCGACGCAGAGTATGAACAGGAAGGGGATGTTAAAGATGAAGTTCAAAGCCAAGTGTCCTCTGCTTCTTCAGAGGATTATATCATTATCCTCCCTGAGTGCTTCGATACCAGCCGTCCACTGGGAGAGTCTATGTATAGCTCTGCCCTCTCTCAGCCCAGTTTGGAAAGAGCAATAGACGCTGAAATGGAGATGGTGATCCCAGAAGGAGAGAGCCAGCCTCAGGTCCATAATATCAACGATATCTTAACAACTTCACAGACGTTGGATGCAGTACCATTGACCCCAGAGATCGTCGGCACCCTACCCCAACTGCAAAGGTATGGAGGGTGTGGGTGCTTCTGTGACAAGAACAAAAATGCTAAAGATGGAATTTCTATGTCTGTGGGGCACTGAGCCTGAGCCCTGTGTACAAACTGAAAAAGTTACATTTGTGCTGTTTGAAAAGTATGTGCAAGTATGAATGTCTCAGATCCTGCTGTACCGTTTAAGGAAGCATCTTCTGTGCAGCCTGTACTGACTCCAGAACTGAGGTTTGTGGTTTTTGCTTCTGTATCTTTGTACATGTTTTTATATATAACTTTTTTGCAGGAACCCCTCTTCTCTTCAGAGCCATAGTCTCCAAAAACCAAATTTGCCATTTACAGAGGAAATACCTTCAGCTGTTCCTGATCAAATAAGAGAAGGTACCTGCAGCATATATTATAAATTCCATGGGTGGCTGCTTAGTACCATACACTGTTAGTAGTCCAGGTAGTTAATTGTCACGTTTTTTGGGTTCTGCAGCATATTATTTCTATTAGTGTCTAAAATCTGCTAGTTGCCATAGAGGCAAAGGAAGATGCAGTTTCTCCCAACACTCTTTGTATGTTTGTCTTTTATACTATAAATTCTTTGGGGGTGAAGTATTCCAGTATACAGTCAGAATGATTCTTTTATACACAAATGATCCCTTTCTGCTTTTCGATTTATCCCACCAGTAATGGTTTAACTTCTCGTTTGGGTAGAAATGTGCCTGAAGAGAGATTTGGAGATGTGCTAGCTAATCCTGACCACATTTCCTGGCAAAGAGAGATCTTCAGAGGCAGATGTAGCAGAGGTGGGACTCCTAGGCTTGCCACAAAAGGCCCTGTGGAAATCAATCTGTCTCAGTGGTGTTTTCTGAATGCAGAGGGTGCAGGGGAAAAAGGGCGAGGGGGGTGAAAGATAAGTACCCCTGCGCTTTCCCTCTCTTCTTATCCCATAATCCCCAAACACTGGATAGCTGCAGCAGCACCCAGCTTAGAGTATGGTGAACTGTTGGCCTACAAGCTTGTGATATCTGTGTTAAACTTAGTTTCTTGTGGACTGTAGGAACCTCACTACTCACTTCAGTTCACATGTGCAAACCTCAGCTGTCTACTATGCTTGTTTACTGCACTTGCTCACTTGTTTTGATTTACTTCTAGAGCCCAGATATGAAGACTTTCCTGGACCAGGACCTTCAGGAATTGTAAATAATAATAAATTGAAGTGCCCAGAATACACAAGGTAATTGAAACCAATCATTTATCACTTCAGAATTGATGCATCTTGGCCTCGCATCTCTTTAAACTGAGAAAAGCAGTGAAGGGCATAAGTTCTCTTTGTAGTCTGTGGAGATGGTGGGGAGCCTGTCTTAGCAACATTCAATTCAAGATTTCAGAAATTAATGCCGAATTCAATGGGGCCAGATCTTTAAAAGAGCTCTTCTCTGATTTATGCCCCTAAATGAAGGGACCAAAGTTGATGACCACTTTGAAAGTCTTGCCCTTGACTTGCCTGCTTCTGTTGGAGCTGAGTCCTTCTGAAAATCTGGTTTGTTGCCTCCAGGTCTTTCAGATTCTTGGGTCTTGGGAAAAATTTAAACTAAAGACACAGTGAGAATGCAACCAGCTTATAAAGATGTTGGGAGTTGGATGTACAGCATAGTAATCTAAAAAGAAAATGGTCAAGAGACCAGGCAGAATATCTGGTTAAGTTGAGGGGACCAATAGAGACCAGAAATGGTAATGGTAAATCTGGATGTTAGGATTGTTCTGAGAGAGGTATTTGGCAGGCAACACAGTATGCTGCTACATACCCACATACAACCCTGTAGATCTCTGTGGGCAAGCAAATAATAGTTCCACTGTAGAAAGCTGTTAAGTGTGTCTTGAATGCACTCTTTCTATACTTACATAAAACCTGTTGATAAGGTGTCTTAAAAGAAATGGACTGACCTCCACAAATAGCCTCTGAATGATTCCTTTTGATTATACCCCATTTTCTCCAATGAGACTTACATTGCAGTAGGTTCTCTAACAAGGAGATACTGTAAGTGAAATACACTCTTGCCTTTACTGACTTCAGATAACATCACACTTCTCCACAGACACCCCCAAGGAAGCAGCATTGCAGGAGGGCTGGTTAAAGGAGCTTTGTCTGTTGCTGCCTCTGCCTACAAAGCACTGTTTGCTGGACAGTCCATTGCAGAACAGGTATGTATATCTCTCATTTTCTGATGCACTATGTGGATTTTTTTTAAGAACTTTAACCTTACATTAAAAATATTAATTATGTGTTTGTTACCCTGTATAGGGGTAAAACTCCTGTCCTTTTACTCTTGGAACAGTAAAATATTAAACAGGTTTGGCAGTAACTGTCCGCAGTTGAAACACTAGCACAGCTTCCCTGACTAATTCAGGAAAGCCAAACAACAGATGGTTAACTGGGGGACATTAGTAATCCTAGCAGTTCATACAAAGCAATAACTGGCTTCATACCAAGTAAATCTGAAAAGGGGGCTGAACTGTCAGAGTTGAGCTCTGTATGGTTATCACATTGACTCCAGTGTCTTGAAGGTTATTTTTATTCTGCAGTTTGATTTTAAGATGCAAAAATGAGGGATATGCCATTTCCTTTGCTGGGAAAGATTTACAGTTATGTATTGTTGACTGAGCTGAGGTGAAGTTATTGGAGGGAGTGACTTGTATAAAGTAGTGATGTGATTGGACAGCTGATGTAGTAATATTCCAATGTAACTTTCAGCCAATTGGAAGAAGGAGAATTGTTTCAACCACTCAGCCCTGAAAAATGAGTTGCCCTTCAGTGAACCACCTGTGTCCCATTCAGCCATGATGTCTTTAGAGTGTCTGCAGACCCTTGTTTTATCTAGTGTAATAACAGTCATCTGTTGCTTTGTTGTGTGTGCCTTTTGGGATTGGCTAATCATCTCACCATTATTTCCACCACTAATAAATCTCAGCAGCTGTTTAAGGCTTTGTATATTCCAATATGGCTAGGAACTATTGAGTTACCTCCCTATAATAAGTCTGTTTGCACTGTTTTTCCTGACAGCATGGAACCATAAAAGTTGCAGATGGGAGATGCCTCTTAGGGTATGCCTATACTGCAGTTAGACACCTGCAGGTGGCCTTTACCAGCTGACTCAGGCTCGCAGGCTCCTGGGACTGTTTAATTGCACTGTAAACATTTGGGCTTGGGCTGCAGCCTGAGCTATGGGATCCTCCCACCTCACAGGGTCCTAGAACCCAGTCTCCAGCCCAAGCCTGAATGTCTACACCACAATTAAACAGCCTGTTAGCCTGAGCCCCGCCACACCGAGTCAGCTGGCACGGGTTAGCCAAGGGTCTTTAACTGCAGTGTAGACATACCCATTGAGGTCTTTTTCATCTCATCCATCTTCTGGCCAGTGAGCATATAACAGTTATTTTCATGAGTAACTAAAGAACCAAGTTACTCATTAAAATAATGATTTGCTCATGGTCCTAGGATTATTCTGTGTTTTCTCCAGCAAGTAACTTGCATTGATTTCTAAACACATCCTGATATCATATCATTAAAATAAAATAAACCAGGTATTTCCTGGAGGAGATCACTGATTTTTCGAAATTGTTCTGTAAACTAGAACAGTTGGTGCTTATTGTGAAATCCGTAGTACTGCTTAGTACTAGCCATAGTGCTGGCAGACTCTTCAAGTTCCCCAGGGTGACTTCAGTTCTAACCCTTTCTGATTGCTCCTCATACACACTTTTTTTATGTAGGGTGATGAAATGTACAACCACATATAAAGGGTGGCTGTACCTGGTCCCTGCCCCAAAGAGCGTAGTTTGAGAGGTGATCCTCCTGTTGCCTGCAGTAGGGTAGGACATGGTAATCTTGATTCATTTGGAACATGAGCCGATACTTAAATCCATCTCTGAAGGGCTAATGCACTAACCAGCTGCACTAGACAGCCCATGCAGACTAATTCTTGGTTGCTAAATGAGACCCTAAAAAGTGAGGTCATTTCAAATATCAGAGACTGTAAACAATTTAGTGGCAAATAAAGCTAAGATTAGCTTTAAAATCTTTTTATAAAGTATTAAGTTTTCTGCTTTGAAATAGAGATGACTATTCAGTCAATTCAGTATTTTGAATTTAAAGGGTTCTCTTTTCTTTAAGCAGCCTACAACTACAGAAGAGCAGACTGCCACTCTCCTAGCCAATCTGTGTGAGATGGGATTCTGTGACAGGCAGTTAAACCTGAGACTGCTGAAGAAACACAACTATAACATAGTGCAAGTAGTTACCGAATTGCTTCAGATCAATAACAATGACTGGTACAGCAGCAGATATTGACTCCTCCTTGTAGCCAAAGCACCCATATTTGACCAGACTGTTATTAAACACCACAGCAGCAGACTACTCCCAGGCTTCCTTCTGTTTTGGGGTTGGGGGATAGAAGCACTTCGTTTCCATTTTTCTTGAACTCTTGATTTGTTCCTTCACTGAAATCTCAAACACGCCACCTGCGACTCAGAATTTTATGAATCAAAGACCAGAATTTTAACTTTGCTTTAGACACTGGATAGATAATTGAACAAGTTTTAAATCTGATTTGATACTAATCTCTTGTATCTGGGAGTTCAGTAGAATTATTTTAAACTTCTCCAACAAAAGTGACAACTTCCTCTTTTACTGTATAAGTTGTTTTTGGGCAGTTGGGATATTTGTTCATGCTGAGGTCAGCAAAACAAAACATTGGGAAGAGGGGCCAGACACTGCTGTTAAATGTAGTCTTACCTAATCTTCAAGATCTGCACACAGCTAGCAGGTTGCCACTTCTACTGAGGGTTTTTTTTTTAAATTGACTTTTTTCTAATGCATGATAGAAGTACTAATAGACTAAAAATACAGACTAAGCACTCTTTTTTTTTTTTTTAAAAAAAAAAGAAAGGGGGTGCTCACATGAAAGACACCTTTCAAAAAAAACAAACCCATGACTTAAAATTTATTTTAAAATACTGAAAGTATAACCCGTGTTAATTTAAATGTACTTAATGAAGATCAGGAATTTCATTTTTTAATTTCATTGTAGATACAATGAAGCATGAGAAATTGATTCACCAGCAGTTCCTGACCAGTATCTGCAATGGTGAATAGTACAAAGTCACACAGCCTGCATAAAATATTTTCCTAAATTAGAATAGAACTACAGGGAAAAGTCCACCTATGAATCCTTAGGGACCTTTTGCAAAGGATGAAGGTTTGACTGTTACTTTTTCCAAATCACTCCAGTGCAAACCTTCTGTTTTACTGATAAAGAACTGAAGAATATGATAGGTCAGGCCTATATGGGCGTGTGAATTCTAGTTATGTTTGGGAATGTGAGTAGGAGTGAGAGGTAGGATTTGGTTGACTTCTGGTTTAAAAAAAGCAGTGACTCCAGCAGCATAAACTACCCAGTCTCTTGATGAATCAGGTTATGCTATATACAGTTATATTGTATGGTACAGTGCCATTGCCGTTTTGGCTTATGTGCAGTTTTTGAGAGAGGTGAAAATCTGAGAAAATAATTCCCCTTGAAACCTGTCAGAGCTAGGGTTTGATTCTTGGAAGAGACCAGAAACCATCAGTGTCCACTGCTGTGCAGTAGTGTGCCGGTACTTCGTAACGTAGAACCCAGTCGTTTGGATTTGACAGCAGTGTAGACTACACTCTTATTTTGAATCTGTCATGGTGTAAGTGAATTTTTTTTGTCCTTGCTACAGCAAAACTCATACCATTGACAGTATCGAAAACACATTAAATTCTGATCTCTGCTGCTTCTAATTAAGGTGTTAATATTTTGACAGGATGTGGATAAAGAGTCCAAAGCAGTGTCAGTATTGTGATTGACTATATAATAATCATTAGCCATACAAATATAAATTAGATTCTATTAAATAAAGTATTAGAAGAAAATATGTATCAGATACAATTTTGTTTAAAACCTATTTTTATAGAAGATGCAAGATAACAAATTGTTAAACATTTATTTTGAAATACAGTGAGACTATTTTGCAGTGTTTCTCCCCAGTACATTTCTATCTGCTGTGGACCAATTCTAGATAATTCTTCACTTGATAAAACTACAGTTTAATACTTTTTCCATCACCTACAGTATGTGTGCAAACTCTGGTCTGTAGTATTGTAGCTCAAGCTTACAGAGAATGAAATGGTGAGGATGAAGTTCAGTTGCTGGTAAGCATCTTACTTTGATCTGGATTGTTCAACAAGAATTTTTTTTTTTAAATACATACCTTTATACTAGGGTGGGTGGGGTTTTTTGTTTGTGTTTTTAAATAAGTTTCCATTTGAGCTACTTTAAGTAGTTGTTAAACACTAAAAGATTTGCAAGTAACACTTCATTTGAGATTGAAACCCTTTCAAGTTTGCAAGACCTATTCTCTTTAGTTTCCCCCTCCAAAATGCTTGGGTTAGTTTTACTGTTGTAACTCTAAGCCATTCTCCTGTATCCTGATCGTTTTAGATAATGTATGCTTGGACTTAAGATATATTTCTGTTGGCTTTGTATATTTTGTTAATGATGCATGATATAATTTATAATATATTCCATAGTGCAGATAAGGTCTTTGTATATTATTTAGAATAAGCACTTTAAAGTCTTCAAATGTGATGTAAAAAAAAAAAATTAAAAATCTTTGCCTCGGTCCTTATAATAAAATCCTTAACTATTTGTTCATCAAACTCTTAAAGTGCACTTAGTAGCCTTGCAGTAACACAATGGGAGTGACAAGTACATTTCTGATATTATGAACTAGTAGGATACTTTGGGTTTTTTCCTTTCACATAACTAGTGATTGACTGTCTCACTATGCAGATTACTTATCAAGAAAAAAGTTCATTGATGTTAGGTAGCAGGGTTGAGAGCAGGAAGTATGGAACAAAGCATCTGAACAATTCCAGTTTTGGCACAGCTTTGGTGAGGGCTCTTATGCAATCTCTTTGACACATAAGGGGATAAATACAGCAAGGTTAAACAAAGATGTTGAGGTCACTTAACTAATGTTTCTGTGGAGCTGCTGAGCATTATGATTCTGCAGCTGTAGTCTGAACCAAACTTCTTACTCCTACCTGTGATTTAAGTGGACATCTTGGTTCATTTCCTCATTCTGTTACTACTGTTCTGGTAGAAAGTGTGCAGCTCTACTTTTATCATAGTTCTGTTGAGCTGTAACCACAGTTCAAAGGCGTGCTCAGGCCCTGAGCCAATCATGTGAGAACAGCGACCCGTAGACTGTGACACAGCCTAAAACTTCTCACTGTTGCACAATCCTCTATGCAATTCCACAGTTGGGGGCAGTTCTGTAGAATAATAGTGGTATAAACAGGACACCTTTTAATCTGACTCTCAGTAGTTCTCTACAGTCATAGGGAGGGAGCTTCAGCTAGGGAAGTGCCAGAGCAGGGGATTAAAAGTCCTGTGTAGACAATGTTAAACACCAAAATAATGAAATGTGATTGTGGCCATAACGGAACCATAGCTGTGCCTGTTGGATTATTTTCATACAGTGGACCCAAAGGTGCTGATCTGCTCTGCCATCCTTTTGTAATGACAGGTTTCAGAGTAACAGCCGTGTTAGTCTGTATTCGCAAAAAGAAAAGGAGGACTTGTGGCACCTTAGAGACTAACCAATTTATTTGAGCATGAGCTTTCGTGAGCTACAGCATCCGATGAAGTGAGCTGTAGCTCATGAAAGCTCATGCTCAAATAAATTGGTTAGTCTCTAAGGTGCCACAAGTACTCCTTTCCTTTTGTAATGGTGGCAGGTAAACTCCATTTGGTAGTTATTTCTATTATCCCTTTCTACTTAATTACTGTTTCAACTTTCCTGAAACATCCTCCTCTCTCAGCTACTATCAATCTTCCTATGACACTACTGTTGGTGAAATTTTTGTGCAGTCTGCTCTAAATCTGCCAGTGGTGGTAATACCAACGTTAAACCACCCTCAGCTACTGTGCAGAATTCTGCATATAGGCATAAAGTTTCTTCTCTTGTCTGTTTAAAGGGCACAGTTTGCTCACTGGCACTGGCCTAACAAGCCTACAGTTTTGCTGTACACCTGCACAAAAACACCCCCGGCCTTGCTGTGGGAGAACAGCATGCTTTCCTGCTCCTAACCTAAAATACATTTCCACCTCCAAAGGGCCCACTTGATGAGGAAGTGGGTCACTGGTTTAAGGAAACTTCTGAAAGCCAGCAGTGGGCTGAGAGGGGCTGTAGAGCTGCCCTGTTCCTGCTGTGTAAAATCCAAGGGTGGGGCTGGGATTTCAAAGGGTGCTTGGATGCAATGGCCATACATGCTAGAATTGAGGGTGCTGCTGCACCCCTGGGCTTGAAGTGGCTTCCGTTCTATGCAGGGTTTACCATTTGGCTCAATGAGTACTTGTGGCACTTTAGAGACGAACCAATTTATTTGAGCATAAGCTTTCGTGAGCTACAGCTCACTTCATCGGATGCATCGAAAGCTCATGCTCAAATAAATTGGTTCGTCTCTAAGGTGCCCTAAGTACTCCTTTTTGTTTTGAGAATACAGACTAACAGGGCTGCTACTCTAGAACCTGTTTGGTTCAATAGCTCTCAGCACCCCCCCCCCCCATTAACGTGTGGAACTCCTTGCCAGAGGATGTGAAGGCCAAGACTTAAGAGAGTTCAAAAAGGAACCAGATAAGTTTATGGAGGATCAGTCCACCAGTAGCCAGGATAGGCAAGAATGGTGGCCCTAGGCTCTGTCGGCCAGGGCTGGCGCCAGGGGCTGGATCACTGGGCGAGTCCCGGTTCCGTTCGCTCCCTCCGGGGCTCCCGGCGCTGGGCCGGACGGGCCGTGGGCCGGGGCCGGGGCGGGGAGGGGGACGAACCCCGCAGGCCCCCCGGGCGCAGCCCGTGTCTGCGCCGCTAAGGCGCAGGCCGGGCGGGGTGCGGCCCGCGGGGGGCCGCGGGCCGGGGCGGGCCGGGCCGCGGCCCCCGGGGCGCCGGTCCGGCGGGGGACCGCGGGCCGGGCCGGGGCCGAGCCGCACCTGCCGGCAGCGGCGGGGAGAGGCCGCCCCGCCCCGCCCCGCCCCCGGCCGGAGGCGTGTTTGGTTCCGCTTTGTCCCGCTCCCCCGCGGGGCTGGCTCGGCTGCTGCTGCTGCCGCGGGCCGGAGGAGCCGCCGCCGGGGTAAGAGACCGGGCCCGGGGCCCTCGCGGGGCGGGGGGACCCCGAGCGGCCCGGCCGCCCCCCGCCCTTGTTTCGCCTCCTTCCCCGGTGTTCCCCAGGCCCAGCCAGCCATGGGGGCCTGCCCGTGGGGGGGCCCTCACTGCCCCCCATTACATGTACCCCCAGGCCCAGCCAGCCATGCGGGCCTGCCCGTGGGGGGGCCCCAGCGCTGCCCCCCATTACATGTACCCCCAGGCCCAGCCAGGTATGGGGGCCTGCCCCGTGAGGGGGGCCCCAGCGCTGCCCCCCATTACATGTACCCCCAGGCCCAGCCAGCCATGCGGGCCTGCCCGTGGGGGGGCCCCAGCGCTGCCCCCCATTACATGTACCCCCAGGCCCAGCCAGGTATGGGGGCCTGCCCCGTGAGGGGGGCCCCAGCGCTGCCCCCCATTACATGTACCCCCAGGCCCAGCCAGCCATGGGGGCCTGCCCGTGGGGGGGCCCTCACTGCCCCCCATTACATGTACCCCCAGGCCCAGCCAGCCATGCGGGCCTGCCCGTGGGGGGGCCCCAGCGCTGCCCCCCATTACATGTACCCCCAGGCCCAGCCAGGTATGGGGGCCTGCCCCGTGAGGGGGGCCCCAGCGCTGCCCCCCATTACATGTACCCCCAGGCCCAGCCAGCCATGCGGGCCTGCCCGTGGGGGGGCCCCAGCGCTGCCCCCCATTACATGTACCCCCAGGCCCAGCCAGGTATGGGGGCCTGCCCCGTGAGGGGGGCCCCAGCGCTGCCCCCCATTACATGTACCCCCAGGCCCAGCCAGCCATGGGGGCCTGCCCGTGGGGGGGCCCCAGCGCTGCCCCCCATTACATGTACCCCCAGGCCCAGCCAGGTATGGGGGCCTGCCCCGTGAGGGGGGCCCCAGCGCTGCCCCCCATTACATGTACCCCCAGGCCCAGCCAGCCATGGGGGCCTGCCCCGTGAGGGGGGCCCCAGCGCTGCCCCCCATTATATGTACCCCCAGGCCCAGCCAGCCATGGGGGCCTGCCCGTGGGGGGGCCCCGCACTGCCCCCCATTACACGTACCCCCAGGCCCAGCCAGGTATGGGGGCCTGCCCCGTGAGGGGGGCCCCAGCGCTGCCCCCCATTACATGTACCCCCAGGCCCAGCCAGGTATGGGGGCCCTGCCCCGTGAGGGGGCCCCAGCACTGACCCCCATTACATGTATCCCCAGGCCCAGCCAGCCATGGGGGCCTGCCCTGTCGGGGGGCCCCAGCACTGCCCCCCATTACATGTACCCCCAGGCCCAGCCAGCCATGGAGGCCCTGCCCCGTGAGGGGGGCCCCAGCACTGTCCCCCATTATATGTATCCTCAGGCCTAGCCAGCAATGGGGGCCTGCCCTGTCGGGGGGCCCCAGCACTGCCCCCCATTACATGTACCCCCAGGCCCAGCCAGCCATGGGGGCCCTGCCCTGTGGGGGGGCCCCAGTACTGCCCAGGCCCAGCCAGCCATGGGCGCCTGCCCCATGAGGGGGCCCCAGCACTGCCCCCCATTACATGTACCCCCAGCTCCCTGCCACAGACACCCCCAGGTACAGCCAGCCATGGAGGCCCTGCCCTGAGGGGGACCCCAGTACTGCCCCCAATACCTGTACCCCCAGCTCTCTTCCACAGACATGCCAAGGCCCAGCATGCCATGGGGGCCCTGCCTTGTAAGGGGGATCCCATCACCACCCCCTGTTACATGCACCCCCAGCTCCCTTCTGCAGACACCCCTAGTCACAGCCAGCCATGGAGGTCCTGCCCTGAGGGGGACCCCAGCACTGCCCCCTGTTACATATACCCCCAGCTCCCTTCCACAGACACCCCCCAGGTACAGCCTGCCCTGAGGGGGACCCCAGCACTGCCCCCATTACATGTACCCCAAGCTCCCTTCCACAGATACGCCAAGGCCCAGCTAGCTATGGGGGCCCTGCCTTGTAAGGGGGATTCCATCATCACCCCCTGTTACATGCAGCCCCAGCTCCCTTCTGCAGACATCCCCCGTCACAGCCAGCCGTGGGGGCCCTGCCCTATGAGGGGGACCACTTCACCCAGCACTGCCCCCATTACATGTACCCCCAGCTCCCTTTTACAGACACGCCAAGTCCAAGCCACCCCCAGCCTTGTGCCCAGAGCTAGTCATGGAGGAACCTTGCCCCCATATCCTCCCCAGTACTTGTAACTTGCTCCCCCCGTAGAGGCACCTCCAGCCTCCAATACGCTGGTGCCCTTTTCCCCATGCACGGAGCCAGTTGTGGGGGATCCCTGCCAGGTAAATCCAACCCCCAAATCTGTTACCTCTTCCCCCAACCCCATAGGGCCAGAAGGAAATGACCTAGCCCTGTTCGAAAGCACTGAAACTGGCTCCTAAGCAAGCAGGAAACTGATGAGCCATGTCAGCAGGAAACATATCACAAATAAAAGGGCTGAGCTTGAAAGATCTCATGCAAACCCCCACTCCCTAGGCCCCTGTGAAAAGGGGTCCTGCTCCTTCCTAGCCACTTGTGCAAGCTCACAAACATCAGAGTGGAACAGGGGAGCGAATGGCACAGGTGCTGGGGCGGCCTACCAGGACTGTACTTTTGCAAATGGAGGGGCAGATGTTCAATACTAACCAGGCAAGCGAATGGCAGTGTGTTTAGTAGGCACTGCAGAGGTGTGAATGGCACCCTCGGATGTCTAAAGCTGTGTCATCCCTGCCAAACCACCGTGGAGTTCAAACCCCTTTACTGCTCATCCCGAGGAAACCCTGTGCGACTGAGAGAACTGAACGGAAGTCATGGCACAAGTTCCCAAACCCAGACACAATCTCCCTCTTGGGGAGGCAGTGTTACCTCCTATGGGGCTTCTGCTATACCTAGCCTCAGCTCTCCTGGAGGCCAGTAATCCATAGATTCCAAGGCCAGATGGGACCACAGTGACCATCTGGTCTGATCTCCTGTATAACACAGGCCAGAGAACTTCCCCACAATAATTCCTAGAGCAGATCTTCTAGAAAAACATCCAGTCTCTATTTAAAAATTGTCAGTGATGGAGAATCCACCGCGACCCTTGGTAAATTATTCCAGTGGTGAATTACCCTCACTGTTAATAACACATACCTTATTTCCAGTCTGAATTTGTCTAGCTTCAACTTCCAGCCATTGGATCACATTAGACCTTTGTCTTCTAGATTGAAGAGCCCATTATCAAATTTCTATTCCTGTGTAACTTCTTCTAAACTGTAATAAAGTCACCCCTTAACCTTCTCTTTGTTAAGCTGAATAATGAGCTGCTTGAGCCTGTCGTTGTAAGGCAGCATTTCTAGTCCTTTAATTATTCTTGTGGCTCTTCTCTGAACCCTCTCCAATTTATCAATGTCCTTGAATTGTGGGCACCAGACCTGGACACAGTATTCCAGCAGCAGTCCAGCATGATGCCTCCCCAAATATTTTTCAGTTCCTGCTTTCCAGCATATAGTTCCCCATCCTGTTAGTATGGCCTACGTTCTTTGTTTTCAGATGGATACGTTTCTATTTATCTGTATTAAAACACATTGTTTGCTTTCACCTAGTTGGCCAAGTGATCTAAATTGTTCTGAATCAGTAACTTGCCCACTTCATTATTTACTGCTCTCCCAATTTTTGGTAAATAACTTAATCAGTGATTATTTTATGTTTTCTTCCAGGTCATTGACAAAAATGTTAAATAGCTTAGGGCAAAAAATCAGTCTCTGTAGGACCCCACAGGAAACTCACCTGCTTGATGAGGATTCCCTGTTTACATTCCCATTTTGAAATCTATCAGTTAACTAGTTTTTAATCCATGTAATGTGTGCCGTGTTCATTTTATATTGTTAGTTTTTTTTAATCAAAATGTTGTGTGATACCAAGCCAAACACCTCGCAGAAGTCTTAAGTATACTGTGTCAACACCGTTACCTTTATCTACCAAACTTATTATCTTGTCAAAAAAAGATACCAAGTTAGTTTGACAGGAACTACTTTCTAGAAACCCATAGTGACTGGCATTAATTACATTACCCTCCTTTAAATCTTTATTAATTGAGTTCCATATCAGCAGCTCCATTATCTTGCCCAGTGTCCATGTGAGATTGACATGCCTATAATTACCCAAGTCATCCCATTTACTGTTTTTAAAAATTGGCACAACATTAGCTTTCTTCCAATCTTCTGGAACTTCCGTGGTGCTCCAAGATTTACTGAAAATCATCATTAACAGTCCAGAGGGCTCCTCAGCAGCTCTTTTAAAATCTTGGATGTAAATCACCTGGACCTGCTGGTTTAAAAATCTCTGATTTTAGTAGATTCTGTTTAACATCCTCCAGAGATATTTAGTGGAATGAAAAGTGTGTTAACATCACTCTAGGAAGAGACTGCACCATTTGTTTTTTTTCCTGCCAAATACAGAATGGAAATATTTATCCAAAACTTCTGCCTTTTTGCATTATTACTGATAGTTTTACTGTTTCCATCTATCAATGGATCAATACCATTGTCAGGATTCTTTTTGCTAATATATTTTTAAAAATTTCTTACCGTCCTTAACTCTGCTGGCCACAGATTTCTCCTTGTGTTTTCCTTATTGATTTTCTACGGTTCCTTAGTTCTGATTTATATACATTACCATCAGCTTCCCCTTTCTTCCATTTATTATATTTTATTTTTTTATTTTTTATAGCTGCCTTCACTAACTCCAACCCAGGTTGTTGCTTTTAACAAGCAAAGCCTTCTTGCCTCTTTGGCCTAGCATTTGCACGCAGCATCGCTAGTGATGCACTTGTCTGTTGTGATAGGCAGCGAGCTGTTAGTGCTTTGGACCTTTTGAAATGATACTCGTTTATCAGCTTCCAGCACTATCCTTCAAACTCTGTTTTGTTCTTTGATCAAGGAGTTGCTCTTTTCTTGTCTGTAAAGTGCCATGCACACACGTGGTGCTGTATAAATAATAGTAGTTACACAGTCAGTGTGGCTTCTTCCCAGCGCCCAGATTATCTACATACGTTATTAGGCCACCTTTATGTATCTTGCAAACCGCATCCGCCCAAGCCCTCTCCCTCAGGGGTTAAGCATATAAGAGCAATTTTATACTGGGAATGAAGAGTCGCAGCTAAAGAGTGCCGTTCTCCTAATGTACTGCAAATTAGCAAAGGAAAGGGTTTACCTTATGCTTGGCTTTCCCTTGACATCAGCAGGCGTCTCCCAGCCCCTGTAGTCTTTTGTCCCAGTTGATGAAAAACCACCGCTTTAATTCCTCCTCCTCCTCATTTTTTACTCCTGGAACAGGAAAAAAAAGCGCAAGTATTAATGGGGAAAATTGCAAGGGTAAGAGGCTGAGACCAAACTGGCTAGAGGAATCTTTGAAGCCTCTAGCTGAGCAGTTCTCAAACTGTGGGTTGCGACCCCATTTTAATGGGGTCACCAGGGCCAGCGTTACGCTCGCTGGGCCCTGCCGCTTGGGACTGAAGCCGAAGTCAGAGGGCTTGAGCCTGGGGTGGCAGGGCTCTGCCCCCCCAACTCTGCCCAGGGTTGGGGGGCTCAGGCTCTGGCCCCCTCCTGTCTGGAGTCATGTAGTAATTTTTGTTGTCAGAAGGGCGTCATGGTGCAATGAAGTTTGAGAACCCCTGTCTAGCTCTCCAAAGGAAGCTGCAGAGCTAGGGGATGGGTCCGTAGCAGAAAAGCCTGGGATCAAAAGTCGCAGAGTCACTGGAATTTTTCCGGCATCAGAGCCCATGGTCTCCCCTGCAGCCTTCCAAGCTGCAGGGTTGCAAAAGGGTTGGGTGCTCAGTGGATGCAGTAACTCAGAAAATGGGGTGTCAGGGAGCTGCTGTGGGGAGATCCCCTTGTGACCCTAAAAGAAAAGGAGGATTTGTGGCACCTTAGAGACTAACAAATTTATTAGAGTATAAGCTGTTGTGAGCTACAGCTCACTTCATCGGATGTAGCTCACGAAAGCTTATGCTCTAATAAATTTGTTAGTCTCTAAGGTGCCACAAGTCCTCCTGTTCTTTTTACGGATACAGACTAACACGGCTGCTACTCTGAAACCTTGTGACCCTGTGATCAAATCAGCAGTGCTGCAGTGATTATCTTACCTCCTTACTTTAATGAAGTCCAGATGCTTCCTTTGTCACCCAGGAATATCACTACTTGCCTCCATGTGATAAAGATAAGTGGCTTCCAGAGTTTGCTAGACTCTGATGCTGAGCTCAGCAGCACTGGTCTGGGGACTAAAGGAAAGATCTAGATGTGTCCGTGGGTGTTGTGCCCCATCCCCAAGTTCTTTTCTCCAGCGCGTGTTTCAAGCAAGAATCAGGAGTGGTTCTTTACGTCCAGCCTCATAACTTTCTAGGTGAGTGCAGTTGGTCTTCCTTTAGGCCCTTTCTGTTGAGAAGCAGCCTGTGTCTCAGTCATTAAAGCGAGACTGCCTCGACTAGGGAGCAATCCTCTCTCCTTTCTGCCGGCAGATGACATCATGGAGGAAGGTGCAATCAGATGGTCTGGTGGTAGAATATTATTCTTTCACTTCTGCTATTTTTCTTCTTTAGTTGCAAACGCTCTTTAATAATAAGCCTGGCTCATTGCAACAGCTGATTCACGAGTTTCTGATTGCAAGGGGCTGCAGTGAGCTAGGAAGAAGATCTGAGAAGTCATTCTGGCTTAAACAAAAGGGGAGAGAGAAACACTGATCTGATTTTAATTAGGCATGTGTTTAGTAAGGTTAAGTTTGGTGAGGGATTGATGCATTCAAAAGTGAGCGCATGCGTGTGTGCACACGGTATTCTCGCTGCCAATAGGGTGAGTGATCTGACATATGGAAAGAACCTGGGAATTGTTACTTGTAGATTTTTGAAGTGTTGCCACCCACAAGTATTCAAAAATTCATGAGTCAGACCCCCAAAATTAATGAGATTGGAAAAACCAAAACACATTGGGTTCTTTTTATTTACCTTCTGTTTTTGTAGCCATTAGCTCATGCTCGAGATAAGTTTTCCCCTGTAACCATTTGGACTAGAAAAACTTACTTTTCATTTTTTTAAATTGAAAGCTGAGATTCTGACACATTCCCATGACTCCAGGACGTGGGGCTTTAGGAAGTACTCCAACTATTGCAATATTTGCTATTAAAAACACAAGAGTTAGCAGGACTGATCAGTAAAGAGACGTCTTTTCTGGAATGTTTTTGTTTTTGGATCTAGTGAAAAACTCTTTCAACTATGGGTGAAACGTTTTCCCAGTTCTGGAAGGTCTCTGTCCAGAAGGAGAGGGGAGAGAAATCGATTCTGCGCAGGAAATCGGCTGGTGAGGATGAAGTCACCAATTATGGCACCATCAATGGAGGAGAGTCTGCCACATCCTGCATGCCCTGTGTAGGCACTGTGAGTCGGGGCTGCATCAACTGCCCAACGTGCCAGGGAACGGGAAGAATCCCCAGGGGTAGGTGGCTCTTGTGTGTGCTTGGTCAGTGGTTTTCAGCCTTTCCAGGCACTTCACCAATCTGACCTCTGCTTATTGCTTCTCACTCAGCTCTGCGCCCTATGGAACACCAGTCAGGATGGAGCACTGCATGCTGTGACCTACAATCTCCGTCCTGTACTAAAGAGAGAGCCTGCAATTGGCTCCATCTTGTGTTAATCAGTGCAAGACTGGGGCTGTTGGAAAGTATCCATGCAGCCCTATGTGAGCAAAGCTCAGTCTGTCTCTGTTAGGTCGAAGCCAGCAAGGGTTATTTGAGTTAGATCCCTGCATCCCTCTGAACGGGGCAGCGTTTGTAACGAGAATGCTGATAGGCCCTAAACTGCAGTGTGGTGCTCTGCAGCCTGATGTGCCCTGTTCACTACTGCACGCAGTGCGATGCATCTCTTCTGACCTGCACCTCTTATCTTCTGTCTTTCAGAGCAAGAGAAGCAGCTGGTGGCTCTGATTCCATATGGTGACCAGAGGCTGAAGCCCAGACGAACGTAAAGTCCTGTTTCTCCCCTGTTCTTTTAATGCTCTGACTGCGTTTAAATGTATGCAGCTAGGGTGCACAGCATTACATGAGGAATCTGTTTGCAGAAGTTCATTTAAAAGCTTTGTTTCTCACTGGGCCCCGAGCTGCAGTGGGTTTGGTGCCTGCAGGGCATCTGCTCTGTGTTGGCTGTGGGCTGTACAAGCAGCACTTCTTCATGCAGGAGGGACTGTGGGCTGGGATTCTGGGCTAGTTCTGTTTGAAAAGTGCCGCGTGGGACTGCTAACTTCCAGCAGTGACAAGCAGCATGTTTCGGGGTCTGAACCCCACCCCCTTCTGGCCCCAAGGTGAACTTGCTACCACTGGCTAGTACACAGTCCCTTCGCAGGCCCTCATGTCTTGGTGCTCACTGCGTCTGAGCAGGCACTCACTCCCCCCGTGCTTGTCCAACCCCGTAGAGACAGGGCTCTAGCCTAGGACAGTGCTGTGGGCAGTGCTAGGCCACTGTTGCAGTTATGGTCCTTTGATGCTGTCTTGCAGGAAGCTTTATGTGTCCCTTGCTGTGACGATTTGCCTGCTGATGTCATCTCTCATCATATTCTTCCTGTTCCCTCGCTCCATCGCTGTGCAGCCCGCAGGGCTGAATGCCTCCTCCATTGCCTTTAATTCCACCATTTCCAGTATCGATCTCAACATGACAGTGAGTTCTCAGCTCAGTGCGTACGGTGACATTGAGCTCATATCCCATTATCAGTCCATAGCTTGGCTCACTTCTAAGTCTCGGAGATAGCGCGGCAGGTCAGTAGTGAGCTAGTTGGCAGAGCTGTGTGCGCACAGTGGGACAGCAGGCAAGACTGGAGTGGCCAGTCAGAAATGAGGCATGTTGGTGGAGCAGTGTGTGATGGGGCAGGAGGTGCTGCCGGGTGGAAGTGAGCTGACTATGTAACAAATGTTGGGAATTGTTTGTCGTTGTGTGTTGTATCTTTCCTCCGCTTTCAGCCCAGCCATGAATATGTGGCACAGGGAGCAGAGCAGGGAGCAAGTGATTCCCAGAGCAGCTCTGGGGCAGGTGAGGAGTTTTGCTCCTGTAACTTAAAGAGCCAGTGACTCTCACCCAAATGTGATCTTGGGTGTTTCCTTGGGCCAATCCTCTGCAGAGGGGAATTGCCACGGCCAAGCTATGAGTGTCTGAGGACTGGCGTTTGCAGGGCTGTGGTGCTGCAAGGTCACTGCACGGAAATCGAGCACATGCATTAACCTCGCTCTGTGAGAGCTTCAGGCTGAGTTTGTCTCTCTCCTTAGAATGTGTTGAATGTAACCAACAACAACTTCTACGCAGTCACTGTCACCCAACTGGACATTGAGGTCTTACACCTGTCCCTGGTGATAGGGAAAACCACCAAGAAGAACCTCCTGAATATCGGCCCTTTGCGCAGCGGCCAGGTGGGTACTGCTGCCTGTTGCTGCCCTGTCAAAAGGTCTGGCCCCCTTTGGGTGGGGAGAGATAGTGGTCCCCTTCTCTGTTGCCTTGTATTTCTATTGCCCCAGGGGCAGAGAGTCCCTTCACCCCCCACCCCCATTCCTGTCTTTCCAGCTGCCCATTCACCTGCTGGCCCAGGCCAGTACTTAGCAAACAGGGGAGGCAAAAGACCGAATCCTGAAGTCTCATATGGGTGTTTCCTGCACAGGTTCATGCTGTATATTGTAACTATGTCGAGATCTGCCATGTTGTAACTTGGTCCCAACACAGTGTGGATTGGATTTTAAATACTGGCTCTGAGCTGTGTGGAATTGATGGGATAATCTTTAACTCTTTGTGTGCTCAGATCACTGGGCTGCACCTGTACATGGTTACTGTAATCACTGTAAATCTCCAACTAACTCTTCTGTTTTACTTGCAGATATATTATACGGTCTCCAGTCTTATACAGGACTATAATACCTAGTAAGTATTTCTCAGAGACTTACTTTCCTGGCTGGTAAGTAGCATTAATGTTTCTGGGCTTTTCTCAAGGGGCAGTCTGGCATAAATGTATAACTTGGGCCATAGCCTCTTTCTGTCTGACCCTGCAGTGCAGCTGAGAATGTGTCCTTTTGAGTTTCATATGTGTAATCATGTGGGGACAGAAACCCAGCATGTCCAGTTTAAATTCATAGAATCATAGAATATCAGGGTTGGAAGGGACCTCAGGAGGACATCTAGTCCAACCCCCTGCTCAAAGCAGGACCAATCCCCAATTTTTGCCCTAGATCCCTAAATGGCCCCCTCAAGGATTGAACTCACAACCCTAGGTTTAGCAGGCCAATGCTTAAGCCACAGAGCTATCCCTGAGCCCCTTCCTATTCCTTTCTAGTTCTTCTGCCTTAAATGTTTTCCCAGCCTGCAACTGACAAGACTGTATAACTTTCAAATCTAATACCCCCCACAGATTAATCAATCTGGTTTGGAAATGCCTGATACAGATTAGTCCATCTGTGTGCAGTTAAGTGTATCTACCACCCCCAATCTCTGTGAATGAGCAGTTTGGTGATTCTCCACAGGCATCTCATGCGATCTGTTTCCTGCTCTGCCCATGGTGGGGGAAGATACTAGGTGTTGCCAGAATGTGAATTCTCCCATCTTGTTTTGCTTGATAAATTTGCAGGGAGGGTATCATGTCTACACTACAAACTTCTACTGCATAGCTATGTCTGTCGGGGGTGTGATCTCTGACCAAATCAGCTGCATCGGTAAAAGCTCCTAATGTAGATGCAGTTATAATGGCAAAATGGCACTTTCACCAGTATAGCTTATCGTGCTCAAGGAGGAGAGAGGGGCGTGGCTGGAATAAGCTTTGTCAGCTAAAGGTTTAAAGGAATATGCTTTGCCAGTATAAGCAGCGTCCATACAAGGAGTGCTTTGCCAAGTAAGCCGATCAGTCCAACCACACCGGCAAAGCTTTCCAAGTGTAGACCTGATCAGAGAAGTACTTAGGAGAAGCTTGCGCTTTCTCCCCAGGCCTGGGTTGCTCTGTGGTGCAGACGGATTTTGTGTGATGAAAACATTGTACTGCAAAATTAATTCTCTATTTTCTGTCTTCTAAGCAACATCTGCACCTGGATCAAAATTAAAGTCCACAACGTTCTACTGCACTTACAGTAAGTGGCATTTGGTTAAAAGCAAATCACTCGCTGTTGATCTGCGCTGTCCCAAACATTCCTCACTGAGGCAATCTGAATTTCCCTTCATATTAGTGTTTTCAAAGACCAAGACTGTTTGAAGTTTTAATTAGTCTTTCCTCAGGTAGGTTTGCAACTATTGGCGTGGGTGTGTAACAGTTATTTCAGAGTAGCAGCCGTGTTAGTCTGTATCCGCAAAAAGAAAAGGAGGACTTGTGGCACCTTAGAGACTAACCAATTTATTTGAGCATAAGCTTTCGTGAGCTACAGCTCACTTCATCGGATGCAACAGTTATTTGAATTTTAAGGGGAAAGTCACCCAAGCTATTGGTGCAGAGGAACACGCCCTGACTTCAGCTCCCAGAGAGCTCCAGCAGTGCAAACCCAGAGGGTTGGTGAGGTGACTTGTACAGTGGTACTGTTTCAGCCTGCATTGGGAACAGCTATACCTGTGTCTGGAGTGAATGGTGCAGGCTGTGTGGGGGAGAATGAGCTTGGCCTGTTCCCCAGAGGATAGATCCTGTACATCCACCATGTGGGGGCAGAGTGACTCAGACTGGTGCTTGAGGTCTTCAGAATTTGAACAAAGACCCCAGATGTGCAGATGGCTGTGAGACCAGGGTGTGAAGGAACAAAGCACATTCTCTCTTCTGCAGACATCCTGGCTGCAGGGGAGGTCCTGGCCAGGAAGATGGCCTGAAGGCATTGCACTCAGCTTGACTGCACATGAATTGTGCTGTATTTTGAATGGGCCAGTGCGAATGGCCCACACCAGGCAAGCCAAGAAAGCTTTGCCTCCTCCTCCTATGGAGGTGGGAGTGAGTGTGGGCCCACACAATCCTTCTCAGGGGTTGGTCAGTAACATGACCCAGAAACTGACCTGCCATTGACAGCAGTTTCCTGTCTGGCTGCCAATGGAGCAGTGATGACAAACCCATTTCCAAAAAGAAAAGGAGTACTTGTGGCACCTTAGAGACTAACCAATTTATTTGAGCATGAGCTTTCGTGAGCTACAGCTCACTTCATCAGATGCATACCGTGGAAACTGCAGCAGACTTTATATATACACAGAGAATATGAAACAATACCTCCTCCCACCCCACTGTCCTGCTGGTAATAGCTTATCTAAAGTGATCATCAGGTGGGCCATTTCCAGCACAAATCCAGGTTTTCTCACCCTCCACCCCCCCACACAAATTCACTCTCCTGCTGGTGCTAGCCCATCCAAAGTGACAACTCTTTACATAATCAAGTCGGGCTATTTCCTGCATAAATCCAGGTTTTCTCACATCCCCCCTCACCCCCATACACACACAAACTCACTCTCCTGCTGGTAATAGCTCATCTAAACTGTGTGTATGTGTGTGTGTATGGGGGTGGGGGGGATGTGAGAAAACCTGGATTTATGCAGGAAATAGCCCGACTTGATTATGTAAAGAGTTGTCACTTTGGATGGGCTAGCACCAGCAGGAGAGTGAATTTGTGTGGGGGGGTGGAGGGTGAGAAAACCTGGATTTGTGCTGGAAATGGCCCACCTGATGATCACTTTAGATAAGCTATTACCAGCAGGACAGTGGGGTGGGAGGAGGTATTGTTTCATATTCTCTGTGTATATATAAAGTCTGCTGCAGTTTCCACGGTATGCATCTGATGAAGTGAGCTGTAGCTCACGAAAGCTCATGCCCAAATAAATTGGTTAGTCTCTAAGGTGCCACAAGTCCTCCTTTTCTTTTTGCGAATACAGACTAACACGGCTGTTACTCTGAAACCCATTTCCAACGCTGTTCTTGAACCATGGCTTAGAGTGTGGTTCTCCGCTGTGGCCCATGTGGCATCCTCGGGGCCATACATGTCGTATTGGATGCAGCCCACATAATGCATTGTGGACTGCATATGCAGCCCACAATGTTAAATAGGTTGAGAACCACTGACTTAGACACAGTGCGGCCAAGTCCCCGTGGTGCATTGTGGGGTGAGAATGGTTTGGCCCGTCTGCTGTACAGTTGAACAGTCTGGATCCCCTCTGGACTGAGACCTGTGGTGACGGGGCTGAGCATCGATTAGGATGGCGTGAACAGCTGCGGTGGCGCTGATGCTCGGCCCCAGCTCCTGCAGCCACGCCATCTATCTGCTGGACTCGCAGGCGGCGGGAGGTGACTCAGTGGTGGCCTTTGCTGCCTCTCTTCTGTGGTGTGCCGCTTCCCAGTGGCGTTAGCCCTGCGGTGCCTGGCATGGTGGGGTACACGCTGTTCTTTGCTGTAACACTGAGAACAGAACGGGAAGGTATGTGCTGCTGTCGCGGTCCGTCGTCGCTTCGACTGCACAAGTGCTCGGTTTGCTTGGCATGACGTTTAAGGAGCAGGCGGAGCAGCACAGAGGTGCAGAGGCCGTAGCAGTGAATGGGTCCAGCTTTAAAGGTTGTGTTAGAAGAATATTGCAGATTGCTGATGGGGGATCGCTTAAATGCTGCCTTAAAAATAAATGCAGTCTGAGGGACCCCCGCCCCACAAATGTGTGAAACGGGGCAGCTCGGCCTGGACTTGTGGTGTGAGTGGTTTGGAGCTGCAGGGTAAGAAAGACGAGAATTGTCTGAGTGGCTGGGAAAGGCCACAATGGAACTTTTCCTTAAAGTGAATCCCAGCAGAAGATCCAGCTTGGTGCTTTCAAATCTCTCTCTAGTTCAAGTAAAATGGATTCTTGTTGTGACTGTGCGTTGCAGGGGCACCCTGACCTGCTCATACCTGTGCCACTCGGAGCAACTGGCTTTTGAGAGCTACCAGTATGTGGACTGTAGAGGGAACGCAACACTGCCTCACCCGCTGTACCACCGCCCACCATGACAGAGTCACTGGACGATGACATTCTCCTGTCGCAAAGGCAAGTTGTACCAGGGACATAGCCACTCCAGGGGCTTCTCTTCCAAGCCACTGTGATTTTAAACAGGACATTTGGCTCTCCCTTGGGAGGAGACTTTCAATCTGCTGCTGTCTCCTGGTCACAGACTGACAAAATTTCATGAACTTGGAACATGCTGCTCTGAGTTTGCAATTCCCATTTGTAACTTGTATGGTGGTTGGTGTCAGCAGATTATACACTGTATAGGGAAATTGTTGTATTAGCAGATTCAGAGAACTCTGCTAGGTTGTTAGCTACCTTATCCTGTGCAGTA
Source organism: Caretta caretta (assembly GCF_965140235.1). NCBI lineage: Eukaryota > Metazoa > Chordata > Testudines > Cheloniidae > Caretta > Caretta caretta. Next base: position 16,182,625 of record NC_134232.1, read on the forward strand.
TTTCACTAGGGGAGGCATTACTTGTTGGTCAAATCAGCTCTTCCTGACAAATAACATTTTTGTGCCTGAGCCCTGTGGTGTGGATGCTCTTGGCTGGAGAGTGCCTCTCCTAGTGATTCTTGGATTGCAATTACACCCCCAGCTCTGCAAAGCAGGGAGAAACCCAGTTTGAACTGACATCTAAGAACCTCTGGCTCTTAAATAACAAGCTCTGAATAATGTGCTAAAACTATGCCTGGTTTGCACAGAGAGAGGTAAGGGTGGTGTAGTGGATGCTGGGCCAAGTTCCTCTGCTAGGGAGGCTGGGTAAGTATGTTCATTCCCTGGCTTTTCCTAATCCTACCAGAGGGATCGTCTCGCATGAAGGGTTGTGCAGTCCAGATCGATGCAGCAGCCACGGTCTGTCTTGTACCCAAAGTGATCAAACTGTACCAGAGCAAGTGGATCCTTGCAGCGTGGAGGGCGGGAGGGGAGGGGAGGGATTGCTACATCCCAGAGGGCAGAGGGAGGTGAGGAGCCCATCATGCATTCTCCACACAGCACATTCCATTTGCTGGGCTCCTGTATTAAGGAGTTGAACTTTAACAAGTGGCAGGAATCTTACCTGGATAAGAAAATCTCAGTTCATGCAAATGCCAGGAAACAACAGCTGCTGTTTATACCTATTTGTAGCATTTTCTATGAGGGGAGGATCCCTGGCTGCTCTTCCACCCTCTCTCCAGAGACTGGTAGGGTGCAGACTCATTCGCTGTAGGAACAGCTCAGGCAGAGGACACACACTCACGTTACTGCCTGCTAGACCCCTGGGCGTGAGCACCCTCCTTAGATCCCAGTGTTGCTAATGGCTGGCACGTTCTGCCTGGATGGATGGATGTATAGAAATTGCTGGGCATATGATCTGACCCGGAGCGGCCCAGCATTGCCCTAAACACCTCTCCAGCCAGGTGAGACATGGTGGGAAAAGCAACACGCATCAGAGCACTTGGGAGAGGAAACCTTTGTGCCTCAGCAAAGAACTAATCACTGTCCACCAGACCCCTGCCCCTGGGGTGGCACTCTCAGCAGAGACGCCTAGGGGCCTGACCTTCCTGGAGGTCCCAGCAGGGCAGTGTGCTGTAGCTTGCCTTTCATCTACCTGCTCTGTGGATCCAGAGGTCCGGTCTCCAGGGCTCCCAAACTAGCACATTTCAGCAGACACACGTTAATCATTAAGTGTCTTTTCCTGGTTGGTTGTGTGTTCCATTAAGGTTGCAATAGATTAAATCCCTGCCTGAGGAAGCACCTCGTGTTCTGAAAGCGTCACTTGCCTGTTGGCTCTGGTCCTTTTCCATTGTCTCTCAATGTGTGTTTGCATTTGCTGTGTTGTTGGACCTGCTCTGCCATTCTCTTCTTGCTGCCTCTGCCCCGGCACAGCCGTGGAGAGCTGGCTGTGCTCTGGCACGACTGTGCCTGTTACCTGCCTGCATCAATCCGTTCACAAATAAAAAGGGCGTTGTAAAATCAGAGTGGTGCTTTCTCCTTATGATCTGTGGTGGGACGACTCCTGAGAGTGCTGAGCGGGGGGCCTGATTCCCTGGGGAAATCAGTCTCCTCGTAGCGTTACATGACCCCTGCTGGCCAGTGGGGATCACTGCATATTAGGGCTTAAAAAGGGAGGAGGAAGGTTTTAAATGGGAAAAGCAAGGCCCCATGAGAGTGCATCCTAAGCATCCCCCCTAGGGGAGCAATGTCCGGGGCACCCACCAGGGGTTTTGCAGCTACTTTCTGCAGGAGGCCTGAGGCAGGAGTTGCTCTCACCGGCGGGTTGTGCATCGTAGCCTCCTACAGGGCAGTTGTTTCTCGAGCTGTAAATATAGCACACTGAGATCAAATTCTATTTGCAGGCCTTTCTTCAGTGTCCGATCACCTCACGTACATCCGTGCATTTTCATCATAACCCACCCCATGAGGAAGGGATGTGTGACTATTTCAGCTTTACAGATAAGGAATTGAAAGGAAAGGGACCCGTCTGAAGTCATGCAATGAGTTAATGGCAAGGCTGGGACCAGAACCTAGATCTCCTGACTCCCATTCATATGCCTAAGGCACAAAACTCTCCTTCTCCCCTGCCTGTTGCTTCTGTGGGTTCGAATTTGGCCTCTTAACTAGAACGTTTTCGGTATCTACAGTGGACTTCTTTGTCTTCCCCTGTGTGGGTTATTAAAGTTAGTGCAATTAGGTAACGAAGGATGGAGACCCCACAGTCACTCTATTAGCAGCTGTTGGAAGGATGAATGTGCCAGGGTAGGAAAGGAGCAGATTTCCTGCTCTGCCAGAGTAAAGGGCAGCACCCCTGGATCATTCTGTCAAAAAGACTGTTCCCTTCGCAGATCAGGAACAAATTTGTCACTGCTATACACTTTCTTCCTCGCCCTCACGGTCCCAATGAAACCCTCGCAGGATTTCATCCAGCATGTAAAAAATCCTGAGCTGTGCCAATGCTGGCACTGGTGAAATGTTTCTTTCCAATAATAACAACTTCCAAGAAATGCCAGGCTTCCTTGCAAAAAAAGGCGGGGGGGAAGGATTGAACAAAACCAACTCGGACTGGGAAGGATAATCTGATTCCTGATCATAAGCAGTGGAGTAAAATGGGCTAAAATTGTCACTGTATTTATTGTCTCTTCCCTCAGAATTTTGTCTATCAAATCGATTTTCAGTGTGTGGACAGGTGACACTAATTTAAAAGTTCTACGTCAATTCTTAAGGATGCTGCTTTCTTGGTCTGAACTTAGCTTAGTTTTAATGTAAGGTACCTGGCCTTGGTTGGGTGTAACTGTCTTAGCAGAGAGGTTGCTGCAAAGTGAATGGATGATATGCAAATGCAAGGTGCACTTGGTTGCTTAAGAGAGACCATACCCTCATAACATTCTGTGGGTTGGGAGAGTTTATTACACATTAAGGGTTACAGCCCCTGTTGGGAAGTGGCCGGCAGGTCCTATGTGTTCTTCATGCTGATGGCTTCTTTATGGTGTTGGATTTAGCTGCACTCGTCTGGAGCTCCTTGGTGCTTAAAGGCATGTTACTAGGTGAGGAGTCATTCCGATGCTGCTGGTTATTCGGTCCTTACCATTGTTGTGTGTATTGTACAGCCTGGAAGGGTAAAGAAAGATCATTTGTCTCCATGTTTCTTGTGTCTGATGGAAGCATGCATGGTGGCTGTTTTAGGCCACATCATTTTATAATTTGGGGGGGGGGGTGGGATTTGTAAAAGATTTTAAAAACAAAAGGAACCATGTTCTTAACATTCACAACTGAATTTCAAACAGAGGTGAGGAGTGGACAGCAGTGGGGTTTAGATAATGATCCAGTATTGGCAAGAAAACAGTTTTATGCAGAAATGAGAGGAATTTACCTCCAGCAACAGTTCAGGTGACTCTCTTGCTGATAACTTCTCATTATACTCAGTGTAAAGGTGCTGAACTGGAATAAGTTAGGCTGCTGTACAGTCTTTTATGCCAGTGTAACTGCATTCATGCCAGGAACATTTTGCTGCTTTAGCTATACCGGTATAGTTAAAGTGGCAAAACACCTAAGATGAGAGAAACCCTAATTCTTGATGTGGATGAGATTCATTAAGATGGCTGTGATGGCAACAAAAGATGAAAGCTCTGAAATCTCTTAGGGAATTTCCTTGCAGAGAAACCCAGGATGCTCATGCACAGGGATCACACCCTTACATCAAGGAAGCAAACAGCTAATTCTTGCTCCCAGCTCTTTTCTCACCTCTTCCCCATCAACTTACTGAGAATCTACGTGGCAGTTTTGCGCTGCTTATCGTCACGTAATGACACTTGCATGGGCAGCACTGGCAGGAGCAGGTGACTTCTGAAACAAATCACAAGTTACTAACCAAATGCAGTTGCCTTTGCAGAAACTCTCTCTCCGAATGTGAATTTATTTTACTAAATGCCTTTGCCCTGAATAACTGCAAAGCCATGAAGAGCCATAGAACCACCCACACTGCACCTCTGGGACAAAGGCAGATTCACAAGAATTTCTTGACATGCCTTTGTGTTGCTATCATACTGCCATAAAACAGCAACAAGTGGTAAGAAGATAAAATGAAAAACTGGCCTAGTGAAAGGGATTTGCAGTGGTGTATTCGAGTTTAGGATTGGCCTCAGATGTGTAGCATCGTTGGTTTATGAAGCTAAAATTTAAGGATTGACTTTATTTTTAGAACACCTGATACAATGCTGCATGAGAGAGAACTTCCACCCTGCTTTTCACTCCCATCTTAATAGGGCTGAGGAAACCTAGACTATTGCAATTCCCCCGGTAGTCTGATAGGGTCAGAGCTATTAAGGGCTTGTCTAGACACAAACTGGATCTGTGCTAACTCTGTTTTAATCCACGCTTTTAATTATTTTGGTGCATCTCTGTGTGTGGACACGTTTCTATCTATCTTAGGGTCTTATTCTACTGTCCATCGCTGAAGTATCTGAGGGCCTTCAACATAAAACTGATAGCAATGGTGACTACCTAGTGGAGTGTTGAACACTAAAACTGTGTGGAAGCAGAGTTCTAGTTTTTTTTAAACTTAATTAATTATATTGGTGTTTTTAGGTTGATTTGTTTCAGAGTTTTAGTTGTTGTTTTTGGGGGGGAGGTTGGGTGGAGAGGGTGTAAATGTTGTCAGGACAAAGGTGGAAAGGCCTTTCTGAAGAGGATGGTTTGCCTGCGTTCCCTAATGGATTAACTCCTTTTGGACAAAGTGTGTCCTGTTCTGATTATGTGAAATCAAACAGGGGACACATGATCTGAAATAAGTCTTACCCTAAAATAACTAAAACTGAACTAAACTGCTGTTACTTTGATTCCCTTTCTTTGTCTACACAAACTTTGTTTACACCTAGGGCCCGATTTTCAGCTGGGCCTCTCTCTTTTTGCACGTGAAGTTTTTCTCTCTCTCTGGTAGTTGTGGCTGTGTTGTTTCAGTGCAGTTATTTGGGGGGCACTAAAGCAAGGGCCGCTTCTGGAATTCTAGGCCATGGTTTGAATCTCAAGGTGCTTTACAAACACTAATGAATTAAACTTCATAACTCCTTCAGACTTACTGGCAAACAGAATCCAGGAGCCCTGACCTACAGTCCCCTGTACTAGCCACTGGAAACACTGTATTAGTCCTAGCAGTCTCCTTTCTACACTTCAGTCATTGACTCAATTCTCCTGTAAATCCTGCACTCTGCTTCAGTTACTAGTTCACTCATCTGTTAATGTATTATTCACCAGCCACCTAAGTTAAAAGCTGCAGGTGTGGAATGATGTGTGAGTGGACCAATTCATTTCCCTACAGGAATTTTCCCCAGTGCTGTGAAGGTGAGGATGGGATCCTTAGCGCCTTCTTCTCAAGTTCTGGTTCCCTTCAGTTATTCATGCAGCGAAGGCTTTGCCTCCAGCAGTCGGTGGGAGAAAAAGGCCTGATTTTTCAGAGGTGCTGAGCATCCTCAGTTGGAGCTGAAGCACGGAGCTCATCAGCACCCCGACGGCTAAGATACGACTGTCGGGGGCAGGCGCCGGGGTGGACCTTCGGGTCGCTTCAGGTTCTGACTCTATGCCCATCACTGCAGCCTAGGAAACGATTCTGATATCTTCCAATGTTACAACTCCCCCCAAAAAGGGGGTTTCACAAATGTCTATTGCCCTGCCCCCGTGCAGGCCAAGCTGCCACCAAGGACAGTGCCCCCTTGCCACAGCCTAGACCCTTATTCTCCTGAGCCCTGGCAAGAGCCCGCCCAGCTCCCCCTCACCTGGCGCGGGGGGCCTCTGGGGCTGCAGCTGGGGGGTGTTGATTTCGGGCCTCTGCTCAGGCACCTTCTTGGAGGCTTCTTGCGCCTTCTGCACAGGAATGAACGTCCCTTCAGCGAGCAGCCGCCTGGCAGGGTCCTCGCCCCCTTCCCCACCCCACCCCACCCCCGCTGCTCCCCCCCTCCCCGCCCCCTTCTCCACCCCACCCCCGCTGCTCCCCCCCCCCGGCCCTTGGACGCCCCCCCCCCCCCCCCCGCGCACACCTGCTGGAGGAGCTGGTTCCGCCTCCTGCGGTCCAGCATCAGCTGCCTGCGCCGGGCCTCCCAGTGGTAGGCGGACATGGGGCGGGGGGGCCGGGGCGGGGGCTGGCTCTGCCCAGGGGAGCCCAGCTGCCGCCGCGGGGACCCGGCCTCACAATGCGGCGGCGGCTGCCCGGCAACAGGGTCCGGGGAGCCGCTGCGCCTGCCGGGGGCCCTCCCTCGGGACCCACCCCCGGCTGGGGCCCCTCCTCCGGCCCGGCCCCTGCAGCCCGGGCTGCCCGCCAGGGGGCGCTGCCCGCCCGGCGTTCCGGGGGTGCCGCAGAAGCCCCCGGGATCCGCGCCCGCGAGCGCCGGGACCAGCCGGGGGCCGCGCGGAGCCCCGGGAGCCAGGCGCGCCTCTGGGGGCGCCGGGGGTCCGGCAGGTGCGGGGCCGCCCCCGGTCCCGCCCGCTCCCTAGCCGCGCTGGGCTGCGCTCGGGCCCCCCACACCGGGTGCTGCGCCCTCGGCAATAGCGCCCGTGGGCGCTCGGCCCCGCTGAACATCCGCGCAGGGCTGGTGGGGGCAGCTGGCGCCCATCTCCCACCCCCTGCTCGGGAACTCGGACCTGGCTGTTCAGGTTTCAAACCGCGGGGGCTTGGGGTGTCTCCTGCCAGCACAGCCCCCCTGCCCATCGCAGGCTGCGGACAGTTATTCAGCCTGGTGGAATCCAGTTCTCTGGTTTCGCTTGGCAGCTTCCTTAGGCCCTGTAAGCACTGAACTCTGCCTCCCTCTCTCCGGGAGTGGCTTACACTTCACAAGGGTGCTGCAAATTCCGCCTTCCTGTCCGTGTCTAGCTTCCTTCGGAGCCAAGAGTGGGTGTTACAAACACCTACTGCGTTCCCGGGTGCCCCAGAGTTATCAAATGCCAGCAATAAAACATCCCACTGAAAACCTGAGGGTGGTGCTTGTTACTGAACATTTCTGTTGTGGTAATGCCCAGTTCTCTGGTGCAGGATGGGACCATGCAGGCGTAAGAAATGACTCCCTGCCCCCAAAGAGTTTACAAGCAAGAAGTGAGACAAACAAGTGGGCAGGGAAACAGAGAATAGGGGGAACAAATGTAATAGGGTGTTTAGGACTGATGCTCTCTCCTTCTGGGTGTATGCGCCAGGGAAGTGGGCCTGCCACAGCGGGAGCTGACCTTTGTTTCCTCACTGCTACTTTTAGCCTTGAAGGATCATTGCTGCCAGAAGCTATTGAGTCCCTGCTTAGGGACAGGTTTCAGAGTAACAGCCATGTTAGTCTGTTTTTGCAAAAAGAAAAGGAGTATTTGTGGCACCTTAGAGACTAACCAATTTATTTGAGCATGAGCTTTCATGCATCCGATGAAGTGAGCTGTAGCTCACGAAAGCTCATGCTCAAATAAATTGGTTAGTCTCTAAGGTGCCACAAGTCCTCCTTTTCTTTTTGCTTAGGGACAGTCTCAGGTATTATCCCTGAATAGAGGCTTCCAGCTTTGTCTACATTAATGAGTTAAGTGTAGTGGATTACTGGGTTTACCAAAACTCATTTCACTTGAGATAGCAGGCAAGACTCACAGCAGGGGCATGGAGGTGAAAGGTCCACTTCTTTGTTCCCTGAACCATCCACCGCTGGCTTCCAACAGGATTAGATGCTTCCCATTAAATTACTCCTGTCAATGACAATCTCTTTGGCTTGGCTTGAGAAGTATAGCAGTGCAGTGTATTGACAGCCTTTAAATTAGGTCATCACCCACTTGTGAGGTGGACTGGCAGATTCATAGGCCTGAACAGTGGGGTTGTATTAGTGCTAAATCTAGAGTGACTCCTATAAGTAGTAGGTTTCAGAGGAGCAGCCCTGTTAGTCTGTATCCGCAAAAAGAAAAGGAGGACTTGAGGCACCTTAGAGACTAACCAATTTATTTGAGCAGAAGCTTTTGTGAGCTACAGCTCACTTCATCGGGTGTATAAGTAGTAGTAACCGTTTTAAGAAGGGGCTGTATTATACATGGACAGGGAATTGTGCCCAGGGGTGAGAGCAGAAGGGATTGGGAGTCAGGACTCCTGAGTTCTGTTCCTGGCTCTGTTATTGCTGTGCTGTGTAGGCTTCGGGCAAGTCACTTCACCTCTCTGTGCCTCTCAAACATGGGCCTATTTAATCAAAACTGGGTTATTTGGAAACCCTAGAGACTATGCAAGTGCTTCATTCAGAATGAAGCAGCATCTTAATCTGCTGGGTGGGAACTCCGCATAGCCCTGCCAAAACCATCTCGGTGGCATCCAAACACCTCACAACCATTAATGCATTTACCCTTACAGTGCAGTAGGGAAATAGGGCCACCCCCCTTTCAGAGATAGGGAGATGAGGTGCAGAGAGATTCAGTGACTTGCCTGACATCTCACAGGGACCCTGTGGCAGAAACAGGACCTGAATCCAGATCTGCTGAGTCCCAGGTCGCTGCCTTAGTGTCAAGACCATCCTTCTGCTTTAGATCCTCCCTAATTGTTTAGGTTTCAGAGGAACAGCCGTGTTAGTCTGTATTCACAAAAAGAAAAGGAGTACTTGTGGCACCTTAGAGACTAATGCTCAAATAAATTGGTTAGTCTCTAAGGTGCCACAAGTACTCCTTTTCTTTTTCCTAATTGTTTACACAGCCGAGGGGTGAGCAGGCCTCTGCCTGCAAGGTACTTTGCTTATGCTCCCGGTCACCTATTTATTGGATTCCACTATCTCCCAAAGATAGCAGGAGTTTAGTCCTTTAACCCTTTTAAGTTTGCGTAATTGGCTTCTCTGTCAGCAAATGAGCTCTCACTGCCTGGTGAGTATCGCTACCTTGAAGGCTAGCAGGAGCTGAAGCATGGAAAAAAGACTACCGAATAACACCAGCTATGACTGACAGCTGTCATGCAGAGCATACATCCTCCTAGAACAGGAGCCGCCTTCCTAGGAAGCATATTTAATTTCATGATTGACTGTTAACGGTCACCATCTTCATTTGCAAAAAGAAAAGGAGGACTTGTAGCACCTTAGAGATTGGTTAGTCTCTAAGGTGCTACAAGTCCTCCTTTTCTTTTTGCGAATACAGACTAACACAGCTGTTACTCTGAAACCCATCTTCATTTGGGGAGCAGCATCTACCGGTGACAAAGGGACCTTTCATTCTCGGCTTGCAGGCAGACCCGCACCTCAGCCAGTCCTTCTAGACAGCCGCCAACATAAGGAAACGAGCGGGGTGCTACTAACACTATCTATGAGCTTTCTTTGTGAAAACAAGGCTTTGCCCTGGGGCCTGTGCGCCTTGAGGATCCCATTGGATTTTCCCTCCAGTCTCAGATGATGGATATTTTAGGGTTTTCTGTAATGTTCAGTACCCCAGTATCTCAGCCAAATGAGATTTGCAGGTGAAGGCCTGTCTCATGCCCCTGGGGGAGAAGGCTCTGCCTGGGATAATGGGAGACTTATTTTTTATTTGTTTTGTCAGGTCCCTTCCCTTTCTCCCCAGGCCTTCCCATACACATTGGCTGTCCTGGGAAAGCTGTGACTCCTCGCCAGCATGACGGGGCCAGGGGAACTGCGAGCAGGCGGGCGCAGGGGGGGAAACTGTGGACGAATGTAAAGACGAGCTCTCCCCCGCGCCGGTCACGCTGCGCCCTCCTTCCCCGCGGCTGGCTCTACGCTCCGGGCTCCTGTCCAGGGGCAAACAGCTGGAGCCAGCTGTGCGCAGCGGCTGGCGTTGATTGGCTCAGGCGCTGTGACATCACGGGGCTGGCGCGGAGGCTTTTAGCTCCCTCGCCGCCGCCCCTGCAGGAGTTTCCAGCCGCTGCTCCGGTCGCCGCAGAGAGGCGGTCTCGGTGGCGGGTCCCTGCCGGTCGAGTAGGCTCCGATCCCGGGCTGCCCCGGCCCCTATGGCAGGTAAACGGGCTGGGGCTGCAGGGGGAAGGCGCGACCGGGGAGCGAGCCGGGAAGGGCTGGGGACGTGCCGGGAAGGGGCGTCTCCCCGGGGATCCCCACCAACCTGGCTGCGGGGGCGCTGGGACCCCGCCGGCGAACTGGCCCGTGGGGATGGGAGCTGGGAGAGACCCAGGGGGACGGGGCGCGGCGGGTGCCCGGCCCGGCCCGCTCCCTTCCCCGTGGGAAGGACCCTGGTCCCACGCCGGCCCCGGGAGCGTCCGCAGCGGGGCGAGCTCCCGGCGAGTGGGGCTGGCTGGCCCGGGGGTCCCCCGCCTCGCCTCTCCCGGCGCTGGGGGCGGGTCTCGGGCTGGGGCCGGCCCTCCCGCGGCTCACCCTGTCCTTCTGCCCCGCCGCAGCCCGGAGCGCCCCGTAGCGCCATGGGGAACCAGCTGGCGGAGATCGCGCCCGCGCCGGCCTTCCTGCCGCACTTCCAGGCCCTGCACGTGGTGGTGATCGGGCTGGACGCGGCCGGCAAGACCTCACTGCTCTACCGGCTCAAGTTCAAGGAGTTCGTCAAGAGCGCTGCGCCCACCAAGGGCTTCAACACGGAGAAGATCCGGGTGCCGCTGGGGGGCTCCCGCGCCATCGCCTTCCAGGTGTGGGACGTGGGCGGCCAGGAGAAGCTGCGGCCCCTCTGGAAGTCCTACACCCGCCGCACGGACGGGCTGGTCTTCGTGGTGGACTCGGCGGAGGGGGAGCGCATGGAGGAGGCCCGGGTGGAGCTCCACAGGATCACCCGGACGTCGGAGAACCAGGGCGTCCCCGTGCTGCTCCTGGCCAACAAGCAGGACCTGCCGGGCGCGCTGGCGGCCTCCGAGGTGGAGAAGCTGCTGGCCCTGCACGAACTGAGCGCCGCCACCCTCAGCTACACCCAGGGCTGCAGCGCGGTGGACGGGCTGGGCCTGCAGCAGGGGCTGGAGAAGCTCTACGAAATGATCCTCAAGAGGAAGAAAATGCTGCGACACAGCAAGAAGAAGCGATGAGCAGCCCCCTGGGCCTGCCCCGGCCCCACCCAGCTGCCAGGGCATTGCTGGTTGGGCGCGGGGTGAGCGGCTCCAGTGCCAGGCCTGGCTCACCCCCGCGCGGCTAAATCGCCCGTGTAGACGAGGACTTTGTTAGGGGACAGCACCCTCTGGGGGCTGCGTGTGCCTGCCCGGTGAATCTGGCTCCAGGATTTGGGATGGCTCCAATGGGAGTGTGCTGTAGGGACTGGTCTGGACCTGTGCCCGCCGGCCGACAGGACACACGGAGTGCCCCAGCCAGGCTCAGAGCAATGGCCCCTGATGTGTCCAAATCAAATTTAAAGGAGAGGTAGGGTGGGGTTAGGAGACTGCAACTTGATGGCAACCTGCATTAGGTGAAAACACTGCAAGTGGGTTTTCTAGGCGTGTGGGTGTTCATTTCCATCATTGCTACAGGACAGGTGGGGGAGGGGAATCTTTGTATTACTGGGTTGTTGTTTTTTTATAAACCACGTGTGTTTGGTTTTTTTGTAGGAACTAAACATAAGTTATTAAACAGAGAGATTGGATAGCTGGGAGTGGCTTTGACTCTTTACTTTCATGCTGTCCGAGTTCATACTTTGTCAAGATTCCAGCTTTCACTTGGCTGGATCAGGACAAACGGTACATTGGGATCAAAGGCAGGACTGCCTTTTATTGAAACCTATGACCTCTGCTAAACAGTTGGCTGTCTTTAAGGAAAGAAGGCTTTTAAACATAAAGTAACAGAAATCTAACCTATCCTTGTCTCCATGCTAAGGGAGTGAGCTCTTGTGGGGGTCGAAAGAAACCAACCAAATCTCTGACTGCTGCACTAATGAATAGTAACAAAATCACAATCCAATTGTTTTTTTTCCAGGGTGGTAAGCCCTTGCAGCTCCCATACTGCATAAAATTGCAAATGCCAGCATGTATCTGGAGTTTTATAACTAGTGATGATACAGATTCAGCAAAGGAGGGATATTAAATCTCAGGCTGTAGGTTTAAACCAGTCTTGAACTACTGGAGACCAGGATGAGCCCTGATGTGGGGGCTGGGAGGAAGCAAATTATTTCACTCTGCTACTGTGGGTGTCCTACCTTCCTCTCCAGCATTTGGTGTTGGTCACTGGACCAGATCCGGTGTGGCAATTCCTACTGCTCTGTCAATGGTAAATCTCAAAAGTTGCTCCCCTGAAACTCTAGACCAAAGTCACCTTTTGAAGTGCCCTGTATGGAGTTGAGTAGGTGTCATGGGTGAAAATGAGCTAGGAGCCTTTAAGTAACTGTGAAAAGCCCAAGGCTTCTTCCTTCCCTCACACCCAACTGGCTGGGATCAGATGTGCTACCCTGGGTCCCTTCCTTGTAGCAGCTGGGCTGTTCACAGGCTATAAACACCCACTGGTGCTCCAGAGGGGGGAGATCCTATCTTACTGGATCAACTTCTGTTGGGGAAAGAGAGACACTTTTGAGAGCTCTGTGTAGCTTGTCTCTCACCAACAGAAGTTGGTCCAATAAAATATATTTCCCCCCACACACACCTTAACAACACTGCAGCCTAACCCCTAGCAATTCTAATTGTACAAAGGTGACAACAAACGTGGTTGCTGTCACAGGAACTGGAGGGCTGGGGGGGGGGAATACGCAGGACAGCTCCATTCCTGTGAACACAAGATGTTTCTCCCCCCCACTCCTTTAACAATAGGGTGGTAAATGCAGCGGTTGCGGAGGGCATTAGAGGGTGTTAGCTCCGTTAGACCCGGAGTAAAAATGTCTTGGGTGCCACACGAGTTTGGATAAATATTGACCAGTCTGAATAAAATATTGACCAGTCTGAATAAATATTGACCACCGCAGGGTTTATTCAGCTTAAGCTGGTCGTGTGTGTGTGGCTGGAGCCTGTTTCGCTAAACAAGATTATACCTTTGTATTCACTTCTGCGCCCTCGGGTGTGCTGAGCAGTTTGTGGGACAGCGGTGGGGTCGGAGCCCCCTGACCTGTGGGAGCGGCTGCCGTGTCTCATGTTCCGGGAGCGGAAGCAGTTTCCATCATGAACTGTGCGTGAAGAGCTCTCGTTCCCCTTTTCCAGACAAAGAGAAGGCGCAGTCTTATGGCAACTGAGGGGCTCCATGGGGAAGAGCAGCAGAGTTTGAGGAGCCAAGAAGTGGTTTTAAGCACAGAGAACTGGGAGCTGGACCATTCACAACTTCTCACACAGCAGGAGAGGAAGTGGGGGGGGGGGGGTAGGGACTGACTTCCTCCCAGAGAATCCCTTCTTCCTTGGTATTAGCCCGATGTGGGCCCTGGGTTTGGGTTAGTTGCCAGAGATGACAGGGATATGCAGCAAGGGTTTGCACATAATTTGCCTAAAAAGCTGTTTAAATAATTGGACGAGCTTTGTGAGCATGATCACGCTGGCTGGCCTTGCTCTGCTTCGCCCCCCAGCCCTGACACAGAAGGACCATCACAGCCGCAGTGTGTCAGTCACAAGGACCCAGATCCTTAGAGGTAATTGTGTACTAGCTCCCATCAACTCCCCAGGGGAGGCAGGTGCTAAGTACCTCTGAGAACCTGGGCCAAGGTCAGGATCATAAGGGGAAGTGGGCCTGTGCCTGAGGAGGGATGGGGAGAAGGGGGCCTGGAGGAGGGAAGGGGTTGCAGGTGTCTGAGGAGTGGGTAGTAGAAGGAAGTGTTTCTTTTTGTTCTGCAGGCAGATTAAACGTACTAAAGATTCCTGGTGGTGTAGCTGGGTTGGTCCCGGGATATCAGAGCTAAGGTGGGTGAGGTCAGATCTTTCTACCTTGACTCTCTAAGGATTCTTGGTGCCTGTGCCAAGAACCCTCTTGATCTGTGTCCTAGCTGATTTCCCATACCCCTCATTCCACCCCAGGAGATCAGCGGCAAGGACCAGGGGGAAACCCCCACCACCACCACACACACACACACACTTCAGAGTTTAATGGTTTTGGAAGGGAGCTATAAATCCTCATGCTTCAGGAGAGCAGGCCCAGATCCATAAAGGAGTGTAGGCATCAGAATCCCTGAGTGCCTCAGGCCAGAGCAAGCATGAGAATGACCCTATAGCCTGGAGGGAAACTCAGGGGCCAGGGCCCCTGCTCTAATGACACTTCAGTTATTTATTCAACGGGGAATAGCTTGAACAGGAGAGATTGAGGTAGCACTGTATCAGAGTATCTCACAGCTCCATGGTTAGAGTGTGTAAGAAGTGGGAGCCCCCCCAAATCCTTTTTCCTCCCTCAGGCTGAGGGGGGAATTGAACCTAGATCTCGCCCCTCCTGGATGGGGGCAGGGAGAAATTGAACCACTGCCGCCTGCATTTTAGCTGCCAAAGCCACCAGGCTCTGGGAGAGGGAGTCCTAGCTGGGGATCGTCAGCAGAGGTAGGTGCCTCCCTGCAGCCCGGGTCTATGGCGTTTTGCTCTGTGAGAGTGGTGGGACGTAGGACGCACCCCTCTCATCCGGCATCTCCCATTGGCTAGTTTAGGTGGTTCCCAGGTATCTAGCTGCCCCAGTGCATTGTTCAGGGACTTGCCTAGGTGCCTAACTCAGGTCGAACAGCCAGTCGAAAAGGGACCCCACCCTCCCAGTGAAAATGAGCAAGTGAGGGTGGGGGAGAGCGAGTTTTGGGGGTGGGGGGGTGGAGTGAGTGGGGGCAGGGCCTCGGAGAAGGGGCAGGGCAGAGGTGTTCAGTTTTGTGCGATTACAAAGTTGGCAACCCTAGGCTTTGTGGATCCCATTGTTGTGCCAGTGATTTTCTGGGCACCTCAAACTTAGTCCTTCAGTTGATACTGGTAGTTTTCCTTATTAGCAAGACCCTGAATGGCTTCAGCTGAACCTCATGAGAAATGCTCCACTAGGATGCCAATTTACTCTCACAGCCAATCCCGCTCTTCTCTGATGGCAGCTTGGGTCACACCCATCCTGTATAAGATCTTCCCCAGGTCCACTACCCCTCTCTGCAGGCAGGCTCCAGCTTGGAGAGCGTCTGCTAGCTTAGCAGCACTGAACTAGGAGGGGCCGGAGGGCAGTGGGGGCTCTTCGCATTGTACTAGCATCGTCACAGACTAGGAAACCTGTCTGGGGCTTAGAGGAGGAGCTGAGCGTTGAGGCTGCTGGAGTTGGGAGTCAGAGCACTAGAGTAACTCCCTGTGTGGATAAGCCCTTAGGTCTCTCTCTTGCCATGTCTAAGCTGTAGCTGAGAGGGAGCCTGGGTAGACAGGCTTGTACCTGTGGGCCTCGAGTTATTGTGCTAGAATGCAGTGAGGCTATTGTAGCTCAGGCTCTTGAGCCCGGGCTGCCACAGGACCCGTAGGTGGCTTAATACGAGTGCAATGCTCAGATTCTTGCAAGAACGGGGCTAGCAGTGGGTCCAGGCTACTGCAGCAGCCACACCCACTTCTCCCCAGATAGCAGCAGGGGAAGGGTGAGCAAAGCCTGTGCCCACGTGCCAGGGTATTTGGGCTGAGCAGGGTTCCTGGCCCAGTTAGCATGGGTGTCAGGGGAGGGGGACGCTGTCTGAGCATTTTAAGCTAGATGAGCTTTGCTAAGTGGTGGAATGCAGAGTCCCATTCTGAGCCACAGAAAGCAAGGTGCCCTGCTGACAGAATGAGCCTCAGCCCCAATCTCTTTATGTAACCAAGCTCACTGCGCTCAGTTTAAATCCCCTAGGGGTTGTTATATAAGGAACATATAGCTCTGTGTGTCTGGCATCCTCTCTGGCTCCAACACCCCACCCTAGGATGTTCTGCTGACTTGTTTAAATCAGTAGTGCCTGCAATCCCCCTCCAGCTTTAGGTGGGGAATGTAAGAACTTGATTAATGGCAGGACCAGGAGGCCATATGCTTTCACTAAGAGTTTCCCATGGCATCACCTGGGAGGTCAAGGACCTGGCACTGAGCAATCACATGGGAGGCTGTGCGATGGGGGTGGGTCAATGCACAGAATCTTTTCAGCATGCTTTGAAGCTTCCCAGCTGGCAGGATATGTCACTGGGACTATTCAGAGAGGAGAGTCGGCTGGGGGTGAGATGCTGAGTTTCCAAAATCATAATGAGCTTAATTCAAGCTTTGTTGTTACCTGTTAATTTTTTAATTAACTTATACAACTGGCTGCTTGCAGTGATTAAGTAGCAGAGCAGGTGAGCCCCAAATAACCCCATCAAAGCCTAACCTGAGAGCTCAGCCCCCATGGTGGAAAGTGGGTCTGCCTTGTAAGAGAAGGCAAGTTCCCCTAGAGCAGAACTAACAAAGCCCTGTGTTTACTTGCTGTCGGTAGCCTCAGGCGTCACCTGGTCTGCTGAGCCACACAAAGCTAGAGAATTGCAGCGGAGAGAGCATGAGTTATTCTGTTCTCACTGCAGCCTCCTTTCTGCTGCATCTCACGCACACCTGGAGAATACACTCAAGGGAATGGCCTTGTTGTGACCAGAGACTGGAACTGGCAGAACCTTCCTGGTGTGAGGGTAACCTATTGGAACAGGTTCTCTGTCTCCCCCTCCCCCTCCTCCCCCCGCATGCTTAATTCCTCAACACTTGGGGTCTGTTCAATAGAGACTGGTGGCTTCTCTAAAGCACAGGCCTCAGTTCGACCGCGAGTGAGTGGGCTCAGCAGTGTTCCCTCGTGGAGCGGAGAAGAATGATTCCCTCCACTGCCAGAACCAAGGGGTGAGGTTCTCTAGTGTGTGCCATGCAGGAGGGCAGGCTAGATAGTCAAAACAGTCCCCTCTGACCTTAAAATCTATGAACTATCTGATGGAGGTTTCCTACAGCTATTAGTTATTGTTAGTATATCTTGGTTATTGATATAGTGCCTGGGGTGGGGGGCTTCCAGGATTTCCTTGTGCCATACAGCACACATTAAGAAATCCAGTGCCTTCAGGAAGCAAACAATCATAGAACTTCCTGTCCAAAACAGGCTGCATTAGGAGCACACAGAGTGAAACCAAAGAGGAGAAGGTCTTCGAGGGCAGATTTATTCCAAGGGCTAATACTAGAGACCTGGACAAAGCCTTGCAGCCTCTACCTAAAGCAGATGTTTGGGTAGAGGAATGCACGGCGCCCGCTCCTACCCAGCTCTTCCCGTGGGCTGCTGGCCAGTGGTTCAGAGAGGAATCCCGTTCCTCCCAGAGGCAGTGGGCTGCAAACCCCTCTCCTGAAATGCTGGGTTCTAATGGAGCTCAGGTGGGCTGGAGAGAGGGCTCTGTATAAGTGCATAGAGAGAGTGCTGCCGACTTAATTTCTTTCTGATCCCTGGGAAAGATGCACTAAAGAGATTCAACTTTCCTGCCCCTCTTGGGGGAGGCAATGATAATAACACAGCACTGACATGGCTTCCATTGGAAAATTCAGTCTTTTATAAGTCCTGTTTAACTGAGCCTCACAACTACTCTGCGAGGAAGGGACACTGGCATTTTACAGAGGCTAAGTGATTTGCCCAAGGTCACCCAACAGCTCAGTAGCAGAGCCCAGAAAATGTGGCTCCTGGTTCCTTGCTTGAAACACCTGGGTCAAGATTTCCTCTCCGGAATAAAACACAAAAGCCTTTTGCCCTGGGCCAGTCTGCGAACTGGTGCACACACATGGCTGATTATAAACTAGCTTATGTTTCTGGAGGGCAATTGGGGTAGTTCAAAAGCTGAAGCTGGTGCTCAGTGACTCTATTGCTAGGGGCCACTTTAGATAGAGCCTGGACCAGATTACCCCCAGAATTCAGCGTGGCACAGCAGTGAGAGATGGAAAAGGCATTGGCTCATGGTGTCCATGACCAGGGGCACGGTGCAGGACTGGCCGGCTACTTGCCATTATCCAGCTGCCAAATGTTGCTTTCCTGTAAGAACTGCAATAGCTTGTATCTCCAGGAACTGGGCTGAGCCGTCCCCGCATTTCAGCTTGGGAGGAGGTGATGTCAATGAAGGGATAAGTGCCTGCTACAAACAGTGTGGGTGATACTGTATCAAAGCTACCTGGGAAGGCTATAAAAGGCAAACACCCATGGGTGGATCATGTGCGCAAGGAGAAGTTATTCATTCTCAGTACAATCATCTCCTGACTATGCAGGGCTCAAGAGATTTAAAAGGTGAAAGTGAGCCAGAGCCAGTGAGCCAAATAAATGGGAGGAGACAACTGCAGAGCAGGGAGAAAGAGGGTGAAAGAGGCTAGGGGTGGAAATGCTGACCTGGGCATTCTCCTTTCTTAGAGTCTGAGGTGACTGTCTCCGCAGAATTTGCTGGCAACACTTGCCCGTCTACTGTCCTGACACCTGCAGTTAGACAAGATACCAAAGCAAAACCTCTGGGATGGTTTGGTGGGAAACCAAGATTCTTGGCTGGAAAGTGAAATTTGGGTATAAAATGTGAGTTGTGATGTTGTGTGGCTCACTGCTCCTCCATACACTCAGCAGTTTGGACTTTGCATCAGGATGACAGCATAGAGAATAAAGCCAGTCCCCAGAGGGCCACAGCTCATGGCTCAGCAATGGATCAGCAAGGCAGAGACGTGCTCTCAGCTTTTTGTTGCTGTGTTTTACGTCGTATGATTGCACCAAAGACCCCAATGCCCATCACACTGCAGAGAGACTCTCATAACTAAATCTGTACATGAAATTCACAACTCTGCTAATTCTCTTTTATGTGACATTTCATTATCTGAGCTGTGAGTTGCTGGAGATGCTAGACCCTTTCTCTGGTCAGCGCTTTAATTAAAGGGGAAACTTCAGTGCAACAAAGTAGGTCAGGGCATGCAGTCCTGTGGAGTGATGCTCTTGGCTCTCACCTTGTGGGGGAGGGGTGGGCAGTGAATGCATTAGCTCGGATGCAGCTCAGTGGTTGGCTGAACCTGGAGTAGGTTGGAGGGCTCCTTCAGGGAATCTCCAGGCATATTTATGCTGAAAACATTTGAGCAGGGGCTGCACTTGCATCAAGTCTCCTGGTTTTGCAAACAAACCAGGCATGGGCTCCTCTCTTTTTTTAACTGAAGCAAGCTCACTGAAAGGGAACAAGGGGAAAGTCTGGGGGCTACAGCAGAGTCTCATTATTCCAGCCACTCCCGGGCACTAGATTTCCTGGCAGGCCACACTGGGCGCAACTGACCAGTTAAACCGAGGGATTGTGGCTAGCCTTGCTGGCATGTGCGTGCTAGGAGGGCTAAGCAGTTTGAAGGCTGTAAGGATGAATTGGTACCATGTAGGGCTAGCTCTAGGGAGCAGTCTTGGAGGCTCAGAAGCACTGAAGTCACTGCAGCCAAACTCGGGATGTCCACGTAAATTCTCTTCTTTTCAGAGACAAGCAGCGTGGGCTGAGGACCTTGCTGTGACTAGCCCCACATGGGTCCCTCTCTCAAAGGCTTTCCCAGCCCTTTCTCTCCCTTTGACCTGCAACGGCCTCTGGTCTGACAGGTCTCTCCTGACACATCTTGCCTGACAGCAAGGCTCTGTGGGAACCCAGCTGTGCAGAGATGGATGCCTGGGGCATGCTCCACAAACAGGGGCAAACCACTAGAACCTTGGACTCTGCCCCGTTGTCAGATTCTCAACCACCCTCCCTACTCTTGATCTCCTGTTACGTGGCCCAACTTCCACCATGTATTCACAACCTGATGGGCAAGCTCCTTGATTGCCATCACCAGCTCCCTTGGAGAGGGCACCCTGGAGAGCTGGAATGATGCAGCCCCAGCCCGGGACGGGATGCCAGGATTCCTGAGTCAGAGTCCTGACCTGCCTTGACTCCCTTTGCCCTCAGCAGAGGCGGGAGGTGGCTATTCCTTTGTGATAATGGGAGCTGTGGGGGTTGGGCACGTTTGAAAACATCTTCCCTTGGCTTGGTGTCTAAGGGGAGCTGGGCCCATCTGAAAACTCTGGCCTCAGCCTCTGTTTCAAATGGGGAAAGCGCCCACCTCACGGTGAGGATCCAGCCGGCGATGATGTTTGCCCAGGGCCCTCCACAGGCAGCGGGGCCCTGACTCTATGCTGGCACATGGGGAAGGGACCACATGGGGAAGGGACAAGGGCGCTGTCTGCGACCCCAGAGCAGGCCTGGAGACACAGCTCTGACAAGGCCCAGGAATTGGTCCCTTGCGAAAGAATCCAGCTCAGCCCTGGTCAAGGGTGGCACTTAGCAGCTAACTCAGACCAAAGGTCAGGCTGACAAATGGAGGCTGAAACCTGACTGGTCTGGGCTTCTGGTGCTGGTATACCAAGGGGTGGGGGGACGTATAAACACTCCAGAGAGACTGATCCTGCCACTTCTTCTGCCATGACCTAAACCAGACAGGGCCCCCTTTCCTCCTCAAGAGGCAGGAATAGCCCACTAGCTCGTAGTGGGGGTCTGGGATGGGAGATTCCTAACAGAACAGAGCCAAGGTTGCCCCAGGCAGTTGATCTCTGAGTGGGAATTAAGTGGGTGCTTCAGTTTAAGTGGCAGACTTTGCTACCATGGCAACGGATACTATAGAAAACTAAGGCTTAGGCAGAACCCAGGATTCTCACTTCATAGCCCCACACTTCATCCCCTGGTTCATCCCACTTCTCAGAAGTGGTTCCCCACCCTTCTCTGAGATTCGTACACATCCGGCTCCCAGGACTGTGTATGCTTCTTGTTTTCCATTGGTAAATAACTCAAGGCAAAGACAGACTGAGATGCTGCAATGGGAAGGGAAGGGGGCTAGGAACTGAAAATCCGCCTGGCGGATTTAGGTCCCACATTTTCTGGTGCTACAAGAAGCTTCTGGGGTGTCTGCTGTAAGAGGAAGATTTTTATCCGTGGTGAGTTCTGATGTGTGTGATATTAGAGGCTGCCAGCTGGTGTGTGTGTAGAGAAGGAATATGCAAAGGCCGAGGTCTCCTTCTGAAATGCATTCTGCTCTCTCAGCTGAAGTTGTCAACACTATTTGATTATGTTTATTCTTGACAATTCAACCATGAGAGTTTGATCAGCTCCAAAGAAGAAGAAATTCCTGGCTGCAGTCTCTTTCTTTCCCATCTGTTCTCCCAAAGATAAACAGCCTTTTCTGTTCTCCTGAAGAACATTGTAAAATGAAGTATGAAATACTGGAATAATTATTAGACTAAAGCACAGGCCAAAGATCAATAGAAAGGAAAGATGAAATATTGTCCAATGTGCTGTATAAATTACTGGCTCAGAATTCTGTAGACTGTAATTTCTTCATGAAAATTCAGGCAAGCATGGAGCAGTAGGATACTGTAGGCTTATTGGTCTGGAATTCAATGTCTCTTTGGGCCTGGACTCTCTGTAATTTGCATCTACGTGCATAACTCTAAGGGTCATTTCATGCATCAGTTGGTTTCTTACGCTTCTCTGGGCTGTGCAGAATTGATCTCAATAGAGGTGGGAAAACCTCCTGGCTGCAGCGCCACAATGGAGGGCAGGGGGTGGCATGCCTGCGATAGCTGACTAGGAGTCCTGCTGTGTTCTGCAGTTTTTGAAACCCATCTGCAGCTCTCCAGGGAGCTGAAGGAGCCCACCTGTGAAAGGCACAAGGGGAGGAAGATTAATGGTATAGTACAGCAGATGCCAGCTCTGCAGCTTCACGTGCCTCCTCTGGAGTGAGTGGAACACAAGAAACAGAAGGAAGCAGCTAACAAACCAAACCCAGAGGGAGGCTTCTGTGTCCCAGACCCTGGGGCTGATGGACAGTTCACCGCTGTTTTGCTTGCGAGGCAACCCAGGTGCATACAGAACTCTGTTCCATGATCCATCTCCCCTGCACGCTCCCTGCTGCCAGTGTCGTCTCTCTCCTGTTGTACCCTGCATGCTGCCGGCTCTCTGGGCCCTTTGGGCTGGGGACATCTTCAGCCCCCTAAGCCATCCGGACCCCCAGCAGCCTAGTTACTACTGCACACTCCAGTATGTACCAACAGGCCCATGCAGGAATGTTGTCATGTGGGTACATACTGCCATGTGCAGGAGCAGATGTGGGCTCACACAGACCTGCAGCCATATGATCCAAGTCAGGGTGCACACAGGTGTGTCCATGGTACAAGAGCACACATGGGGTATGTCTTTACAGCAATGAGGCACCCATAGCTGGTCTGTGTGAGCCGACTTGGGCTCGGGGGGCTCAGGCTGCGGGGCTATTTCATTGCTGTGTAGACGTCTGGGCTCGGGCTGGGTGGGAGGGTCCCAGAGCTCAGGCTTCAGCTCCACACAGCAATGAAACAGGCCCACAGCCCAAGCCAGCAGACACGGACCAGCTGCGGGTTTTTCTTTGCTGTGGAAGCGTACCCAAACAAGGGCATGCATGCTCTCCTGCAGACGTGCTGGTAAGCAGGCAGGGAATGGGGCTCAGTCTCTGAGTTCCCATCTGCCTGGTTTCTTCTGACCATCCCTGTCTGTAGAAGCCCAGATGCTCCTCACATCCCTGCCTGAGGAATCCTCCGTGCGCTGCTGACTCACTGCCATCCGTGAAGCAGCAATGCCTGCCATGTCCTGGGCAGACGGGAGCCCAGCAGACTCTAAGCGCCTCCCTCAATCATCCAGAGCAACTTGTTTGATCTCATCCAAATGATCAAAGCAGAAATTAGCACCAGGCCCAGAGCAGGAAGAGGGCATCTGACGCCGCTATCAGAGCAGGCATCTCTGCTGATCCTCTGGGCCTGTGTAATTGATCCTTGTGGAGCCAAAGGCAGCTACCTCTAGTCCCCCTTTCCCAACATGCTACAGCCAGGCGTGAAGAACAAGGGGGAGAGAATGGCTGGTTCCAGGTTAAATGTCTTTGGTTTTTGGTTAATCCTAGTTTTCTCCCTCATCCCCAGCACTTGGGGTTCTGCAGCAGTTAGTACAAGGAGGGGACTGAAAGAAAACGTGCTAACGAGGGCAAAGTCCTGCTCAGTGAAGAGAGAAGTGACCATTACACGGACAGTACCTTCAGCGCCCTCTGCTCTGAGCATCAGGAGGGGCTTGTGTCCTAGCATTCAGACAGCATTTCCCCACATCCTCTCCTCCAGCTCCAGTCTCCATTTACCTAGATCCCTTCTCACTGAAGTGTAGCACAGAAGTCCCTGGAAAGAACACGCACAGCAAAGGAATTCTCTCTCCTTCCTGCCTGCCACAGGGCACGGGGATAAGTGAGGGCTTGATTCAATTTGGCGATGTGCTAGCGAGGGGAAGCAAAGATGGAGAAGACATCTCTTGTGGCAGTGAGTTCCACAGGCTAGACCTGGCTGTTGGCCAACAGTCCTGTTGTGCTGGTGAAGCACAGAAGTCATGGGAGACCGTAGTAACAGTGAGAGGCATCTCTGCTGGCCAGGGCCAGTCCCATGGAGAGATTTCAGAATCAGGACAGAGACTGTGGGCTGGCCTCTGTTCATGGGGGAGCCTGTGCAGAGCATGGGGGGATGTGTTTGCAGTGGCCTGTGCTGCTGCGCTGCCATAGTTTTTATGCAACTTCATCCCCAGCTCTGATGAATCAATGTGGCTGAGGCAGGAGTCCATCAATGGCTGGGGCCAGCTCTCTGCCTGCCTCTCCACCTGTTCAAGGCCTGGCTGGCTGCTGCGGCACCTCCTGGAGGGCTCTCAGATTGCCAATGCATTACAGGCCAAGCTGGGTTGGCGCGTGAGGCATGACTGACTGTCCTAGGGGACACACGCACCTCTCCTACCCCTGACAGTCAGATATTCTGAGCCAGTGCTGGCCCATGGCCCGTCCAGCCTCCCTGGCAACTCTCGCCAGCTGTGTGGCTGCTCAGAGGAGAGGCATTATGTGAATATTTATCTAGTGCTTTTCACGGCATTGTTTGCTGGCTCCCGCATTGGCCCTCGTTACCAGCTTCCCTCCTCTGCAGTCAGAGCGCCTGCCTCAGGGACCAGCCAGCCTGCTCTTTGCATAACAACTGGCATGAATTATTGAGCTGGTCTCCTGCCCCCCATGCTCGGGGTGGAGGGGTCGGGTCCTTCTTAGAGAGTGAGCCCCTCGCTCAGACTCACGGATGCTTGGCACAGTGCCAGCGTCCTCATGAACAGCTGGAGTGGGAGAGGAAGGGAGGCCAGGGACCTCCTCCAGCGAGTCAGAGGGGATGGGAATAGCTTGCTGTACTCACCCCCTGAGAAGCAGTGAGGTCTAGTGGTTAGGACCCTGGACAAGCCCTCCCGCTCTGCCACTGACAATCTTGGTTAATCTTGGGCAAATCACACACACCCCTTCCCAAGCCTCTGCTTTTGTGCCCAGCCTTTGTCTGTCCAGGTTGGGAGCTCCCTGGGGCAGGGACCGTCTCCTGATGTTCCTGTGCAGTGCCTGGCACAGTGGAGCCCCTAAGTGCTATTGCAACGCAAATGATGCTAACAGTGACCAAGGGGGCCGAGGCATGGGGGTCACATCATGCCCGTAGGTCACCAGGCCTCCTGTCTCCCCACACTGAAAGCCGTGGGCATTTCTGTGGCACTCCTCTGGAGGAAGATTGCAGCCTCTCCATGCCCTTTGACCTTGGGAAAGGCTGCCATGTCCCTTGAAGACAGAGTTCTGTTTCCTCGGAGAGCAGCAGCAGGTAACAGACAAACAACCAGCCAGCTCTGCTTAACCACAAGTGTCACATTTTGGTTTTCGCAGATCTGACAGAAACCAGAAATGGCGCATAGGGAAGAAGTTAACATAAATAAAAATTACCTGGTCACCATAGCAACCAAGCAGGGCCCCCTCTCAAACTTAGCTCTTCTCTGGTCAGGTTGCCCAAGTGCAGCCAGCAAGAATGTCCTCCCCTCCAATGTGACCATGTCAGGATTTACAAACCACTCATTTCCCTAAGCAGGGAGGTGTCTAACTGCACATGGGCTGTGGAGGAAGGCATCCCTCTCCTCTTCCTGGTGTGCAACACACTGACATAGGATTCTGCCACATGCTCTGCAATCATGCCCAGCCCACAACATTACAAAGGGGGGCATTCATTATCCCCGGGCAAGCAAACCTCCTCGCCTTTTTGTAATCAACACCTTTCAGGCAGAGAGAGGTTCATTACTATGCAAACTGGATGTGCTGCATTTCCTCAAAAAGAAAAGGAGGACTTGTGGCACCTTAGAGACTAACAAATTTATTTGAGCATAAGCTTTCGTGAGCTACAGCTCACTTTATCGGATGCATGCAGTGGAAAATACAGTGGGGAGATTTTATATACACAGAGAACATGAAACAATGGGAGTTACCATACACACTGTAAGGAGAGTGATCAGGTAAGGTGAGCTATTACCAGCAGGAGAGAAAAAAAACACTTTTGTAGTGATAATCAAGGTGGGCCATTTCCAGCAGTTGACAAGAATGTGTGAGGAACAGTAGTGGGGAAAAATAAACATGGGGAAAGGGCTGCTACTCTGAAACCTGCATTTCCTCAGAACCTCATTGCTATTCAGGTAGAGGCAGGTTATTTGCACACAGCTCAGCTCAGCAGTAAGAATCCTAAACACAGATACTTAAATGATTACAGGTCGGTCCCATCTGTCCTGCAGGCCAAGAGTAGAGAGTTTCAGCTAAGCATCCAGGTGTTTCGTTGGTTCCCAAGTATTATCCAAATAAAGCACAGCGTCGTTTCCCTCTGAAAGAGTGGCACAGAGCCCAGGAAAAACCCAGACACCTGTGTCACTAACTTGCTGGGCTTACTCTGCGGGTGTATTGTTCAGGAGCAAGGGATTCTCTCTCATGGTTTATATTGTCAGCGGATTAAATCCCCAGCAAGCCGGGGTCACTCTATGGGGTGAAGATTGTTCTGTCTGTTCTTCCACCCCTCCGCAATGTTCCTGGGCTGGGCAGCTCAGAGTTCACACCATCATCTTCTCCCCATGCTGCATGCAGGCTTTGTGAGCAGTTGGCTTTGTTTTGCCCCCTGACCTATACCCATCTCTGTCAAGTTGTGGGGAAGGGGCAGATCCCGCTGAGCTAAACTTCACTGGTGCAGAAGATTTTAGCACAATATCCACAAACAATGCTGGAGCCACTGTAAATAATGCATAACAGCTTCCTGGGGCTGAGTGCTGTGCTGCCAGACAGGCCATGGCTGCGGATGGGCAGCCTGGCTCCGAAAAGACCCATGTGTTACAGACACTGCTGCTGCTGGGATCTCACTGTGTTTATGCCCTCTGTGACCTCCTGTCAGCCAAGCACCTCTTGCTCCAGAAATGCACCATCTCGGAAGCCTCAGCATTTAGCTCCCAGATGTTGCACTGAGCTTCATTGGTCTTATTTTTAGTGTGGACCTGCCTTGGGAAGCAGGAAAACAGTCCATGCTGAGCACAAGCCCCTGGCTTTGCTCTTGCTTTTATCCACTGAGGAGATGGGCAAAGCCAGCTCTATGGATATTCTGCTGTTTATGAGTTTTTTTGCCTAGAGGCGCCATCATGGATTGGGACTCCTTTGTGCAGCGCGGCACAAGCAAAATGGCCCACCCCAGAGAGCTGGCAGACGTGCACCATGCCAAGAAGCAGGAGGTGGTTGAAAACAAAGACCTCAGTTTGCTTGGACGTGGCGGAGAGGTGGCTGCAGAGAGCCTCTTGAAAGGCCCTTGCGCTGGTGGAGGTCATGTGTAGGGCAGCTCAGCTCCCTACACAGTCCCCGATATGCCCCCTTATGTCAGAGGTGCGGCCTGGGTGGCTCACCTCCCTCCAGGGCACGACATCTGCGGGGATCCCCCCCTGCAGGGGGAATTCTCCACTGAGAAGCTCTGGCTGGTGTAAGGCCACTTTGCCCTGGCTTACTGCACCAAAGCCTCTGGCCCACATCCCCCTGGATGGGAGAGCAGAGGTGCTGAGTGGCCGCTGCCAGGGGACGAGCACTGAGAACACTGGCATGGCGAGCAGGGAGCTTAGAGCCCGCGGGAGAGACCTGACATTTATCACTGCTCCCCCAGGTTCTATCTGCAGCCCACATAATGATTGTGGCAGCTAAAATAAGGAAACCATATGAGCCAAGTCACATTCCTAGCCTGGATCACAGTCTGATGAATCTAGAGCCTCTCGCCCGCCTTGCTGCTGATCACTGTGTTTATGGATTATTTCAGAGCCCCCGTCCCTCCCAGAGCTGCAGAACAGCTGGGAGGCAGGAGCCTTCCAGTTTGGGGTCTACAGGCACAGTTCTGCCCACATCAATCACCTTCCAGCCGTTGTTACTAGAGCTTGGACCTGTTTTCTGGGTAGCTTCCAAGCTGGAAGTTTGTTCAGGTTAATGTCACAAGGTCCCCATTTGTCAGTGTGGCCAGAGCGAGACTCTGCTGCACAGGGAGAAGGCAGGTTAAATACCAGGGGAATTTGGCACATCTAGGAACAGCTTTGGGGATGGGAGGAGCTGCCGAGGGAGGGAGCAGACGCGCCAGCGCCATCCATCAGGGATGCGTTATAGATATTGAAATCGCTCCCTCTGTGACCCAGGGGGTCAGCTGGGTTTTGACCCAGCCAAAACCGCTTTGAATCTCTCTTTAAAAAACCTTTCTCTTGCACTATTTAATAGCTTGGCAAGGACTCACCAGACATGAAACCCCAGCATTTGATATTGGTGCATGACATGGGGACGTAGCAAGGCTCTGGGTACCTCTGAATCGGGTCTCCTCCCATGTGTAAGGATGCAGTGGCCTGAGAGCCTCTGACGTGCAGGGCTGACTCTTTTGAATGAAGGACTGCGGGGCTGGCCAGAGCACAGCCAGATATGAGCAAGCCTGTGATGTATCAATCATAGCACTAACTGCGCTGCCTGGCGTGTCTGCACTGCCTAATTCAGAGTTTCTTTTAAGGAAGCACACTGCAGCATGCAGGGTTATAACAGTCATGGCAGAGAGACAGACAGATGCTGTGGAGAAGAGGAACCGTGTAGGAGAACTGGATCAGAGTGTAGTGTTACTGATAATTTAAAAGCCAGGGCCTCTTCCCCTCCATTGTGCAGAGACACATGCCAGCAGCCCAGGTGGATGGGGTCATTTGTAGCTGGTTCCCCCGGATCTGTGTTAGCACAACCTTGTCCTAAGTAGAAGAAAATGTAGGGCAAATGGAAGCCAGAGGAAACCCCAGAACCGAGAGGGAGCGGCAGGGAAAGCGAGCGTCCCAGGTTGTGATAAGAAGCTCTGCTCTGCAGCCATATATTTCCTCTTTTTCATATTTTCTCTGTTCCTCCCTAGCAAAATGCAAGTCCTGGGGGCCTCTGTGAAGACTGCAGCTGGCCTGGGAGTTGGTGCTCGCCTGCACTTGGGAGCATGAGCCACCGTAGGGTAGGCTCTCACACCTAGTACTTTGCAGCAGGCTCCTGGAGGGGGGAGCTTGTCCTGAGATGCTCTGTTACAGTGCCTGGACGCCGTGGAACCTCCAGTGCGAGGCACAGCTCCTTGCTGGGTCTGTGTTGCAGCAGTGTGTGCATAGTGCCCAGGGCCATGGTGCCCCTCTCTTGACAGGAGCCTTTGGGCCCTACCGCAGCACAACAGGGCACTGTGCCCCATGGCGCTACACGCTCCCCCAGCTAACATCTCGCGCTGGGGCCCAGCCACCCGCAAGAAGCTGGCCTCTGGACAGGCTGCTGCTCCCTGTCCTGGGAAGAGCAGAACCTGCTCCTGGATAATTAGAGGAGCCATCACATACAGAAGAATTAATTCCTAATTAATAAACAAGATCAGCTTTCACCTGGGAGAGTTTGAGGCACATTCCAAAGCTGTGTGGCCTGCAGTGCTCCAGGGGAGGGCTGCAGCTGTGCTGTGACCTTGGCGAGGAATTGCAGAGTGTTGTCTAATTTCCATCCCCTCCCTGAGTTGGGGAACACGGTGCACTCTCTGCTCATGGCTGGGCTAAGCACTCCCAAGGCTCCTGGCTGCTGGAGCCCTGGGGGTTCCCCACATAGGGTTGCCAATTTTGGTTGGACATATTCCTGGCGATTTCATCACATGACATCATCTTTAATTAAAGATTAATCTTTAATTCCTGGAGACTCCAGGCCAGTCCTGGAGGCTTGGCAACAGTCACTCATGAACTTTGAATGCTGCCTGTCGGTCTTCTGAACAGAATCCCTCTCTTATACAGACAGAGCTGTGCAGAGCCACTCCCTGCAGGGGTGCTCGGTAAGGCATGCACCCCAAACCAGGAGAGACTCCACGGGAAGGCCAGTTCTGATCATTCCTGGGCTGTTGCTGCCCCTCCCAGGAGCAGCCTCGTGCACGTCATGTGGGGCTGGCTGTAAGTGGCACAGGATGGAGTCTCTGCAGCTTTCGCCCAGATGACTCACCCGGGCAGGCTGGTAGGACAACACTGGAAGAACCGGCACTGCTGGGGTGGCGGCAGGACAGGTGCTGGGCACTGCGGGCTCAGCCAGGTGACCTACTAAACCCAGAGGGTGGCCCTGGGCTGATCCTTTGTATAGATTTCAGGGGGTGGGGAAAGATTATGAAGGAGCAGCTGGTTGGGATACAAAGCCAGATTCATGCCCATGCTGGTGCAGGAATAGAGGGAAGGCAGCTTGCGCCTCTGTTTGTAGGGGCTTGTGTGGTCCCCAGTGCAGGCCAGGGAAGCCCTCGGTTGTGCCCCTGCTTCACTGGCCTCTCTGGGGCATTGCAGGGGTGGAGAACCAGCAGGGTGCAGGTCCACCTGAACTTCGCCCTGATGCACCCTTCCTTCCTGTGCCCTGCCCCTGTCTCCTTCCAGCCCCAAATGCCCCTTGCACCGCAGCTTGCTGCAGAGATTCTCCTGTGCCAGGGGATTTACACCTGGTCTGCAGTCCCTTTGCACCAGTCCGCCTGGCATAAATGGCCCATATTCCAATGGGAGGGACAAGGAGGACCCTGGTAACCTTCATGCAGGGACCACACACCTACAACAACCTTGGCAAGGCTGCATCCATCCATTCCATTTGGAGGAGGCTGGTACCCAAAGATGGTGGATTTTCTAGCACTGAGAGAACTGTGCTCGCAGCACCCCTGTCCCTGAGTGCTTAACCAGCCCACAGGATGTATCACGCGGGGAGCAGTCTCTGCAGCTGGCAGGTGGATGGGGACCTCCGAGGGTCTCCTGCAGGAAGGCAGCAGCGTTCCCTTGGCTGAGCTCAGTATCTGGGAGGCAGCGCCTGCCCGGGGAAGGGGACCAAGTTCAGTGACAGGAACTAGCAGGAATCCCCCTGTGGGGAAAATGCACAAGCACTGGATTAGCACAAAAACCTCTGTAGCTTCAAGAGAGAAACTGTCCATGATTTGCTTCCCTCCCACGCCCAGTCTCAGCCCCATGCAGGCAGGAAGGTCCTGGAATAAATGAGGTGTTGGCAGCATCGTGTCCTATCTCACCCCAAACCTCTCAAACGTGGGCTGAGCATGGAACAGAGTCCTGAAGGATGAGTGAGGGCGTGTCTGCAACCAGGGCTGGCTCTGGGTGGGTGTTTCCAGCTGTGTAGGAAGCTGAGTAAATGGGATCTTGGGACACAGCTCTGCACACCTGGGCGTTTCCCACTCACACCTGGATCCTGTGCACAGACTGTGCTCCTGGTGTGGACCCTTTCACGCACCAAGGTTCAGGGGCTGGCCCCTTGCTGCAACGCAGGCCCTGGGTTCCTGTGTGCCAGGCCTGGTGCTGCTGGATTGGCCCTGAAGGGAAAAACACAGAAATAGGGATTTTAACCCACATAAAGTTAATTCCCTTTTGAGGACCTGAACTGAGGGGGACAAGCCTGGGCTAGTTTAAGTCAGAGCACAGAGCAGGTGTCAGGACTCCTGGGTTCTAGCCTCAAGTCTACAGAGAAGAGCTGTGTGACCAAATGACTTCGCTTCTCTTTACCTTGGCTCCCCCGCCTATGAGAAGAGGGCAATAACACTGCACTATCTTCAGCACAGCTGGAGACTTAGTCCCTGCATGTTCTGAAGCACTTCAAGATCCTTGAAGGGAGGATTTTATAGAGGTGCCAAATCTTAAGTGACTGATGAGGATAATTTATTATTAGAAGGCTGCACTGAAGTTTGTTTTATGTAGGAATAAAGGTGAGATCTGCTAATGCCTTCTCTGGAGTGATTTCGCTTCTGCCTCATAACCGTACATTGCTGTATTTCTCTTCCCCACATACTGGCATTTCAAGAGGCATTTGTATGATCTTTTTTCCTTGATGGGTCCATCAGCTCCATCAGCATCTGTCCCCAGCTGGCTTCTGAATCTGTGATGTCAGAATAATCTCTATAGCAACCAATGGTGACATCACAAACAAGGGACTGTGATGTCAGGGAGGGAGGAAGCAGCTGGAGCAGGTAGAACTTATAGGAAATAAAGATCCTGTTTTCAAGCAAATTTCCGGAGGAGTAAGAAACCGAGGGAAAACCCCTCCTCTGCCCCCCAACAGAGAGAAGATCTGAAAGCAGCAGGGCATCAAATGGGAATGTCGATCAAGAGGCCCTTTATGTGTCAGAAGATACTTAATATTTTCATTTCCAAATCAGCTTCAGGAACAGTTTGGATTTGATGTGAGGGTCACTGCTCAGCTAAAGCTGAATGTTATCAAGGGGTGCAGTGCTCATTAGCTGCTAATTGCTGCAAGGGCACTGCAGAGAGCTGTGCTGTAATTTAGGTATTCAGTAATGCCGTCCACCTGTGCAAAGTGGAACTCATACCTTGCTTCTTGCAACAGAGATAAAGGGTCAGATGCCAGAATCCCAGATTCTTGCCTGTGCTTGTCAGAAGTTACAGTTATAGATCACCTCAGGCTGAATCTGTTGGTTAAGTAATAAAAGTAAATAATAGGAAAGCTGCATCGGTGTCAAAGTCTGTGAGCCACTGTAGGATACACCATGATAATAATACGCCGCACATCCATGGTGCTTCTCAAGCAGCAGCTCACAACCCCTCTGAGCTGCAGCCGTGTATTATTATGGCCATCAAATAGGCAGCGAGCTTTAGGCACAGAAGGCCAGTGATGAACCCAAGGTCCCAGAGGGCATCGGAGTCGGAGCTGGGGTTAGAACTCAGGACTCAGTCCTGTCTCCCAGCCCGTGCTCAGACTGCATACAGCTCTGCAGTGGGGACGCCCTGCCCCAGCCTATGGGGTGCATCAGGAGTAGCTGCCCCCCCAGGTGAGGGCAACTGCTCCAGTGTTGTGCAGATGTGACTCCAGGGAATGAGGCAGAGAGCTTGGGTGATCATCGCTGAGGGACAACTCGAGCCTCCTCAGACATTCAGTGCCTCTGTCAGATCTGCGTCTGCTCCCAGCCCCAGCCCCAGCTTCTGTGATCGCGCGATGCGCTGCCAAGTGAGAGTTATGAGGTGTTATGAGTGCAAACCCTGTGCTCTGCCTCTGCCCACCTGCAGCCTCAGTCAGTTCAATGGGGGCTCATGTGTATCAGGTCTGACAGACATGGCCCTGTGCCTGGCTCTGGGTCAACTCATGCCAGCTCAGAAGCCCCAGCTGCTGCAATCCCTCCTGCTCCCATGTGCTCCCCTGGCTTTGCAGGCATGTTGCTCAGGCATTTCATGCCACTCCCTAATTGCGGTTTCTCTCTTTTGGCTGCCTGCAGCCAAGGGCCTCTGCACTTCCCAGCTCCCTGCAGGGAGCGGGTGCCAAGGCCCGGATACAGCTGGGAGAGAGCAGAGAAAGGGGGCTGAGATGATGCTTCCTGGGCATGTCTAGACCAAGAATGGACTGGAGCTACGTGGGCTTGGTACAGGACGAAGGCTGGAGCTCTGCAGGGAGTGGGGCTGAGCTGGCATGGCCCAAACACACAGGAAGACACGGTTCTGCTCAGAAGCGCTTACAACCTAAAGAAATGACTCTCCCAAAATCCTCCTGAAAGTCAGTGGAAGAGCTGGGTAAGGACCCAGGAGTTCAGGCTCCCAGGCACTAGAGCTCCCACTCCGTGTTCAGGAGGTTGCTTCACTCTCAGAAGCGTTTCCTATGGAGTATGACTGCACCCCCTCCACACCCCCAGCATTGTCCCCCTGGCGCAGGAAGGGTTAATCTGAGCATGGCTGTGGCACTGGGATAACTATTAACCTGACCTTTTGGAGCACAGCCGGGTGGCAGGATTTTTCCTCCCCAATCCGATGCAGAATTAACAGTGAATGGAACAGTGCAGGCCCCTGCCCCCAAGCAGCCTGGGAATTAAATGTTCCGTCCTGGGCCATTAACCTGAGGCCCCAGCTCACACCACGCTGGAGGCAATGGAAATTGCTTGAGACTTTGGTGACGCACAGTAAGTGGAAGGAGGCTGTTCGCAGCGACACTGAGAGGTAAACTCTCGGCTTCCCCAACCTCCTGCAGCCTCCAATTTCAGGGCTTTAAGATGCCAGCTCCCATTAATAGCTGGGATGTTTCCTGATGACTCAAGCAGGAAACAATAGAAAAGGCTCTCCTGCAGAGGTGGGCAAACTATGGCCGGCCCGCGGGACCGTCCGACCTGGCCCCTGAGCTCCCGGCCAGGGAGGCTAGCCCCCGGCCCCTCCCCCGCTGTCCCCGCTCCCCCATAGCTATGCCGTTGTGCGGGCAGTGCAGCTTGCACCCACCCACCTCCCAGGCTTTCCAATAAGCCTGTCCTGCTGCTCTGAGCAGCCTGGTAAGGGGGTAGGAGGAGTGGGGGGTTGGGTAAGGGGTAGGAGGTCCTGGGGGCAGTCCGGGGACAGGGGACGGTTGGATGGGAAGGAGGTTGGGGGGGGGCAGTCAGGAGACAGGCAGCAGGGGGGTTGGATAGGGGGTGGGGTCCCGGGAACGGGGGGGACAGGGAGCAGGGGGGGTTGGATGGGGAGGATTTGGGGGGCAGTTAGGGATGGGGGTCGCGGGAGGGGGCAGTCGGGGACAACAAGGGGGGGGGTTGGATGGGTTGGGGGTCCCGGGGGCCTGTCAGGGGGCAGGGGTGTGGCTAGGGGTCGGGGCACTCAGGGGACAGGGAGCGGGGGGGGGGGGGTTTGGATAGGGGGTGCGGTCCCGGGGTGACAGTTAGGGCTGGCGGTCCCAGGAGGGGGCAGTCAGGGGACAAGGAGCAGGGGGGTTGAATGGGTTGGTGGTTCTGAGGGGGGCAATCAGGGGGCGGGAAGTGGGAGGGGGCGGATAGGGGGCAGGGGCCAGGCTGTCTGGGGAGGCACAGCCTTCCCTACCTGGCCCTCCACACTGTTTCGCAACCCCGATGTGGCCCTCGGGCCAAAAAGTTTGCCCACCCCTGTTCTACTGCATCTGGGCGACTGTATCTGGGTTTGTCTCTGTGCTTTGGAGAGGAGTGAGGTACCTGCCACATGTGGGACGCTGCTGACATAAATTACACACAGACTGACAGTGACAGCTCTTGGGTCCCAGTCTGAAGGAGAGCAAGGATGGTCCAGTGCTAGCCTGACACTTGGAACTCCCAGGTTCAAATCTATATTCTGCCACATACTTCCTGTATGGCCGTGGACAAGTCACTTAGCTTCTCTGTGCTTCAATTCCCAGCTGTGCCCTGCCTCACAGGGCTGTTGGGAGGAGAAACACATCACAGACGGTGTGGTGCTCAGATACCACTGTCCTGCAGGCCAGAGAAGGCTCTTAGATAGACAGACAGGTTAAAGAATGAAACGGGGCTCAGTGCATCCATGCAGCCGACACAGACCTGCCCGCCGGGTGCTGGCCGCGGGCAGGGTTTTGTTTTGCACAAGCTCCAGCTGTGAATCTGACTGTAACGAAGCCAGGCTGATGTCATCGGTGATCACGCTGCCTGCGGAGCAGCTCTGCACCGGAAGCTGCTGTGATGGAAGGTGGATTCTCCTCTGGTTTTGCGTAGTTATACACGACACTGCAACCACAGCTGACGGGGCAGACAAGGGGGATACTTGGCCTCACGTCCCAAGTGGTGGGAGATGATCTTTCCTCACCGCACTTTGCATCCTGGCCATTCAGGGAACCCATCCCCTGACCTGTCCCTCTCGCACTCAGCAAGGTGCCCGGGGAACTAGGCAGAGTTTGTCGCCTGTGTTTGTAAAGCAAAATGAGCTCCCTGGAGGAAGGGCACCAAGGGTGCCAGGTGTTGTTATGAATGACAGGGTGGGTCATAGGGCAGGTCACTGAGCTGAGTTCTGCTCCAAAGGTGCCTTGGGAAGGCCGGGGGCTGCCAGGCAAGTTATTTTATTTTGGAGATTTCAGTTGCTTGTCGCTCCTTGGATTCCCTGCCTAGAAGAAAGAACACTGGCCAATCAGAACAATCCTTGGGCTCTTGGAGGCAGGATGCAGGGGTAGAGATGAAGTTTGGTCACCAGTAGGGCTCATGAGTGGCATTATTAATAGTCTGGCTCCCCAGGCTTTGTTTTAGCTAGACTAGGGTTCTCAGCCTTCTCCAGACTGGGGCCCCATGTTACAACAGAAGATATTTCAGGAGCCATCACCCACGTGGCCACACAGAAAGGAAAGGTGGTCTGACTTCCTGGGTTGTTCTAGACCACTGGCTGTGGCGGTGGCGGGGGTGGGGTTTGTTCCAAACAGCCTCTGAACAATTCTAGTTTATGCAGCACTGGAAAGGCACACGGTGCTGAGCAGCTCAGCAAGTCCCGGCCTCAAGCATCTTCCGGGGGCAGGCAAGTGAGTAGCTACACAGCAGGTTCCATGGACAAGAGTCTGGCCAACAGTCAGGGGCAGGCTGTTCCAAGCCGCTAGGCAGAGGGGAGGAGCATGCTGCAGTCAGAGTGGACAAAGGGAGCAGTCAGGAGAGGCTGGTGCAGCCCCTGAGTGGACAGGCCTGTAATAGGAAGTGGAGGCAGAGATGCAGGCAGGGGCTGAGCAGGAAAAGAGGCTGAAGGCTGAACCTGATGTGGAAGCTGACATGCCAGTGAGAGGAGGACTGCCACCGGGATGGAGGGAGAAGATTCAGGGGAAGTACCAAACTGAAGCCTTTGCACTGAGCAATGTCTCTTCCTTGCCAGTATTTAAAATTAAAAGGAGAAAATAAGGGGCCAAGTGGGTGCTGGACATTCTGAAACACATTAGAGTCAGCGCTGGCCTTGGAAAACGCTGCTCCAAGACCTCCCCTGACCCCAACCCACATGCTGCTGCTGCTGGTCCATTCGTTAATCACACGCCAGGTCTGTTCATCCCTGGGGAGCTCTCCTGAAGTCAATGGCACCCCCTGGGGCTGAGCTGGACCGCTGTATTCATTCCGCTTTGTCTGGGCTCTCCTCCCCAACTTCAGACAGGGCACATTTTCCCAACCCTGGGGTGTGTGCAGAGTTTGCTGGCTCCTCCAAGATCATGTTTCTTTTACAGAAAGATTCTGTTAAAAATGAGGTCACTGCAAACCAGGGTCAGTTTAGAGCTTCCAAACAGGTGAAGGTTTCCGGTTGCCTCAGTCCCCACGTAATACAGAGGACACCAAAACCAGTGCGTGACAGCACTGCAATGGGTGTGTGAGAAGCGGTCAGCATCGTGGTGCAGCGGCAGAGCTGTGTGTGATCAGGGCTGGCACAGTAGGGGCTGCTGTGGGGCTGGACTGAGGTGCATTGGCAGGGTGAAGAGGTGAGCACGTGAGCTGTGATAGTGGGGGTGTGTGGAAGGACAGAGGTGCACTGGCAGGTTGCAGTGGGAAACTTGTGCTCCCAGTTCAGTCTTGTGCTCTGGACCCCAAGTCACACCTTGGCAGAGGCGTGTGCAGGAATTTAAATTTGACCCCCTTTGGAAGGGCATAGAAGCTCGCTGCCCCCCCACTTCCCCTTTGGCCCCAGGGATGAGCTCGATCTTCCCTCCCTCCACCCTGCCCCAGCCCGGCCCAAGCAGGAGCTCAATCTTCCCTGCCTCCGCGGCCCCAGGGCCAGAGAAGTTCTGTGTCCCCGACGATTATTGGGGGACCCTGTGCCATGCTTGCTTCCCCCTTGCACACGCCCCTGCTCCTTGATTGAAAGCAACATGCAACGTGCCAGGATGTAACTGGTGCATGAGATTCAATGTTAACCTAAAGAGCTGCCCACGTATTTTCTTCTATTGAATGTCACATATGTGGCAAGCTGCTCTTGAAATAAAGCTTGGCAGAAAACAGTGGGAGGAACAGGAAAACCACCAGCAAGTCAGAAAAGCCCACAGATTGGTGAGCCACCCTCACCTTGGTAGCAAGGCACCCCTTGGCTCTGGAGTGCAGTCAGCAGTGCCGAGACAATGCATGTCATTGGGACACAGCTGCAATGATCACCCGCAGACACAAAAAGCTCATGCTCAAATAAATTGGTTAGTCTCTAAGGTGCCACAAGTCCTCCTTTTCTTTTTGCAGACACAGAAGTATGGTTTAAAGGAGTTGTCTAAAACTACAAGACTCCAGCAGGAATGGTGTGCATTTATCGCTCGTAGCTCCTGCTGGCAGCCTGGAGTGCTCACAATTCCTAACAACTTACACAAGCTGCAGTGCCAGAACATGGATGTCTTACGCTGGAATGCAAGCTGTGTAAATGGACCATATCATGGTGATGAGCAACAAATAAAAATGTAGAGAGATGAGCAATAACTGTCTTCAGTGCTCAGGCATATGCAGCCTTGGCACTTGGCTGAGAGAGAGAGAGAGCCACTAAGACCTGCACCAGCTGAAATCCATTCATCTGTTTCTCTGAAAGGAACTGGGGGAAATGATTTTACCGCAGTGGATCACAAAGGGGTGTGTGTGTGTATGTGTGCGTGTGTGTGAGTGAGAGCTTCTAGAGATCACAGAAATCACAGCTGGGGAATGCTGATAGAGTACCATAGGAACATAGCAGTTGCCAGACTGGATCGGCCTCGAGGTCCATCTAGTCCAGTCTCCTGTCTCTGACAGTGGCCAGCACCAGCTCTGTAGAGAAAGGTGGAAGAAACCCCCAGTCAGCCTGGTCTCTCAGCCAGAAAGCAGCATAAGCTCTCCTGCACAAGGGTTATTATCTCTCCCAGATCTTTGTAAGAATGAACGATAACGCTGTATATTCCTGATACCCAAATAAAGGGCCAATCCCTTTTAGAAGCCATCTAGTTCATGTCCCCACATCCTGTGTCTAGTGCCCAGCCCTCCCTTCTCGTGCAAAGAGACAAAATGTTCTCATGCCACCAAAGAGCAGCCTTAGTCAATACGTTTAGTGAGCTACAAAAGATGAACTAGGGACCACTGCCTCTAAATGCAAATTGAGCGTGAGTTTGAGTCAAGAGACTAGCAGGAGGTGGGGTTCAAATTCGGCAGGCAATACACATCAGGAGCGATTTTTTTTTAAAGAGCACAGCATTGGCCTAACTTGGCACGCCTTGAAGTCCATGCGTGTTTCACCACTGGTTTGCAGTGGGAGCAGGGTGTGGTCAACGGTGCATGCTTCTGAGGAGCCCACCCCATCTGCTGTTCTCTTGGGCTGTGGATGATGAGCCAGGATCCCAAACTGTCCAAACAAGCCCTGAAAGAAGATACAGCTTTGGAGTGGTCAAGAAAAAAAATTGCAAATAGATTTGCATATCATCTGCATATCAATGAAGGCAGCAATTAGATTTACATACCATCTGTGTAGCAAAGGGAGCCAGGGTTAGTCTTGGAGCGGAGTGGGAAGAATAGCACATAATATACCATCTGAGCAAAATAATCCAGGCTTTAAATTAATAGGAACCTGAGAAAGACCAAGGGAAGAGGCTGGCAGTCCCAAAGGGTCACAAGCTGGAAATGGTTACAAAGGAAAGACTGAGCCCTGTGATGCTAAGAAGAGGTCTCATGCCACAGCCCTACTAGCAGGTCAAACACTGCCAGGGCAGAAATCCAGGCAAATGGGCTGCTGCTGGGTCTCTCTGGAACAGAACCTCTGCGGATCTGATTGTCGTAGGCCAAGAGACGCTGTGGCTGCAGCTGGGGAGGAAGTAGCCAGTAGCCAGACAAGCAAGAATTTCTGAGAGCTGGAAATGGGGGTAAAATTCTATCCACACTATGTTCATAGAGCAAAATTTTCAAATCTGAATACCTAAAAATGAGTCACCTAAATCCATATAAAGGAGGTAGATAAAAATTAGCTGATTTTCAGAGGTGTTGAGCACCTGCAGCTGCTGCTGACATCCACATTGGGTGCTCAGTCCTGAAAATCTAGACCCTTACTTAAGTACCTAAATGTGGATCTGTTGACCTATCTGTAGGCACCCGGATCTACTGAAAATTTTGGCCAGAGTTTTGAACATCAGAGTGGCTGCTATTTGGAGGCAGATACCTTTCACAGAAAATGTGATTGCTGATGGTAACTCAGATACTAAGGCCAATCCAATACATAGGCCTGCGGACATGTAAGTGGCTAAGATCTCAGGCTGTTTATAGAAAAGAGGAATCTAAATATATCTCTCTATATCCTGGCTGATGCCATGCAACCAGTGACTCAACGAGAAGTTCCAATCCACAGTTCTCCACGGCAGTTTGTTTGTTCCCTTTTCTTTCAGAAACATCTGTTCTGGACTGAGAAGCATGATATGATTTTGCAGCACCCTGGCAACAGACAAATTAGCAGAGGTGCCCTGACAGAGCCAGGGTGCTGTGTGCAACAAGTGGGGGGGAGGGGGATTAATGATGCTGTATAAGGATACACCTTGAGAACCCAAGAAATGGGAGTCCAGACATGCTGCTTTTGATACATGAGGCCCCAGCACAGCCAGGGCATTCTTAGTGCAGCTGCTTTGGGGCAGAGAAAGTCCACGTGTTCCTTGGGAGCAGCCCTGGACGCTGTGGGCGGGGTCAGGATGAGCCCAGCATGGTTCTCAGAGCAGTGGCAGAAGCTGCACAGAGCTTGATTTCATACAAGCAGAGAGGTCCTGCGTGGGGACTCTGTCAGGCATGTGCAGCGAAGGAAGAATCTTTACAAATAGGTTTATGGGGCTCTCCGTCTCCTTGGCACATTGGGGTTTTTCTGCAGCTCTTCTGGATTTGGGAAAATGTATAAATGCTTTTACCTGACCCTCAAACCCACCCAGGTTTGCAAGGGAGAAACAGCTGGTGGTTTGCATCTGTCTTCTGGGCCAAAACACTTTAAAAGACTGAGGTAGCAGAGGTGTCCCACAGCAAGTGCAGACAGAACAGGCCCAGGGCTGACTCTGCTCCTACACAGCTCTGCATCCAGACCCTGCAGCCCTGTTTATAGAAGAGACTGAACAATTCAGCCTGTTTGCAGTTGGGGATGTCACTAAATCTTGATTTAAAAAACCCAAAATCTTGTTGTGGAAGATTTCAAACTTTGAGGGTTTCCCCCGCTGCAGAAAGCCTCTCCAAGCACTCCTTGCTCCCACCTGCCTCAATGGAAAATGCCTCCAGCAGGGCAGGTGTGCTGGGTTCATGTTGGGAAAGAAACCCACACCCTAACTCAGAGCTGCTCCACCCTCTGCAGCACACACTCACCCGCCTGAGACACAGGAAACATGAACCCAAGAACCTTGGCACTTTCCTCGGTACTGGCACTTTGGAGTGTGTGAAGGGCTCTGAGTTCCTTAGAGGAGAGAGGTCGTATGCACAAGGTGCAAATTACTGGAGACTCCAGCGCTGCCTGCTGTCCTGCTAGCCACTTCCCAGCCACGCTAAGCCCAATGCAGAGGCAATGCACAGAAGCTATATGTTCTGGGTTGCTGTTACAGGACGTGGTGCAGGCGGATTCTGTGCCATACTGATGGCATTGCCTAACCAGCTACCACTGGAGCCTGGAGATTCAGTCCAGTTCAGGTCACAGAAGTGAAAACAAGTTTGGCACTCAGCCTAGTGGCCATCTGTCCATGTTAGAAGTTGGTGAGATTGTCAGGCCCTGGCCCAGACAGAGGAGCTGCTGGCCAGGAGTCACCGGCTGGAAGTCTGCACTAGGACTGGGTTTTCCCAGACTCCCTATGGTGTTACGGTCTTCTCCTTTATTATTTGTATTGTGGTAGCCACCAGAGGCCCCATTCAGCATCAGGGACACTTTGTACTGGGTGCTGGACAAATATGTAATGACAGACAGCCTCTCTCCCAAAGTGCTTACCATCTACTGAAGCAGTGGGGGGTACCAGATAACTGGGGCCTAAGGGTAGCAGGAGCACATGGCTGCATGAATTCCCCTATGCATGCCTAGAAGTATCTAGTAAATATCAGTCATTTGTACTGGCCACCTCCCTAGTCATCCTCATCTGGCAGGTTCCCTTCTGCTCTGACAGATAAGTGGGGCTTGAGGAGGAGTTTGGAGGAGGACTGGGCAGTGGCTTTAGGGGCAGGTTTGGGAGGCGTGTTCCCCCAGGGTGGTGGCAAAGAAGACAGTGGGACGGGGTGGGTGCGGGGAGCTGACAGCCCTTCATTCTCACAAACGTGATAATGGCTGAACTCTCGCAGGAATTAGTCCCATGTTTCCCTAGATCTGTGAGTAATCCACCTCCCAATACAGGCCCCCGTCCCTCTGCCAGAGACAATGCACAGCTCCTGAGATCCGTCTCTTAAGCAAGCAGCTCCGCCAGGCCTCCTGGTGCATTTCAGTGCTGGGCTTGGGCACCTCTCCAGCCCTGGAGAGATTTTACCAGAGAGCTACCGCACCTGCGGTGATTGGGGCGAGTGCACTGTGCTCTCCCCAGCATTGGCAGCCTGCACCACTCTGAATCATAACGGGAAGGATGGAAAGGCCTTGCGTCAGCAGCGAGGTGAGTCTTAAGCAATTATCATGGACGGGAAAACACTCAGCATTTACAGCGCTTTGCAGCTCCAAGCCATGTACAGACACCAGCGATGAATCCTCAAAACACCCTTTCCTCCCCAGGGGTAGAGGGGCCTGCCTGCTCCTGCCCAGCTGGAAATGGAGGAGAGCCTGTCTCAACACGTTACCCCAAAATACTCTTCCCAGTGCCTTACAGGGAGCACTGAGTATGATCCAATTGCTGCAGCTTGGCGGACCCATCCGATGAAGAACTGCACCTTCAGATGTCCCCAGCCCTTTGCCAGGTTCCCAGCCAGGCTGGTAATAATTGTGATCCCATGAGAGGGGGTTTTCTTTAACCCCCAGAACCCAGAGCTATGATTGTGGAGGGAGGTGCATGGATGTATGTGTAAGTGGCGGGGGCTTCTTTTCTAGTCAAGCCCCTGAAGATATAAATCATGGTCAGGGAAGGGGGAAATTCTGTTATTGCTCCCAGGGAAATAAGCCCCTGGACAAGGCCTTTGTGGGTGATGCTCAGACAACCTGAAACTGCCAAAATCTGGGATGTCCAATTAATGGTGTTTTGTAAATACCCTGTCATCTGATTCATGTTCCCCTCCCTGCGTGCTCTGCAGAGGTGCTCTCTGCTCTTTCTCCGTCTCCCCACCCCTCCCATTCTCCTCTGTCTCCTGTTCCCTCTCTTACTTGGTCTAGGAAGTGGAGATTTAAAAAAAAAAAGGAAAATAAACCTGTCCCCATTGCTTAATTGCTGGGGGCTTTGGGGGAACATGAGGGTGTCATTATACAGTTACAAGGTGTCAGGTTTTGCAATCTTGTTCTTTTTTTTTTTTTTACTTTTTAAAAATTTATTTTCATGCAGGGCGACCGGAGCAATGTTGGTCCTAGGACAAGCTCTGCAGCGTCCAGCGTTTGTTTCGTTTGGAGATTTAACTGAAAGCGTCATGTTGATCAGAGTCAAGAGCAGTTCTAGGGCTGGAACTGACCACATCCCCCCTCACCCACATCCCTTCCCACTGGTCCATCCGTCTGTCTGCAGGCCGGAGATTCCTTACATAATAGCTAATCTGTAGAGGCAGGAGTGGCAGGGGGATCTGGGCTCCATCTGTGCATTGCACGAATCTTAACTTGCCTGGGTGATTGCAAAGAGCCTGGACAGCAGCAGCTGCTTGCAGCTAATCTCTCGTGAGATGGTTTGTGATGAGGCTCTTGTGCTTGGAACAACCCCAGTCTGTCTGATTACAGCGAGGCTCCCGAAATCACATTTTCATTTGCTGTCATTCTGCCTCATAATCCTCCCATCAGACCCAGGAAGGTGCAAGCTGGTTTGCATGAGGAATCTGTGACGAAAGGGAAAGTTTTTAACTGGGAAGCAAATGAGTTTTTGCACTACCACAATGGGGATCTTCCACCTCCCAAAATCGGGGGGTTACTTGGCATTTAACAGTGATATGGGAGCCTCCAGCTGCGCTTAGCCTAGGGCAGCTGGTGGCCCCCTGCTCCGACAGGCTGCATGTTGAGCAAGGGCCCATGTGGATCCCGAGTGGGAAAAGCAGAGACAAGTTCTGGGGCATGATCAGCTTTGTGCTGCACAAAGCAACAGTTTGGAAGGAACCCGCTGTGTGTTGTTCACATTTTATAT
Source organism: Caretta caretta (assembly GCF_965140235.1). Classification (NCBI taxonomy): domain Eukaryota; kingdom Metazoa; phylum Chordata; order Testudines; family Cheloniidae; genus Caretta; species Caretta caretta. The sequence continues at coordinate 16,225,770 of NC_134232.1, forward strand.
TCACGCTGCTGACTGTAAAACTGTGTAAAATCCCCACCATTTTCTCAATTTATACACACATACACACACTAAATCGGTTCTTTGTATTACACAGTTTACAAACAAACACAATTTGTTTATAAAAATCAACATAAAACATAAGAACATAAGAACGGCCATACTGGCTCAGACCAAAGGTCCATCCAGCCCAGTATCCTGTCTGCCGACAGTGGCCAATGCCAGGTGCCCCAGAGAGAGTTAACTTAACAGGTAATGATCCAGTGATCTCTCTCCTGCCATCCATCTCCACCCTCTGACAAACAGAAGCTAGGGACACCATTCTTTACCCGTCCTGGCTAATAGCCATTAATAGACTTAACCTCCATGAATTTATCCAGTTCTCTTTTAAACCCTTTTATAGTCCTAGCCTTCACAAGCTCCTCAGGCAAGGAGTTCCACAGGCTGACTGTGTCCTGAGTGAAGAAGAATGTCCTTTTATTTGTTTTAAACTTGCTACCCATTAATTTCATTTGGTGGCTCTCAGTTCTTATATTATGGGAACAAGTAAATAACTTTTCCTTATTCACTTTCTCCACACCACTCATGATTTTATATACCTCTATCATATTCCCCCTTCGTCTCCTCTTTTCCAAGATGAAAAATCCTGGCCTCTTTAATCTCTCCTCATATGGGACCCGTTCCAAACCCCTAATCATTTTAGTTGCCCTTTTCTGAACCTTTTCTAACCTTAACTAAATCCAATTAGTTTTACATCTTATTCTGCCTTATCCTTATTTTATGTATGGAGAAATTAAAGAAAAAATATTAACATAGAATAAAGAACAGAAGCAAATTTCAGAGGAGGGAGAAAGAGTAGAGGGTGAAGCAAGCCCCCTCCCCCCCCCCAATTATTTAACAGGAGCATTCAGGTATATCCGGGAAAGCACCCTATATCTCTGAGAAGTTTTCTGGGTATCTCTGTGACAGTATACAGTTCTTTCTATGGTGGCCAAGCTTATGCTGGCTATGTTCCTCTCTTGAATTGTTGGGTGCTTGTTGGATTTCCATGTTTGTAGCACTAGGCCTTTCAGCAATTTTTAGTGCTTTGCTGAGCCAACGTTTCCGGAATTTATTTATCTTCCAATTAACATAGTTTAGGTTTAAAATGACATGTTTAGCTTGTAACACACTATTAGTAAAATCACCCGCATTAGCTCCTCCTGCCCCCATCCCCATGAAATACCAAAAAATAAACCACTAACAATTCCCACTGCCAAGCAACCGTCCAGCCCCTGCGCTGCTATGAGCATGATCCTGCCTTTTAGCATGCTCCCAAGGAAGGAGCCTCGCCTGGAATTTTCACTGCCCCCCACTCCAGCCTGGAACAACCCTCGTTTATTGACCTTCAATGCAGGCTGAAGAACTCTCTCTTTGGGGTGGGCTGAGGTGTGGGATATGGTGCTGTCAATCTGCATTTGCTGATGAGGTGGCATCTATGCCTATGGACTGCATTGTTAATTGATGGCAGGCGTCTAGAGCTTGGGAGAGGTGTTGTTGCTGTTTTAAATAAAAATAAGTATTGACAATCAGTATTTTATTATTTCTCCTCCCCACCTCCTGGGTCACAGGAGCCTTTGCAATAAACTTGTGCTTTAGGCCTTTAGCACCTCTTGGTCCGGGATGTGAAGCAGGAGAGCTTAGCAAGGCATTTGCTCCCTCTCTGGTGAATGGAGAGTCAGATCTGTGTCTGGCGTGGAGGAATGCAGCACATCATGGGTGTAGCTAGGTTGGAACTAGTTATTTAGCAACTTTATTGCTTTTCTGCATTTCCACTGCTGCAGGTGCTCGGTTGGCACGCTGGGAAGCACATTTTAACTCTTCCCTTAGCAGGGAGCTCCATTAAGTGGGCTGTGAGGTGTCACAGGAGCCGCGGGGACAGGCAGACACAAGAGACCTGGTTTTGCCTGCAGCTGTTCAGAGAGTCACATTTTCCCTGTTGCTGTAGCTTTCCTGCCCTACTTTCAAAAGTCTCCCCAGTCAATTATTTGCTAGATGCTTTTGACTCAGACAGCTCCTCATACACGTGTCAGGAATCATTAGCATCAGCTCAGAGCTGAATGAGCAAACAGTTCTGCAGAGTATGCTGCATCTCAAAGGTCAGTTGCATCCCCGGCTCTGCTCCCTAGCCACCTCCTCCTGGGTGAATCCGCAGGGGAGGCTGCGGGCGCTGCTAGATAGAACTAGTGGGATGCAAGCGTGTGGGACTGGGGAGTTGGATAGGGCGGTGGGGAACCTCTCCAGCAATACAAGGAGAGGAGCAGCTCTGACCCATTACTGGTATTTTTATTTGCATTGCAGCAGTGCCCAGAGGCCTCTTGGGTCCTCCCTGTGCGCAAACACTGGGGACAAAGGGCTGGCTTTAAAAACCATTGACACCCCAGTACACTAAACAGCGCAAGTTACAACTGAACGTGATTAGCTGATAGCATTGCAACCTAGGCTCCCTGCAAGTGTTCACGAAGTTAAAATACAACTTGCTCTGTCTCCGCCAGGGCATTGGAGTGTTAGTTCAAATGTGCTGGCTAACAAAACCTTTTATCCTTTTAATCATCCAGACATTAGTATTTCTCCTCCCCTCGCTCTGGGTAGCAGGGAGCCTTTTCAATAAAGCCTTTGGCGCCTGACTGGCTCCTCCTTCCCCAACCCTTTATTTGATGGGGACAGGCCCTATACAGGCTAACTGGGCCCTGACACACCAGGAAGAGGGAGGGGAGGCCAATGGGTAGCAGTGATGGCTCTTTGTTTGATCTCTCTCTATTAGATTTTGCTCCCAGACTCTTGCTGTGGGCTCAGGCCTTGGTTGCTTTTAAAATCCTCCTTCCTGTTTTTTGAAGTTCCTCCGTGAGGGCTCGAGGCTCTGGAACCTACCCCCTGCCTTGGTCCAGATTTGGGGACTCTCAGGAGCACTGCAAAAGACACCTGTGGGAGAAGGTGCGTGGGATTGCTTCCTGGCTGATGAAGCGGGTCCTGTAGCTCTGATCCTTTTAATGCTGCTGAGATTTAATTGGTTTTGTTTTACAGGTAACAGCGCTGGTGCCAACAGGCCACATTAGTATTTTAATCCCAAATAACTAAATAAAATACTAGGGCTTAGGATTGTGCTGCAGCCCCTCTTGCTGACGCTGCTCAGCATGGGGAGATCCCTGGACGCAACAGCAGGCAGCCAAGAACATGGCAAGGCTCATGCGGTGGCATCCTGGCAGGTAGGAAGCTCTGTGGATGTGTCGACACAAGCCCGGCTCCCTGCCCCACTGCTCCTGGAAGAGCCTGAGCTGTCACGCTTTAATCCCTTCAGAGATCACAACAAGGCCACCGCCCGGCGTGGCGCCCTGGCTGCTCCCTGTTATTGTTTTTGCTGTCACTGGGGCAGCATCGAAACTGAGGTGGCGATTTGCATTGCCAAGTGCAAGGTGTGCCCAGCGAAAGCAGGCGATGCTGCCTGGGCAATCGGCTGGGCATGAAAGTCATGCTTGTGCCAGCGGGCTCTCACAGAACTTAGGTGGTTCATAAGCTTATGGGCACCAGAGTGGTGCAGGCCCCAGAGGACACATGGCGCTATGGGAGGAATTCTGCAGAGGCCTGCAGGAAACTCCAGTCTCAAACCCTTCTGTGTGTGTGCGTGCCTCACAGAAGGCCTCAGGTTCTCTTCTGTGGCTAACGTCCTGTTGGCAAGGAGGAAACCCTCAATAAAGGCAGACCTCAGCCGGGTCCCCACTGGGATGTCTCATGCCTGCACTTTCCATTTGGTGCCCAGACACATGTGTCATTCTGGTGGGGGGAGGCAGGAGGCAAGTTCTTCCAAGATGCCTTTGTTGCCGTTTGAGGATGCATTGAGGACCAGGAACTGGCACACCAGGGGAGGAAGGGGGGCAGCTGGAGCTGCATGTAAAAGGGGCTGACAGAGCAAATGCCTCCACTGAACAGCACCCAGTGAGGGAGAGCTTATTAGATTTAACAACGCAGAGAACATGCAGGGAGCGGCCCAGGAGACACAGGGATGGTGGAGACTTGCTCGCACTATACACTACTTTGGATGGCATGGGAATGATTCTGATTGGTGTGCACAGGAGGGAGGTGCAGCCTGGGCAGCAGGGAGGGATAATGCAACAGCAACACTTAGCCGCTAATTGGCACCATTCCTTGTAACACTAATTAAACAGAGCAAATTCGCTTACTAGATTCATAGGGCCAGAGTCCCTGTTGGCCTGCCCCTGGAGTAGTCAATTAGACCAGTGAAAAGAAGGCACAGAACACTACCGCTGTGACTCATAAATTTCTACTGCCACTTTGCACTAGTGCAAATGAGGGCACAAGCTGCAGGGAAAGAGAGAATCTGGCCCATAGATTTTAAGACCAGAGGGGCCCATTGAGGTGATCTAGTCTGACCTCCTGCAGCACAGGGCCGAGAATTCCACCTAGTGATGTCAAGCCCGAGCACTTGTGGCTGAACAAGAGGTGGATTTTAGAACAAGAGTGGTAGGGACTAGCCTTCAACCTGGAGACCTGCATTCAATTCTTCGCTCCAACACAGACTTTCTGTTTGACTTTGGCAAGTCCCAGTCTCTGTGCCTCAGTGTTCCATCTTGGAAATGGGGCTATCAGCACTGTCCTTCCTCATGCGGATTTTGTGAAGATAAATAAAGATTTAGAGATGTTCAGATTACATGGTAATGGGTGCCAGCTAAGCACCTAAGACAGATAGAAAGATGTCCAAGAGATGGAGAATTTATCTCATGCTTTGTTCCAATAGTTAATTGCCTTCATTGTTTAAAAATATGCAACTTTATTTCCAGTTTGAAACAAGACACAAATGACTGAGTGTAACTTCAGCCTGCAGCCACTGAATCTTGTCACGCTTTTGGCTGCTGGATTCAAGAGCCCTCTATTATCAGACACCTTCTCCCTGTGCAGGTATATGGCACAGTGTCCTTCTTCAAAAGCTGTAACTCAACATGCTTCCCAGAGTTAAAGAATAGCCAAGGGAGAGCAAAGAGCTGAGGGAGCTGCCAAGGAGGAGCAGGGAGCTTCCTGCTGCTGAGGACTAAGTATGAAATACTCTCACCCTGGAAGTTCAGATGATTCCATTCCCCAAACTACTGTTCTGCACCCTTCTGGGAGCTCCTCATGATAAAGAGATCTTAAGCTGGGCCCCCAAAATCAGTGGCTGCTTTATAACTAAGAACTGTTTTTTACTTTTTTAGACTCATAGACTTGAAGGCCAGAAGGGACGATTATGATGGTCTAGTCTGACCTTCTGCACATCGCAGGCCAAAGAACCTCACCCACCCCCTCCTGTAACAGACCCCTAAACTCTGGCTGAGTTTCTGAAGTCTTCAGAGAATCCACCATTTACACTTATTCAAACCAGAAAGTGACCCATGCTGCAGAGGAAGGTGAACCCCCCACAGGGTCTCTGCCAATCTGGGGAAAAATTCCTTCCTGACCCCAAATACGGTGATCAGTTAGACCCTGAGCATGTGGGAAAAACCCACCAACCAGATACCTGTGAAAGAATTCTCTATAGTAACTCAGAGCTCTTCCCATCTAGTGTCCCATCTCTGGCCATTGGAGACATTTGTTAATAGCAGTTGCAGATGGGCCATATGCCATTGTAGGCGACCTCATCATACCAGCCCCTCCATGAATTCTCAAGCTCAGTCTTAAAACAAATTAGGTTTTTTCCCCCACTGTTCCCTTTGAAAGGCTGTTCAATAACTTCACTCCTCTGATGGTTAGAAACCTTTGTCTAATTTCAAGCCTAAACTTATTCATGGCCGGTTTCTATCCATTTGTTCTTGTGCCAATGTTGACGCTTAAATCACTCCTCGTGCTCCCTGGTATTTATTTCTCAGATGTATTTTTTTTTTGGGTGAGAGCTTCTAAGAGCTGCCAAAAATGTCATGTTTGTTTTGTCACTCCTAGCAGGGTCCAGAGGGAGGGGTGGGGTCTGTTGTGGAGAGTGGAGTGTCATTCTTTGGCTTGAGAAAGAAGGACTGATTTAGTCCCTGGGATGCGGAGAATCCCGCTGCAGGACACAAATAAGCATATGGTGAACTCAGCAGGGCCTGTTTGCAAACAGTCAGGGGCATGTGACCCCTTCAACAGGATATCCCCTGGCAGGATGTATCCAATTCAAGTGCTGCAAAGTGCATTAGAGACTCTTCCTTAGAGACCAGCTGGTCACCAGATATCAAGTTTGCAAAACTCCAAATGCTACAGGCAGCAATGGCCTTTGTAAACCGGTGCACTTGCTCGCACTTTACAGAATTAATGAAGCTCTTTGAAGCTGCCTTCACAGTTTCTTCATTTTATTAGATTTCTTCTGTTGTTTCTTCTCATCATCCATCCTTATAATCAGCATGTAGTACATGCCTCCTGCCAGCGCTGAGGCCCCTGGAAGTTTCTGTACAGAACAATCCCTTCCCCTGGCTTTTCAACCCATGGCATATACTTGTAAGATGCCCTTTCCAGTATCTTCTCTTAGTGCACAACAGTTCATGACCTGGAACCATGCCCCTAATTATTGCATCTGCCGTTCAGGGACTGCAGCAGGAGTGGGTGCTGGAAGCCACTGTCCGCCATGCCTAGGGCAGCAGGAAAGTGAGCTGCGCCTGTTTATTGCACAGTCCTTCCTCTTGTGCCTGACAGTCATGTGCTGGGTTTCATAGAGAGCCCTACATGCAAGTCTAGCCATCATGCTCTACGTTGGCATTGTCTTAGGACAGACCCAGAATACTTCCTGCCTCCGGGCACACCCCCCCAAAAAAACAAATCAACGGAAGATACATTTAGCTTCATCTTTTTCTCTGCGTTGTTCACAGCTGTTTATTCAGCATTTTTCTGTTAGTTTTAAACCAAGGAGCCTCGTACAGCTCTCATAGGAGTGTCCTGGGTTACCTGCTCTGAGAGAGACCTGCAGCTGTCTCTGCATCCTTGGTAGTGACCCAGGCCCTGTTTACCACAGGAATAGGCACTATCCCAACACCTTTAGGTCCTTACAGCTTTCACTTGTAAGATTCTGAAAGATGCTTTATGGGGAAAATACCAGCTTGAACCTGTGGCACTTGGGAAAAAATTCCTTGTTTTCTTAACTTCACACGAGACTAATGTCATTAACTGGTGCTGAGAAAACCTAAATTGTTCGATTAGTAAAAATAACTCAATAAAGGGACTGCAGAGATGGCATCACGGAGAGAGCGCTGAAGGGCACCTTGAGCTAATGAGTGACCCACATCGGGAGGGGTGCACTGCACACCATGCTGCAGAGTGAAACCCCCGCTGCACCCGCCGGGGATCACTCTGGATGGACTCCCCCCATGTGGGTTTAGGTCAAGTTCCCACTAGTTTTAATTAAGTTGGTGAAAACATGCACGTGCTCCAATGTCCTGTGTGAGGGCTACAGTCTGCTTTCCTGTGCCTGTGTCCCCTTCTGACATGCCCGGAGGGCAGGTGTGCACTCATGGCTGTGAACATTTTGAGGCAGGGACTGGCTGTCCCAGTGTTTGTGCAGAACCGTGGGCAAATGAGGTCATTTTGTTTGTTTTCTGGTTTCAGAGCTTTTAGGGTGCAATCAAATCACATTTTCCTCAAGGCTAGAAACATTTGTTTTTAACGAAAGCCGAGATTTGCAGGTAATAACACCAGGAGCTGGGGCTTTAAGAAACCCCCCCAATACTGTGACAGTTGGCAACACTGATTGGTTCCTCTCAGTTACACTGTGTGTGTGTGGGGGGGGGGAACACAGATGCAGGCAGGGTGAGTGTGAGGAGGGAGGGACAAGCAGGGTTTCAGACCCATACTGAGGTGCGGGGCATAAAAGCTGAGTGGGGGGTGAAGGAACATGTGGATTGCAGAGAAAACAAACTAATAGGGAATGGAGACTGTGGTTGTTCAGGGGGAGGCAGACAGTGGTGGGGGATCGAGGGGGAATCAGACAGAGATGGGGGCTTGGGGAGGGAGACAGATTATGACGCGTGGGATATGAACTGAGCCAGATGGCAAACTCCTTGCTGTGTAAAGCCAGCCGCAGACAGCTCAGAGCTGAATGGTTTCTAACCAGTGCGGCTTTATGGCTGTTCTCGTCCTCAGGATGCCTGTGCCCATAACGCCTGCCGCTGGCTCCAAATGCCAGTGCTGCCAGCAGGGGATGCTCTAGTGTCTTGATACATGTACACAGATGAGAAATGGCTCCGGGGCAGCGGACACAAATGACACCTTCCCAGGGCTCCCCATTTATTTGACTCCACGTCAATTCTTGTGTTACCCAGACTTGGCCAAGGGCAGCCCAGGCTAGGGCACCGGTGGGGTCCTTATATAGGGTACAAAGCATTAAGCCCCTTCCCCATGAGAGCCCATGGAAGGCTCTCCCCTTCTCCCCACCAAGCCAGCTGTGTCTAGCTAACCCCCAGGCCTGCAGGGTGTCTGTGCAGGCTGCAGGAATGTGCTTGCTATCACCAGCCAGACACAGGCTGTCTCCAGATTATAGGATTCCTTCATGGCAAAATTCCTCCATTTCCTTGTTAGTAAATAAATTGCAGCCTCCTTATCAGATGGAAAGGCTCATGTGACAGGGATAAGTGATTGCAAGAGGCCACCAGGCAGGTGTCAGAGATTAGTGCTGAATCCTGATTGCAAGGGCTTAGCTATTGAGCCCCTCTGCAGTCCTGGGGTATGGCTGGAGGCAGCCAGCAGATCTATACTCCATGGGCTCATTGCCCTAGCAGAGAATGCTATGAGAAGCCCGGGGTAGGATAAAGCAATTTCCACTGGCTGAGCCCTGCATGTAATGGGCTTCACCCTAGTTTATGGGATTCCAGCTACTCAGGGCTGTTCCCTTGGAATTAATGCAGGGAGCAAACATGTGGAATGAGAGTCATGGAGATGCTTTGTGCCATAGAGGGGGCTGATCCTCCCCTGCGCTGCGGCCTCTCTGTGCCACCTTTGCAGCATCAGGGACTGGAAACAGCCCGCAGGGAACACCCCTGTTTGAAAGGGCTCCCTTGCTGGCATAGCACTGCTGGATCAGGGAATCAGTGACAAGCTAGAGCAGCCCCAAGTCTGCTATAACTGATGTGGGATGGGGGTGGCGGCGTTCACCCGCAATTGGCCCTAGGATGCAGGGAATACAAGAGGCGGATGGCTACCCCAGCACAAGGGAAGGTGCAGAGAGCATGGAGGAGAGCAAGGTGCAATCAGCTGTGAAAGGCTGAGTGCAGAAGCGCTGGGTGGGTGGAACTGTTTGGAACCATAGCGGGGAGGAGGCAGCACTGTCTGGAACCAGGGATTTCCAAGGGTTTCACAATGAGCCGTGGCCAGGTATTTCCCAGCTGCCTTTGTTTCAGGAAAACAATTTGCTAGGGTGGTCAGGGCTGGTCTCCCAGCTCTTCCTCAGGCAGCTTGTCTGGGAATCCCTGGCTTTCTTTTCCCCAGAACTCTCCTCTTCCTTGTCCCCTGGGCTGTGGGAGAGGAAAGATCTGCACCCTGTGTCCTGGAGGGTGTTTGCCCTGCGTGACACCCTGTAGCCCAGCCAGTGCATTCGCTCCGTGCCGCTCCCGCACTGTGTCCTGTAGCGTGGAAGGCATGTTCACCTTGTGCTGTGTGCTGGATGGTGCATTTGCTCTGCCCACACAATGCCCTCGTGTGACCACTGTGCACCTCACTGAACACTGATGCCAATCCACCCCTCACTTCACCTCTCGCTAAAAGCCAGCAGGAGGCTGCTCTGAGACCTATGAGTCCCCAGGTTCCATTCAAGAATCCCATTCTGCTAGGCACTTCCCTTCTGAGCTCTGCTTGGGGGTGGCCTACACTGGTTCTCAGAATTTCCTGGCCTAGGTGGTGCTGCTCCTGGCAGCGAGGAGCCTCCCCTCCATCAGGCTGGGAGCCCCTAACTGTTTGGAATGGCCTTCCTTTGCCTCCAACTCTCCATCTCTCTTGAGAGTTTTAATGTCCCATGATAGGGCCCCATGTCTCTCCAGTGGAAACTATTGCTCGTCACTCTTGCAAACACATCTTTTTAGTGGCTGCTGTCTGGGCAAACCACCAGCCTTACCATCCCTCATGGAAATCCCTTGGGACAGTTTCCCATGGCACCAGATTAGTTTCTGCAACTTCACAGCAGGAAACAGGAGTTCTTTATGAATATGCAGAACTGCCTGTCCTGCTCAGCATGCAGATGTTCATGTGTGTTGTGTCTGTGCACGCATGTGACCATGGCTTTCTGTGCCACGCGGCAGCGTATGTCCATGCACAACACAAACTCCACCCTCTCATGCAACCAACATGAGATACCAGTCACAGCGAACTGTGACTAAACCGATTAAATCCAGGCAACATTAGCTAACCAACAGGGCGTGTGTGTGTGTGTGTTTGAGCAAATAAGATGTTTTCTGAGTGAAGTTTTGCATTTTCCCACAAGAATTTTTGCAGAATCCTGCATCCTAGAACCTGACTGGAATTTTGTCTCCGAGCAGGGCCTGCTTCGTTACCAAGTGCTTTCCTGGTGCGGCTAGACTGTCCCTCACTGGACAAGACTGCATGGCTCCACCTGGAAGGATTTCTGTTATTCACCTCATGTGGAGACCTCAGCCTGAGAAGGGCCCATTTGAGCAGGGTCTTGCTTGGTTGTTAATATGTGAGTCATAAATCTCCTTTGGGCAGGACAGATGGAGGAATCGCACCTCCTCTGTCTTCCTGATTGTGAAATACACAGAAGCCTCCTGGTGTAGAGTAGGAGAGGAAACTGAATGCTGAGAATGCCCCTTTTCAGGGACAACAGCTGGCGCTGCAATGTGCTCTGCTTTCAGGCTCCACTTATCGTTTCAATGGAGTCCAGGACTCCATGGCTGAGAAACGTTCTGATGTTAGATGGAAGGGAAGGAAAGGGGAGAAGGCTGGACTTGTGCTTAGGCACTGGGCTGGGACTCAGGTGATCTGGGCTCAGTTTCCTACTCTGCTAAAGCTGCCCTCTGTGACATTGGGCCAGTCACTTACACTTCCTATAAAGTGAGTTAACAGTAGTTCCCTACTTCACTCTGGTTGGTGGGATAAATTCAATTATTTTCTGTGATAGGCTCTGATAACTGTGGTGAGGGGGGACAGATAAGCATCAAGATGGATTGAAATTCACAGATTTGTGCCCCAGCCTTGGGGCTCTGTGCTCCTTGGGGATCTGAGGTGGCTGTCTCGGAAAGGAACCACTCTGAGGCTGTCTGCAAATAAGAACTTTGTTAAACTAAGCACTAACTGCTCCCAGGAAGTCCCCTTTCAGAGCCCAGCCCCTGCCCTATGGTCTCCCAAGAGTTAACAAACCTCAGATCCCTCATTGATCTTGCAATGATAGCTGCTGATACAGAGTAACTTCAGAAAAATAGGTTTCAGAGTAACAGCCGTGTTAGTCTGTATTCGCAAAAAGAAAAGGAGTACTTGTGGCACCTTAGAGACTAACCAATTTATTTGAGCATGAGCTTTCGTGAGCTACAGCTCACTTCATCGGATGCATGATCCGATGAAGTGAGCTGTAGCTCACGAAAGCTCATGCTCAAATAAATTGGTTAGTCTCTAAGGTGCCACAAGTCCTCCTTTTCTTTTTTCAGAAAAATAGAAGAGCTGATGCAGCCAGACTGGGGCATGCACCTGGACCCCTCCTCCTCAGAGACGCTGCCCCTCAGCCTCTCTTTGCTCCTGGCCAGGGTTCTGCACCATGCCGCAAGTTCCAGGGAATTCAAGTGCACTGAGCTCAGGGACCAATCAATTCATCTGGCTTGTTTGTCTCCTTTACATCTTCTTCCTAATTCCCACCTCACTACTAGCTGGTATCGGCCCAGGCAGACAGCGATTGGTCATTGTCTGCCCAAACAAACCACCACAAGATTTGGTGCAGCACAAGGGATGGAGTCAGAGTCAGGCTGCTCCATACTATAGTGATGCTCAGCTGCACAGCCTGGGTCTGGGAGGCTAAGAGTGGAGGATGCAGGGGGAGGAAGGTGACAGCCTTTGGCTCAACTAAATAATCTGGGTTTCTCTTGGAGAAGAACTGAAGGTTTGTGTCTGCTCTTCATTGAGGAGGGAATTCCAATCCAGCTGCCTGTTCTAGCTGAGATTCATGCCTAGGTATGTGAGCAGTACTTGCAGGGTAGGGACTGCATGGTGTTGATCGCAGTAGTCTGGTGGCAAGGACCTGGCCAGCAAATTAAGGTTTGCAGGTACCTCCTCTTCCCTCTGGACTGAATGGCTCCTCATTCTGTTGTGCAGATTGGCTAGAGGAGTAGGGGGCAGCTCACTGCACATCCAATCTCATGACTTAGTGCATCCTTACCTCTGCGGGCCATCAGATTTCCACTCCTGTCCTAGGGGCCAGGCCTTCGGAGGTCACTTATGAATACCAGTCTGCCTGCGACATGGTGCTCCTGGACCCTCACTGAATGGCAATTTCATTGTCTAGGCTCCCCATTGTCTCTGTACTTAGCAGCCCAGTGGCAGGCACTTCCTTTCTAGCTTGTCACATATGCTGGCAGACTGATGCCTCTGATTTTTTTATTTGCTAAGGCTTAATTACTAATAAATGGCTGCCATGTGCCGGACTTGCCACCCACAGTCATCTGGAGTCCCTTACTTTAATTGCTGTAATTTGTTGATGAATGTAATTTGCAGCAGGCCTTCAGCAGTGTGACAGGTTTCAATTAAAGTTGTCAGATTTATGTGAGGCGTAAGGAGCTGCGCATCCTGTGCCAACCATTAGCTCAGACGCCCTTAAACCTCCCTCAGAGACCACAACACAACAGTGGCTGCTTATGCAAATTGCTGTGTCCCTGTCTGACAGCCCAAATATATCAGGCATGGCAAAAAGGCGTGAACACAGCCCTGCTGGTGCCATACAGCATCTTCTCCCCAAGTTTTGTAGTTTATATTGTGGGCCTGTGAATTTAAAAGCAGGCCTGGATTGTTCTGTTTGGAGTGTGTGACTTGTAATTGCTTGGCACAGTCCTCCCAGACCAGCACATTTACGATGTATGGTGTTATTTTAATGGCATCCGATAAAACTGTGTTAAAGGAGCATTAAGATTTGCCTGGTTTCCTATCAAAGGACTCAGGTGATTGCAAGGAAAGCCCTGCTCATCCCTTGAAGTCCTGGGATGTAGCATTCCCAGTTGCTTTGTTATGATGGTGACTAGGAGCTGCAAGGTGATGGAGCATGCTCAGTGGAGAGAGGATCTTAGGAGAATAGTGCTGTCTGCAGTCAATAAACTTCTACTGAGCATGTGCATTTTTCAGAGACTTATAACTTGGCCACATTTGGGCAGATGTTCATAGGGATGGCAAAAGGCACATCCCTGACACTGTGGCCATCACCCTGCCAAATGCCAAGTCCTTCCTGCAAAGCCTGGGGATGCAACAAAACAATTGTAAGAATTTTTTAATATGGACAAAACAATGTATTTTTCGTTAACCTCCTGTCAGAAACAGCTGAACTGGTTTAGCCGAATCTTTTCACACATTTTCAGCCTGAGGCAGGCACATGGCATGGAAAATCTCAGCCTTGAACAGTTTTAAGCTTGGCCAAATTATAAGCAACTGAACATGGAGTCTTGTGATGGAAAGTGCGAGGCGGCCTTGCTATAGGAGACACTGCCAGTGGTGCCTGTAATAAAGAAGCAGGGGATGTTTCTGGCAGCTCCTTCAATTACTTCCTGATGCCTGACTGTCATGTCAGTATGTCACGTGATGGCTGGTCTTGGTCTTTTGGGGCAGGCCTGCGAGACAGTTTTTTGTTCCTCATCCCCCTTTGACCATTGTGGAGTATTGAGGACTGTGCTGGAATTGGAAGCTGTCACTTTAAGCAGGGGGGAGTGCCCTGGTCTGCTTGTAGGCTCAGGAGTAAAGACTCTAGGACAGTCTGGAAAGCATGGAGTATTGAGCATGTGGGCAGAATGTGAGTCAGGAGGTGCTCCGGGTTAAACTGTTTGAGCCTTTGGAATGTTTGAAGAAATAAGATCAAAGGATCCTGCATGAGAAACATGTAAAGGCTCCGGTGACACAAGGTGAGGAGGCAGCTCAAGTCAGCTCCACCTCCAGACCTTCACTCTCCAGCACTTTCTATAACTCAAAGCTTCCTTTCATTCATACACAACCTGAAGAGTAAGAAACTGCTGAACTGCAAGGGACCCCACGGCACCTGAGGCCACCTCAAACCTGCATCTTTGTTGCCTTCACAACCCTGTTTTGCTGCCCTTGGAACTCAGTCACATTACATTGGCTTTGACAAGTTTCTTCTCAGAGCATAGAGGATTTGGCCACTCTTGGAGGAGAGCAGCCCCGTCACATGCTCTGTGTCCTTTCATAGGTTTGAGCTGATTTCCCAGTGCCATTGGAAGAGGTTCTCTCAATAAGCAAATGTCCCTGCATAATATCCTTGAAACTCACAGTGGGCAGTATTACATCATGCCCAGGGCAGCAATGTCATTCCTATGCAGCCAAACTGAACTCAATTATTGTCTGCCAGGGCCATGCACTGGAACAAACCCCTTTTTCCTTTTGACTGGAGGTAACAGAGTAAAGAGGGGGTCCTTATAGTTCTCTTAGGGCTCCTTCAAGCACCCTGCCTGCTACTTGGCTCAGGCTCAGGATCCTGGCCTTAGTGAATAGCTACAAGGGAGGGATGAGATGTTTGCTGTGTGCCAGTAGCCAGTCGGGCCAATCAGTAATAAGAGAAAGTCACTAAAGAGCTGGATTCGCTAAAACATTTTTGGGCTTAGAATTCCAATAAATTATTCCCCATTAAAGAAAACTGCATTTTATTTGTTAGTCTCTAAGGTGCTACAAGTACTCCTCTTCTTTTTACGGATACAGACTAACACGGCTGCTACTCTGAAACCTGCATTTTCTGTGTGGTACAAATGGTAGAGAGAAGGGAAAGAGTTAAATTACATACCAAAAATAGGTTTCAGAGTAGCAGCCGTCTTAGTCTGTATTCGCAAAAAAAAAAGGAGGACTAGTGGTACCTTAGAGACTAACCAATTTATTTGAGCATAAGCTTTCGTGAGCTACAGCTCACCTAAACTCCTCCTACTACAATCCCTAGGACATATTACAAATTAAATAAACTTATTGTGTGGAAAAATTGCAACAATAAATATAGGGCATGATACCACAGAGTAAAATGCAGATATCGCAACAGAGAAGGCCTTGCATTCCTGATGGATAATATTTATTATTGCTTGGAGAACTGTAATGTTTTGAGGTGTTGGTGTTTCAACTGGTGGAAAATCCTATTGCAGAGTGAAACATTACGGAGCTTGGACCTCTGAATTCAGAACTGAACATGGCATCACAGGAAACAATGCATCTTCCACATTCCCTGCACCTCCGAACCTAGTCTGCAGAGCAGCAACCTCGAGTTATATAGAGGCAAACTTGTCTGGGCTTCTGCTGAATTCTCTGTCCCATTTATTCCTTGCAAATTAAGCATAATGCATTTGAGATGTTAAGTGTGGAAAGCTTTTATGTTATTTCAATTGCAGTAAATACCCAAACTTCAGCGGATTTAGCTAATTCACGGGATTGAATCCCAGGTGTCGAGGGAGGGTCTGATACGTGTCACAAACCCATCATTTGGTGCTGATGGGGAGTGATTATAGTCCAGATGGTGAAATTACGCAATTGATTTCTTCTCCTGGGCTGAGCTCATTAGGAAGGGGGGTTTAATCACAGAATCAGAGGTAGGAAAGGGCTGACAGGTCACCCGGCCCTCCCCCTGCTGTCTGGAGGCTTGCGGCTCTAGAATGTTCATGAGGGTTTTATCTAGCCTGTACCCGGGTATCTCTGTTGTTGGCTCCGCTTGCCCTTGGGAGACTATTGTAAGTTCTAGATGTTCACTATCCTGAACTTTTTTACTGCTTTGAGTATGTCATGTCTTATAAACAGATGCTCCTGGTTTACCCTCCAAGTACACCCTTCCTCCTTTCCCTTCTCCCCCACAGTGAGGCCCTGTAGAAATTTATCCCCACGAGTGATGCATTTCATCATCTCATTCTCAACCCCCTTCCTCCAATCCCTTTATCAGTTCCTTGGCCCTTCTCTGGATTGCTTCTGGTTTATGAACACCATTTTTAACCTGAGCTGTCACAGTGTGCATTACTGTTTCCATAACAAGCTCCAATATTTAGGGCTTCTGAGCTCATCCAAAAGTATTTTCTCCCAGATGCCCTGTGGTAAGAGCAAGTCTGCTGGTTGCAGGTATTTGTGCACCAGTTCCGGGAGGGCGGCTGAGCACAGACTTGCCTTGTCCAGATTTGACTGCTGATCTTGTTACCTATCCCAAGGAAGCAGTTGAGGCAGAACAAAGCTCTTCCTCCAGACTCTCGGAGACACACACTACGTAAGCACTACGTAGCCAAAATCCTTCCTCTGGTTGCATTTAATGGGCAGATTTCTATCTAATTACTGTGCTACCTGGAAAAACCAAGGGCTGGTAATTAGTAGCAGAACATTCTTGAGCACTAAACTGCTGGTATCTATGGGGGGGGGGGGGCAGCATTCTGTACAGTTCCTTGCTCCTCCTCCAAAGGTTGCCTCTAGCAGAATATTCGTTGCCAGTGACTTCCTTGTTCCCTGTCTCTGTTCTAGAACACAGCTCAATATTGCTAAAATACAGACCTGATGGTAATGAAGTGCCTGAGCCCCGTTAGTGCCCTTTCCAATGGGAAAGGATTCTTCTGTCTCACTCTGCTTTCCATCCCAGCCATTTAGGATGTGCCCTGTGCACTCCCTCATGACCCACCTTGGGTCACAGCCCTTAGGAAACTGCTGAGTTCCCATGATTGCACTACAGCTGAGAGCAGTGTACCCAGGACCCTGCCTAACTAGGGCTTGTCAATGGCTTTGATGCTGTTTTGTAGTTTGCATCCATATCCAGCACAATTACAAATAATGTTTAAAAAACTTGTACAGAAGATGAGCTATAGGCTAGTCCATGCAGTTATAGGCAACTTCTGCTAGCTCTGCTGTTTGCAGTAGAATTCCAAATACTGGATAAAGAAAAGGAGGACTTGTGGCACCTTAGAGACTAACCAATTTATTTGAGCATGAGCTTTCGTGAGCTACAGCTCACTTCATCGGATGTGAGCTGTAGCTCACGAAAGCTCATGCTCAAATAAATTGGTTAGTCTCTAAGGTGCCACAAGTACTCCTTTTCTTTTTGCGAAGACAGACTAATACGGCTGTTACTCTGAATACTGGATAGGGAAACCATGCTAAGATCAAATGTTTTGGGAAACCGTTGTTAAGTATAGTTCTAACAGCTGGGACTGGGAACATGGATGTCAGAGACAGCAGCATTTAGGACCTGGCTCCCAGCAGCACAGCTCAGGGATTTCTATAGAGACACACATGCACAGCCGGTACATTGTTAATATTACTCTCTCTCTCTCAGGAATAATGCGTGAGTGGATATTGGGGCTGAGAATGAATACCTGTAACTTTCCCAGCATGTCTGTCGTGGCTCCCTAGCACATGCAGCCTGGTGCAGACCATGACCATCCAGAAAAAGGACAGTTTCTATTGCATTTTAGAATTTGTTTTCCTGTTCAGAGCTATCACAGTTTTCTTGTGTCAATGCCATCAATTCAAGGGATGAATAGCTACACTGAAGAGGCTGATGGAGAATTTGCATGAGAGAGGTGATAAGTGAATAGCCCTTGATTGCAGATAAACACTGCTGGCATATCTTTCCTCCTCAGAGAATAATGGAGCTTGTATTTTTAGTGCTGTTGTAAAATCACTCTCCTTCCTTTGCATTTCCTTAAAACAGACCTTACCTCTGTGTTGTCATTCCCTAAAGACACATTCCAGACCTCTGGCTGCAAAGGACAGTTTCTGTACTGAACAGGGTCCCTAGTCTATTGATTAAACCAGAAATGTTTCCAGCTAGCAACTGTTTCTAAAAAGACAAGCTCTGGAATGATAAAATGATAGTGAGTCCTGGGCAAGGATAAGCAAGAATAGCTTATTATTTCCCCATTGTCTTGTGCCTGAGAGGAGGTGGCTATAGAAACTGAGGGTGCTCTGTGAACCTTTTCAATGTGCCACTAACACACCCTTTTCTGAAGGTCAGTCCAGCTCTAGGGCCAGTGGTGTCCTTTGCTTTCAGAGAGATCACTTTTAAACAAGCAGTTTCAAGAGACTCTCACATCTTTTGTGCTGAAATTCTCCTTTTCTCCTTGAGGTGCGACGCATACAGGATGGCTTGTTATCAAGAGCAGACTTCAATTTAGAGAGAGTCTGATGTCAGATACTAGGATAAGCAGCAGCCCATGGCAAGTCTCCTGCTTGCTTGTATCTTGGCAAACCGATTAGGCTGCATGTATCAGTGCCTAGTGTGAGCCTGCAGATGAGGAATAAATGTGGCCTTTTCTTGTTCTCTATCACTGACAAATCGGAACATACCCCTCAGCTCCTCCCAGCTCCCCCCCCCCCCCGCCCCAGCACTCGCATCAACGTCCCCTGGCCCTGGGCTGCTGCACAGACATCCATACAAATGGGCTTATCAGTGAGTTCTAATGGGAAATCACCCTTCCTTCTTCAAAACTCAACAAAACAAAGAAGATGCTTATTGATTTCTGCAGCTGGCAGCTGGGATCTCATTAAGGATTACAGGGATCTAAGAGCCAGAGAGAAGCTGCTGGAGTGAGCTGTAGCTCACGAAAGCTCATGCTCAAATAAATTGGTTAGTCTCTAAGGTGCCACAAGTACTCCTTTTCTTTTTGCAAATACAGACTAACACGGCTGTTCCTCTGAAACCTGTCATTAATGAGAATAGGTTTCAGAGTAGAAGCCCTGTTAGTATATATCCGCAAAAAGAAAAGGAGTACTTGTGGCACCTTAGAGACTAACAAATTTATTTGAGCATAAGCTTTCGTGAGCGATGAAGTGAGCTGTAGCTCACGAAAGCTTATGCTCTAATAAATTTGTTAGTCTCTAAGGTACCACAAGTACTCCTTTTCTCAATGAGAATAATAATCCCCCACAAATTCCTCTGGGCTTCATAGCTCTGAAGCATCTGGCACTGGCCACTGAGGGAAGACGGAATATTGGGCTGGATGGACCACTGGGCTGCCTGACCTAATGCGGCTGTTCTAATTGGTGATGTTCCTGGAGACAGTGGGAGGACAATGTAGGGTCTTGAAGCTCCAGATGAAGTGGATGTTCTGTAATATATTGAACAAACTGCTAAAAGATAGTGAGGGGAGGGGGAATCCCATTAGAGCCTCTCAGGGGATAGATCATGAGAATTTCGCTGGCTCCCCCTCATTACAAATCACTGTGGTGCCTTTTCAGTATTGACAGGTATCGTGACTAAATTTCACTCAAGTTGCCAACCAGGGGGAGAGTTGAGATGTGGGCACCTTCTCACTAGGAAATGGACTGAGATCCCCCCAACTCTTGGCTCCCTCGCCTTCTGCTAGTCCTTTGGGCCCTGCAGCCCCCCCTTGGCTTATGGCTACTACAGGCGCAGTTTTAATTATTCCAAAGGTTTTTTTTTTAATAGAAACATAGGAACTGCTAAACTGGTTCAGCCCCAGGGGTCCATATCCAACAATGCCCAGTACCGGATGTGTCAGAAGATGGTGCAAGAAATTCTGCAGTGGGCAGTAATGGAGCAACATGCCCATAGAGAGATTTTTTTCCGAACCCAACTAGTTAGAAATTGGCTTATTCCCTGAAGCATGAAGCTTTTGATCCCATGCACCCTCACGCCCATCTGCACTAATGCAATTCTGGGTGGTGGTGTTATATATATTAAAACTCAATCCTTTCTGGATCCTTTTTGCTCTTGGCCTCCATTGTATCTTGTGGCAATGAGTTTCAAAGGCTAACAGTACATTCTGAAAGTGTTCCCTGGTGTCAGTTTTAAATATGTTTTTCAAGGTCATTGACTGTCCCTTTGTTCTTGTGTCATGAGAGACGGGAATAGGAGCACCCAATCTACCTGTGTCACTTTGCTCACAACACACAGACAGGAAAACACATCAGGTACTTTCGTGTGATATTTCATAGGGGGGGGAGATTGTGCCATGCACTTGTACTTTACATGGCTAATCCATTCTGAATAATGAAGTGATTTTCCATGCAGATACAGAACAAACACCGGAACTGAATGCCACATCATCTCTGCTCGTTCAGTTAATAATTTACTAATGAAAAACAAGAGCTAATTGTGTCCAATGCCATATTTTACATGAACTTTGCAATGATTCTGACAGCGATGGTGTAATTTGTCCTGGCAGATACTAAAGCTGTCTGCGTTCTAATGTCTTGTGAATCACCTGCTTCCAAAGCCATTATGAACATAAATGTCTTCAATTTACATTTATTTTATTAGTTTGGCTTCTGCTCTGGACTTAACATTTGTAAGTTTCCCTGGCAGAAAGGAGTGGTGAAGATTATGTGTGTGCTTGGATAAAGTCCCCCAAATACATGAATCCGATGAAGTGAGCTGTAGCTCACGAAAGCTTATGCTCAAATAAATTGGTTAGTCGCTAAGGTGCCACAAGTCCTCCTTTTCTTTTTCCAAATACATGGGTGTGTCTAGATAGGACCCCCTGTGTGTTTGGATGGAAACTCCCCTGCACTGAGCAGGCATGTCTGCTTGTAGCATTTCTCTCAGACTCTAAAGGCAGGCATGATTGCTGACATGCTGTTCTGGAAGGGGAGCTAAGAACAGCCTCAGAGTGGATACAAGCTGGTGTATTTGGGCTCAGAGAATGCCTTAGCTCTAGAGGTATATGAAATCCACCCTTCAGTAGAGGAATTTTACAGATGTTCCCTTAGGCTCAGCCATAAGTCCAGTCCCATTAGCAGAAGGTGCTGTCAGCCCAGCAGGTCACCTGGTTCTCCCCTGTTAGCTCTTACCTGATTTACCAGAGTGTCTCTTAGTGAAGGGTCACCCTGCCCTCCCCATGCACTGTGACTCATGAAGCCCAGAGCACAAAACTAAAAGCAGGAAACTGATTTTTTCTCAAAGTTTGGCCCAGCAGAGAAGTCAAGCTGTGGTCCTAAATCTGAAGAGGCTTTGCAGGATCCTTTCTAATTGGGTGCCTCCGGTGCAGCCTCCTTAGGGCTGCTTTTAACCCCTTTTCTGCTAGTGTGGGGCAGCTGCCCCATCACAGTTCCCCATGTAGGTACTTATAGACTGTATTCAAGTCACTCCTTAACCTGCTTTTTGTTAAGCTATATAGATTGAGTTCCTTGAGTCAATCACTATAAGGCAGGCTTTCTAATCTTTTAATCATTCCAGTGGCTCTTCTCTGAACCCTCTCCAATTTATCAACATCCTTCTTGAATTGTGGGCACCAAACCTGCAGCCGTTGCACCAATACCAAATAGAGAGGTAAAACAACCTCTCTACTCCTGCTTGAGATTCCCCGTTTTGTGCACCCCATGATCACTTCAGCTCTTTTGGCCACAGCATCTCACTGGGAGCTCATGTTCATCTCATTATCCACCACAATGTCCAAATCTTTTTCAGAGTCACTGCTTCCCAGGATTCAGTCCCCCATTCTGTAAGTATGGTCAATGTTCTTTGGTCCCCGATGTATACATTTATATTTAGCTGTATTGAAATGACTATTGTTTGCTCATGCCCAGTTTACCAAGTGATCTAGAACTCTAAATCAATGACCTGCCCTCTTCTTTATTTGCCACTCTCCCAATATTTGTGTCATGTGCAAACTTTATCAGCGATGATTTTGTTTATTTCCAGGTCATTGATAAAGATTTTAAATAGCACAGGGGCAAGCACTGATCCCTGTAGGACTCCACTGGAAGCACACTTGCTTGATGGCAATTCTCCATTTACAGTTGCATTTTGAGACCTATCAGTTAGCCAGTTTTTAATCCATTTAATGGGTGCCATGTTTTGGAAAATGGCCTCTGGAGCTGCAAAGCATACAGGCTATTGTCTGTGTGCACCAGTATCACCAACTTTCTTTGCCAGGCCTCAGCTAAGGGGAGATTTGGATTGCCATGTATATATAGCCAGCTCTCCCCCACTTACTATAACGCTGACTTCTCATTGGAGTTGGTTATAAGCACACTTGTCTAGCATCTCTTTAAATAAATCCAGCAGAACTGGCTCCAAATGGAACATTTCCTGTGCTGTGGCAATTCATTCTCCATTTGTGTTTTCTTAATATCCCTCTGGAGTGGGTCAGAAAGTTCACTGTGTGAATACCAGCAGTGGAATGAATGCATCTAGCATAGTAATTTACATCCCAACACATGATTTATGGGCCATAACCTATCAGATTCATTAAGGTGGCAGTGTTCAGATCACATAAATTCTATTCTAATTCTGGCCTTAGAATGAATAATGTTGCTTCAGTAACAGATCCACAGGTTTGAAGGATAAAAACACTTTCCACTGTTAATCAGCCCAAGAGACAGTAATATACACACAGTGCTCTGTGGGATTTCTCTGTATGTTTGTGCACATAGAATTCTTCCTTTGCAGGCTGCATACTGTTCTCTAAAACTGCAGGTAGAATATTGATTCACAAACACAACTGGCCATTCCGTGCATAGGGATAAGATTTAGGAAGCTGATACCAATAGTTCAAAGATCCAGCACATAAACCAACTACGTTTGCTGAAGTGCAAAGCAAGAATTTTGAGCATAACAATTTTTAGCAGGGACCTTCTGCCCTGCCTGTTGCAGTTATTTAACATCCTGGCTCAGAAAAGGTTTTGGCTCAGGGTTTGTAATAATAATCTCAGACTGTGAACTCTGAGGTTAAGATTTGCTGATGGTTTAATTAAAGGGTCAGGGCTTAAACTGTGGCTTGAGAAGAGCAGATGTCTGACCCAGCGGGACTGTGCAGATGTGGGTGAGTAACAGGCTCAGATCATGACTTGCTGGCAGAAAATGACCACAAAGGCACCACCTCTGATGTACCAGACCGGCAGCTTTAGGGCCCCAATGAAAAGAAGATGCTGGAAACACACTAGCCCTGAAGAAAGGAAATCTCTTAACAGGTTTGTGAGCAAGTGAAAAGCTTTTATCCCAGCCAGGCAGGTTCAGTTGTGAGAAGGACCCAGACAGGGAGGATTTTAGGTGCCCAGCTGCCATGGAACGTCAGCGAGCACCAGGTATCCAGCTACCATTTGTGCCTTTGAAAATCATCTCTTGAGACAACAAACCAGAGTCTCCCCTGTTCTCATTTTGAAAGCCTGTGGCACTGCCAGAAATGGTGCTATGTCCTGTTGGCTCATGGTCACCTGTTTATACAGCCCCATGCACGCAACTACCACTTAGTAACATCAGAATAACTGGCAGCAGCAAAAGCAGCCTTTGCACCTGCAGCTCACGATGCAGCTCACCTGACATGGGTGAGTGGAAATTGGGAGGAACATCGTGCAGTGTACACAGCTGCGGGCAATACCCCCATGCTAGCATCCTGCATAGGGTGACCATACGTCTGGTTGTGCCAGGACAGTCTCTTTTTTAATCCCTGTCCCGCCCATCCTGACTTTTTTGGCAAAAGTGGGCATTTGTCCTGTTTGCTCATGTTGACTGGATCAGTGGGCAAAAGCAAACAGGACAAATGCCCACTTTTGTAAAAAAAAAAAAAAAGTGGGATGCGGTGTGGAGCAATGTGAGGGGAAGGGGAGCGGAGATGCCAGAGTGGGAGGCAGTGTTCCAGCAGGCAGGGGGCCGGCAGGGGGCCAGCAACAGGGCAACAGTCTCATGTGGGGGGAGAAGATGAGGGGAGGGGAGGGGAAAGGAAGGGCTTGGGCGAGTGGCTGCGGGTGTCCTGTTTTCCCTTTGGGAAACATGATCACCTTAAATTCCTGCACCAAGCAATTTTCAGAAATCTTCCTGAAGAATCCCCTGCCCTGCGAAACTTCCCAGTCCAGGGCTCACTCTGCACCCATGTGATGTGCTGGGAGACTTGGTTATTTGTTTCTCATGTTTAATCCACTCTACAGGGCCATGTGCGTGTGTTAATAGTGACAATAGTAGCTGAATGATGCAGTGTTCACTAGGCATGTGACGCGCAGTCCCTCATTCTCCAGATGGCTGCTAAAGAGGGGCAGGACTGGCAAGGCTTCAGCAGCAAGGAATGCCAGTCGCAGGGCAGCTGGACAGGCATGAAGGCAGATGAAATGTCTGGTCTGATGCCAAAGCTTGTCCTTTCCCTCTCTTTTTCCAAGTACGTCACCCTTTCCAGCGAGGCTGCCCCTCAAACCTGACAGAAGCTGTTTGTTTTCTCTTTCAAATAATACCTCAAACTCTGGCTCCCCTCCCCTCTTTCCCATGAGAGAGGGTGCCAGTGACCTGCTCACCTAAGGGAAAGGTGTGTGAGACGCAGGCACTTTCATTCAGAGAGTGTTCATCACCTTGCACTCCTCCCTGCCTCAGCATTAGTCACTGCCACTTCTCCTGAATTTAGGAGGAACGCCAGTGTCAGCACTGGGCTACAGCTTAGCGCTGGGATGGGCACATGGAGCAGATAGCAGCAATAACCGCCACGCCCTCTACCCCCTCCCCCTGAAAGGAATCTCCTACCCCAAACAGGAAGGGAGAAGGGCTCATGACCCAGAGAAGTGCTCACTATGACAGTCTGACAGAATAAAACCCTAGGATGGATGGATAGCTACAACAGCTGGCCTTCGGGGAGAGAGCAGAGTCTTATGACCACAGGGAGGCTGTTGTTTATCAATGCCCCAGCCACTTTCAAACCCATTAGTGGCACGGCTCACTGGGACAATCCCTTTGGCTACAGAGGCAACATTGTCCGATGCCTTTGCTTCAGTTTTGTTTTCAGAAACTCTTGAGTATCCTGACTCTTAGTAGGGCTCAGAAAACCTGCCAGAAAAGTGGCTGTTCTATCTAGACCAGCAGTGCTCCAAATCTGTGCAGATTTTCGGTAGGAAGGGCCTGGTTCTGATATTTGTTCTCAGGTCGAGTAGTCCCTCACTCCTGGGGCTGGAGCTGTCTCACTGAAGTCAACGGCATCACTTGTGCATGGGGTACTATTCAGCATGAGTAAGTGATTATTTAACAAAATATTTAACAAAAGATTATTTAACAAAAGATTTTCTTGTGCCTGGCATGGTGCTGAATTCTGCTCTGCTTGCAACCAGGCCCTCCCAGGGAACAGGTCACTGAGTCATGGTACCCACTTTCAGCTGAGGCATTGAATTTAGTGTTATTTATGTGGCATGGTGAAACAGGAGAATGTGTGTGATCAGTTACAGAGCCCTGCCCTGAAGGGCTAGAAGCACAGGGGACTGCTGGAGCTGAGGTGAATTCACACAGCTCTGGAGAACATTCACATGTGTGCTAGGTACCTGAGCAGCCTGGGATGAAGCTACATTCTCTTGTTATTGCTGGAATCCTCTTGTTTTGGGGGCTTGCATGAAGTTGGCTACTTGCACACGCAGGGAGAGAGGTTACTCTTCTACCCCACTACTTGGTGGGAAGGTCAGAGTGGACAAGAAGCTGGATATGAGTCAGCAGTGTGCCCTTGTTGCCAAGAAGGCTAATGGCATATTGGGCTGCATTATTAGTAGGAGCCTTGCCAGCAGATCAAGAGAAGTGATTATTCCCTTCTATTCAGCACTGGTGAGACCACATCTAGAGGACTGTACTGCATCCAGATTTGGGCCCCCCACTACAGAAAGGATGTGGACAAATTGGAGGGAGTCCAGCGGAGGGCAATGAAAATGATTAGGGGGCTGGGGCTTATGAGGAGAGGCTGAGGGAACTGGGTTTATGAGGAGAGGCTGAGGGAACTGGGCTTATTTAGTCTGCAAAAAAGAAGAGTGAGAGGGGATTTGATTGCAGCCTTCAACTACCTGAAGGGGGGTTCCAAAGAGGATGGAGCTAGGCTGTTCTCAGTGGTGGCAGATGACAGAACAAGGAACAATGGTCTCAAGTTGCAGTGGGGGAGGTCTAGGTTGGATATTAGGAAAAACTATTTCACTAGGAGGGTGGTGAAGCACTGGAATAGGTTACCTAGGGAGGTGTTGGAATCTCCATCCATAGAGGTTTTTAAGGCCCGGCTTGACAAAGCCCTGGTTGGGATGATTTATTTGGGGTTGGTCCTGCTTTGAGCAGAGGTTTGGACTAGATGACTTCTGAAGTCTCTTCCAACCCTAATATGGTATGATTCTATGACCCAGCTTGCCTCTGGAACACAGGTGGGGCATCTAGTTCAACAGACAATGAAGGGCATGTATGATGTAGCATATCCGTTAAAATAAGTGCATGGATATCCAGGAGGCTTCTGCCATGAAGATGCTGCCGGGAACTGGAGACCAGCTCAGCACAAGTGGAACCAGATTAGTCTAGCACTGGGAGTCCAGTCTGGCACTTGTGGAACCAGAGCGGTCTGCCATTGGGAGTCTAGTCTGGCTCTGGTTGAGCCAGACCAGTCTGGCACTGGGAGACCAGTTTGGGACTGGTTGAACCAGACTGGCCTGGCTCTGCTGGAAACAAAGTGGCTGTGTTGCATCAGACCATTCCACCTCCTTCAGTTTATGCTAATAATTAAAAAAATAGAGATGCAAATGAGGGAAGTTAACAGCTGGCTAATAATGATCTCATCCTGGCAGAGTCTGTCTTTGTCTTATCAAGGAAGCCCACCTTGCGGGACTGTGATGCACCCTGACAGCCTTGGGAGTGATGGATGGGTTACTTTGTTTGCTGAGTAAGATGCTGAATATTTTATGAGCTGCCTTGTTTTGTTTTTAACCTGCCTCCTGCATCGCCCAATCTGTCACCATTGCTGGACAATTTAATCACCGTAATAAGGCTGTCACAATGCAGCGGGCTCTGCTGCTGTCTGCGTTGGTGGGGAGGGAATATTCCTTCTCTCTGCTTCTCCTTTCTGGAGTTCATCTTCTTTACCCTCTTCAAGGCACAAGGCCTGTCGGGGTATGGGTGGCCCATAAAGCTTCTCCAGCCCTGGTCCTGAACCTGACAGACTATGAGGCACACCGTATGCTTAGGAGTAGGTGTGACCTAGTACCAGCTTTTCATAATGGCCCCCCTACTTGAGTCATCAGCAGAGTTCGAACCTAGGGCCTTCGTACCCTCTTACCTAGACCAACCACTAGAAGGAGACAAAAATCACACTCTGCTAGTATTCAGAGTAACAGCCGTGTTAGTCTGTATTCGCAAAAAGAAAAGGAGGACTTGTGGCACCTTAGAGACTAACCAATTTATTTCTCACTCTGCTAGTATGGATTACTTAAGAGCATGTCTTCTGTAGCTGCACCCGTTAGGGGTCAGCACATGGACATCTGAACAAAGGGCGCTCTGCAAGCCACTCTGCCAAGTAGCTGTACACCTTGTACTCCCTGCACAAATGAGACTTACGAGGACTGAGCTCCATTGAAGAATTAAGAGCACCCACTTCCAGGGGAGCTGGAAGTCGAGGTGCTGTGGGGGCTGCTGCACCCCCTGGCTTGAAGTGGTTTCCATCATATCCAGGATTTACAGTTTGGTTCAATGGCTCTCAGCCCCCCAATTTTACAAATTGTTTCAATGCCTCTGCCCAAGTCCATAAACCATGGTTCAAAGCAGAAGATTCCAAGAAGCGAGAACACTGTCCTGCCGCTCACCAGCTCAGTATATTGGCTGAGGATCTGGTGGTGAAGTTAACTAGATAGCTTTATGGAGAAGTTAGTGGCTGAACATGACATCAGTGCAGTAAATCCGCATTATTATTTCTCCTACCATAGTGCCAAGGAGCGCCAATCATAGGCCAGGCCCCCATGGTGCTAGACGCCTTACAAACACAATACAAAAAGCCCATCCCTGCCCCAAAGAGCTGACAATCTGAGGGTAACAGGAGACAACAGCTGGAGCCAGACAGACAGATAGGGGAGCACAAGAAAACAATGAGATGCTATTGGTCAGCCTGACAGGCAGTGGTCTCAGCGCACCAGCAGTCAAATCATTGCCAAGGTTTTTGTAGGCATCACAGTGAAGGGGAGTTTTGAGGAGGGCTCTGAAGGTGGACAATGAAGTAGCTTTGCAGATGTTTTTTGGGGAGCTCCTCCCAAGCAGGAGGGGAGCCCGGGAGAAAGCACAAAAGTGCTTATTTGCAGATGTAACAAGTGGGTGACAGAGGCTGGCATTATGGTTCAATCAGAGGTGTGGGTCAACATTTCAGTAGTGATTGATCGATGATCGGTCAGGTGGGGAGCTCAGTCTGCTACTTATATCTTCACTTAGCAAAGGATGAGTGCAAAAGGTGGGGCCAAATCATTGATGCCAGTTGTCAAGTTTCCTTCCCCACTCTGAACTCTAGGGTACAGATGTGGGGACCTGCATGAAAGACCCCCAAGCTTATTCTTACCAGCTTAGGTTAAACGCTGCCACCACCAAAGTGTCTACCAATAATAACAGGGGAAGTGCCCACTTGGAAACGTCTCCCCTCCAAAATCCCCCCCAAGCACTACACGCCCTTTTCTGGCGAAGGCTTAATAAAAATCCTCACCAATTTGCATAGGTGAACACAGACCCAAACCCTTGGATCTTAAGAACAATGAAAAGCAATCGGGTTCTTAAAAGAAGAATTTTAATTAAAGAAAAAGTAAAAGAATCACCTCTGTAAAATCAGGATGGTAAATACCTTACAGGGTAATCAGATTCAAAACATAGAGAATCCGTCCAGGCAAAACCTTAAATTATAAAAAGATACAAAAACAGGAATATACATTCCATTCAGCACAACTTATTTTATCAGCCATTTAAACAAAACAGAATCTAACGCATATCTAACTAGATTGCTTACTAACTCTTTACAGGAGTTCTGACCTGCATTCCTGCTCTGGTCCTGGCAAAAGCATCGCACAGACAGAAAGGACCCTTTGTTCCCCTCCCTTCCAGCTTTGAAAGTATCTTGTCTCCTCATTGGTCATTTTGGTCAGGTGTCAGCAAGGTTATCTTAGCTTCTTAATCCTTTATAGGTGAAAGGGTTTTTCCTCTGGCCAGGAGGGATTTAAAGGTGGTTAGCCTTCCCTTTATATTTATGACACCAGTGTACCCTGGACGGTGAGGGGTCTGACAGCAGATTGGCTTGGCTGACATGTCTTGCACCAGGGCTGCTGTAAAAGCATGGTCTGTACAACCTGCAGGGGGCAGGGTGACTCCTTTACCCATTTGGGGGTCTCTCACCTTGCTGTGAGTTTGTACTTGAGACTCATAAACTGAGGAACCATCGACGTCACCTTCCTCAACGACAAAAGGAATCAGTCGACAAAAGAGGTGAACACAGTGCATGAGTTCCAGCTTACTGAGTGTGTGCAGCATCCCCACCCCACCAATGGCCATTGGCTCAGACTCTGTGGCTGCCCTGGCCTGGGAGTTTGTGGCTTGCAGTTTATTCTGAGGGCCCTTTGGAGAACTGATAGAGTAGCCCAGTCAGGGAGGAGGGGGAGCTGCAGGCCATACGCCATGGCTATTATGACACATCACAGACTTATTCAGCTGACTGCACAGCAGCCATTAGCCCTCTCTCACATTCTGCTTCCTACCTAGCTCTGACCCTCAATGTTAAATCCCCAATGACATGAAGCATTCTCTGATGCTCCCTCGCTCCTGCCCGTTTCCAGTCCACAGGTTCCCTCTCAGCACTCAGGTGCCATTTACTGTTTCCTTTCCCCTACCCTGGCTGACCCAGGAGGGGACAACGATTACCTACTCTTTCTAGGTAAAAAGGGAGCAGATTCGCTTTACTCCTCCATTGCAGAACAGCCTGGGATTTCCTGCAACTTCCCCACTGTCAGTCTGGAAAGCTGTGAGGTCAGGGGGCAGCGGAGGAGGCTCACCGTCAAGTACAGACTGGTCACTGTCTGTAACACAGGCTGGCTGCTTTGAAAGTGGTCTGCCTGGTGACGTCTGCAATTAAAGAACAGACTGAAAATAACCTGTGTGGTTGCTGTATGAGATGAATCCCTGTAAAAGGGCAGGAATGGAGCCGAGATCTGTTCTGACTCCCTCTGGAGCCAGCATCCGTAATGTATGAACCTGGGGATGGGATCTAGGTGTTGGGCTTCCATTATTCTGCCTTGCCTCTGAATCTCTACCACCAGGACCCCTTTCTGAAAGTCCTGTTTGCCATTTATCCCCGCTCTGGAAGTACAGATACATCAGAGAGAGAGAGAAATAATGCTGCATTGCTCCCATGGTTTGTATTTAAATCATGTTTCTCTGACCCATAGAACAATAGTGTCCCCTTTAAAGGACAGTCTGGCCTGCTCAGGGTAACTCATCTGGTAATTATACAGGCTTTGATAATTGGGCTCTCGGTCTGTAATTTCTGGCACACTCAGGTGTGAAACCCCAGTGGGATCCCTTGAAGACAAGTTGCCATTTGGCAGGTGTGTGCTACTCTGAAGATTACAGAGGTATGTCATTTCCTGTGGCTGTCACACATCCTAATTGAAGAGGGCAAAGCCTTTTCCACACATCCTGTCTTGCCACCTCCCCGTGAAGGGCCTGGTTTTACATGGCAACCTCTTTCATTCCAGTGTCTTCACTCCCACTCTTCCCCCAGATTTCCAGACTGGAAAGAAATCTGATAAGAAAGAGAGACCCTTGCACCTCTGGGCCCTCTCCCTAGGGGTCATTCTGGGGTGTGTTCTACAGGAAGCATTAGTGGCGCAGAGCTGATGTGAACCATTCACCAGAGAGGAGCACGGTCTTGCAACCCCTCTCTGAAGTAGTTTAGGATCATTATTACCCTGGATTTTTTGATAAAAGAAGCATAGATTGGTCCAAGGTCACACAGTGAGTCAAGGGTGGAGCCGGATCAGAATCCAGATTAAAGGTCCAAAGGCAGGTGCAATCTAGCATAAAAATATACTAACTGAAATACAGCCACGGGAATGAGGGACCATCCTTGCTGCCTTTTTGCTTGTAGCATTTTTGGTGCTGAATTTAGCATTTACTGGTGTCTCATTGATTTTTATGTCAAGATTACATCTCTGTCTTGAAGCCTTTTGTCTGCTTTTCCCTGTTGGGTTTTCACTGCTTTGGTGCATTTGGAGAACAGATAATTTTGAGTAGAAAATAACTCGCACACTCCGCATACGCATACGCTTCGATGCCCGGTGTTGCGCCGATGTCCACAGAAGGAATTATTCTCAAAGGCTTGGTTCCCAACTTCCATGAAAAATCAGGGGCCTAATTCCCATTACCTCCAATTTGTACTTTTGAAAGTCTCCTCCTATACGCAGAATAAAATGAGATGGAAATATCTCAAGCCATGTGAGTGCCAGGGGATATTTTGGCAGCTTCCTTCTTTCAACCTCAGGATTTCCATCATGTGAAGGCACAGAATTTGTCAATATGTGTGAGCTACCATCCTCAAACTCCCCCATCTACTGGGGACCATGCAGTGCCCCCTGCCTCTCCAGGATTTGGGACTGTCTCTATGTGTTTGTGCAGCACTAAGGACAAGGGAGCCCTGGCACTGCTTGGCACACTTGCTGGGGCTCAGGCCCTGCCCCATTGCTATCCTACCTGCTGGCAGTGTGCCATCACTACCCCAACCACCGGGGCCTGGGTGCTGCTCCACTGGTATTCTTTGGCCAGTTTGGTGCATTGTGTAGCTGCATTTGAATGATGTATTATCCACTGGATTATTGACGGTGGTACACAATAAAGATATTGTGAACAGGTGGGACCTGCTCTGTTGCAGTGATGGGATCTCCCAGGTGGGTTAACATCTCGCCTTGCTTCACTTCTGGATAAAATTCCTCGTGCAGATTTGCTCATCTGCAGAAAACCTTGTTTGTGTTTAATGAGAGACCTGTGCAATGAAGAAAACATAGATTGTTTTGTTTGTGAGAGGAGGTGAATTGAAATAGGCTTAAAAGAAGCCACAAGCAGAGCTTTGCTCTCGGTGATGAGATTCCAGTGTAATGCCGGCTTTCATATAAGCTTTTGCCTAAAGCCCAAATCCCCGTGAGCACGTTGTCTAGCTGCAGAATAACAACTGAGCAGCTGTTGTGGATTGATGTGAAGCCATTTTCAAACTGATGCTGCTTTTTATTTTGGGCTGGTGCAATTTTTGAGCCTACATATGCAGAGACCAAGAAGCAGGCAGGTCATAGCGTCCCTCTCTACAGCTCTGGGGAGAATGTACCTGGGATGGTTCTGAGCACCACGTTACCAGAAAGATATTGGCATACAGGAAGGAGTTCAGAAAGGAGCCATTGACTCCTGAGGAGACATTTGAAAAATCTAAAGATGGGAATTTCAACGTGTCCACCTAATTGAGTTAGGAGCACATGTTCCATTGAAAATCGGGGCAAAGTAACTTAGGCACTTTTCAAAATCATTCCCTAAATCTGGATAGCTGTGGTGACAGGGACATGGTAACAAGGTAAGAAAAAATGGAAGGGTGAATCCCAGAAGGGAAAGGTTGTACAGGGTTATACAAGGAGGTATAACTAGGAGTCATGGGATGGAATTAAGACAGGGAAATTTAGGACTAATGTCAGAAGAAATTTAGTGAAAGTGAAATGCATTAGCCTGTGGCATCATATCCCATGGGAAGTGATAGTAGCCCCACAGCCTTGGACATTTAAAACTAGGGCAGGATGAAGCCCTGTGAAAATGATCCTTTGTTGTCTGAAGGGCTAGGACCAGATGGGGCATAACAGGGCTTTTGCATCTCTAGGTCATTGAAGCAATACATTGGATTGTGTCAGTCATGGGAACAACCTGATGATGGTCCCAGTTGCATGGCATTTCTCTAAAGTCACTTTCTTGGAAAAACAAATGCAATTAGCTGGAAAGAGGAAAGGATCAGAGTCATGGTTTCTCTGGAAAATTGTTATAAACATAAAACTCTG
This sequence comes from Caretta caretta, assembly GCF_965140235.1. NCBI lineage: Eukaryota > Metazoa > Chordata > Testudines > Cheloniidae > Caretta > Caretta caretta. The sequence goes on from NC_134232.1 coordinate 16,258,680, forward strand.
TTTTGCTGCCCACCAAGAGTTAAGCGGGCCTCCCTTCTCACATTACCTCTGTTCCACAGAAGCACTTGTGCTATGGGACATCATCCCCCTAATGCTGCCTGGTGCAGGGACTGTTGTGATACTTGGACCTACAGATTTACCCTAATTGTCAACACAACTGTGAAGTGAGCGAAAGTTCCTGAGATGTCACAATAACCCATAACAAGTGTTGATGGGAAAAGGTGCAAAAAACAAAAACAGGAAGATTGAATTAGCCAAGACTGTATATTTTGCAACACCTCTCTAAGATGAAAGAGGCAACTCAATTAAAGAGGTTTCAGAGTAACAGCCGTGTTAGTCTGTATTCACAAAAAGAAAAGGAATACTTGTGGCACCTTAGAGACTAACCAATTTATTTGAGCATGAGCTTTCGTGAGCTACAGCTCACTTCATCGGATCACTTCATCGGATGCATGTGATGAAGTGAGCTGTAGCTCACGAAAGCTTATGCTCAAATAAATTGGTTAGTCTCTAAGGTGCCACAGGTTCTCCTTTTCAATTAAAGAGGCAACTCAATTCAGTGCCCCAGGTTTGCAAGGTCTTGGCGTGGCTGCTAAGACCAGGTGCTCTGCCTGTCTTCTTCAGCAGTGAGGTTGTGAGTGAAAGTCAAAGCCAGAGACAGGAGCTGCATTTTTTATCTTTTCTCTCCCTCTTTTGTGTGTGTTCGCCTTGTTTCATCTTCTAGGAAACTTAATCGAACTTTAACCACAACAGTTCTAGCCCGTCTTAAAGAACTCTTTTCCCCTAAAATGATCGTTAGGACCATCAAAGAGACCATCAAACATGGCATTTTTTCTTCTAAAGACTCTACAGCTAAAGTGAAAGGGAACAAGGCATGTTGTTAAAATAAAGCCTATTTAATACTTTACATTTCAAATGTTTTAACTGGTTTTCCCTTTTCTGTATCTTTTCTGAAAGGTTAAAAAGAATTTGAATGGTATGTCTGCCATGGTACTAAGCAGGTGGAGGCAGGGGTACTGGAACAATTTTTATAGTGGGGGTGCTGAGAGCCATTGAACCAATCTGTAAACCCTGTATATAATGGAAACTCCTTCAAGCACCCCCACACTCCAAGTTCCAGCACCTATGGGTTGAGGTCTCTGTATATCAAACCCCAAGCCTTGTTTAACATTGTTTAAGTTTGGACAGTAAAACAGAGTCATGTTGACACTTTTACTCTTTGGGCCCCTTGATTCTTTCTAAATTAACACAACAGGATTCTCCTGTTTGCACAGATGTCAGACCCTTGATCCATCACCCTGACCCTCTCTTTAATTCTTCTGAGTTCTGCCCTTTTACGATCTCCCTGGGAGAATGAGATCAGATCCAGAGCATGGCAGCATTGGCTTGTATTTTTTTCTCACTGGAGGTACAGACCCATAGTGCTCATCCCCAGCAGAGTTGCAGGGACAAAGCAGTCAAACAATCTTACTCCTCCACCGCCATGTGGCACAAACAGTATATAGAGCAGGCTAGACCACCTGACGTGGCAGATGGAACCATGAGCAGTCACTGGGGCTTAGATAACATGCACTAGAAATACATAGAGAGATGGACAGGGTCTCTTAAGAACAGAGATTAAGGGGTCCTTAAAACAAAGCAATGTTGGTGCTCGTTTCAATAGAACAGAGAGTTTATTACAACTGCACACCTATGTGGATGAGAACATCCTGTTGCATGTGACAGGACTATAAACCAAAAACCTTTGGAGTGTGAAAGGGATCTAAATCCTCCTGCGGAAGGTATAAATGAACTTCTAACTGGATGGGGTCAGGCAGATACTTCTAGGGGCAGTTTATTCCACAGTTTACCCCCAATGGGTTCTTGCTCCAGTCTCTGAAGTATCTGATGCTGGCCACTATCAGAAACAGGATGCTAGACAACATGGACTGCCTAGTCTAGCAAGTGCTACATCCCCATGGATGGGATCCAAGCACTGAATCTGGCTTGCCCCTGAATGGGTGTCCTGGGTGTTGCTGCTCCATACTCATGTTCAGTTTCAACTCTAGTCGCTTTTAAAAGATATGGGTTTACCTAACATTCTCATAGGGTGCATCACACTGATGGCTTCGGTGGTGCACAGCTCCTGGCCGCACACACACCCACGGCTATCGGTAAGATGTGGCTGAGACACTGCCCTGGGGTTCCTGGGGCATAGTTAAAAGAGTCAATCGCCCCTTCCTGCGCAGGCCAGAAACAACACAGCAATTGGCACCTTGTGTATTGCCCTGGAGCTCACCCAGCCCTATATCTTTCATGCATTGAAAGAGTCAAAAAAAGCAAGCGAGGCGGGAAGCTGAGGATGCCTTTGGTCTGAGGAATCTTTGTAGCGCTGCTAAATCACGTTAAGCGTGTCTGTAACAGTGTTATTTCAAGGGGAATTATTTTGCCGTTTCTAACACATTAATAGATACTAAAGTTAATTAAAAACTAGTCTTGTTCCAGGCTGCTTTGTAAGAGGTGATACATGGAAGGCTCTGAGAGCGTTATTAAAAGGGCAGCTTGTAGCCTGATTACTGTGCAGGAACAGTAAGAATAGGAAGCTGCATTCCAGGCCTTTGGAGCTCTCGCATCTTTCAGCTGACATATACGTCTTGTAGCATTTTAAAGACCTGCCTTTTAATTGGGTTGGGAGGAAAAGCCGTCTCCAGGAGAACAGAAGGGTGTTACTTTTGTAGTGGCAGCAAAGGGCGATATTGCTCTGAGCACTATATGTATTACAGGTTTCAGAGTAGCAGCCGTGTTAGTCTGTATTCACAAAAAGAAAAGGAGTCCTTGTGGCACCTTAGAGACTAACCAATTTATTTGAGCATAAGCTTTCGTGAGCTGCAGCTCACTTCATCGGATGCATACTGTGGAAAATACAGTGGGGAGATTTATATATACAGAGAACATGAAACAATGGGTGTTACCATACACACTGTAAAGAGAGTGATCACTTAAGGTGAGCTATTACCAGCAAAGGGGCGGGGGGGGGAGCTTTTTGTAGTGATAATTAAGGTGGGCCATTTCCAGCAGTTGACAAGAATGTCTGAGGAACGACCCATCCACTCCCAGTCTCTAAACTTCTGTTGACTTTAATGAACTTTGGATCAGGCCCATAGAGATGAATGGCAGACAGACATGGAAAGAAGTTTAGAATCCAAAGGATTGGGTCCATTGAGTTCTAGCAGCTGTAAATCAGGCTAAAGTTGGGTCTACCTTCCTGAGAGCAAGATGGATCACTTCAGGAGCTTTCAGGAGGAGCTTTTTGAGGAGTCTCATCTTGTGTACCAAATACACACTGAGGCTTCATCATAATGAAAAGGAAAAACATTAAAGCATATTAAAGCTGTGACTAACCTCAACAAAAGGCAGAAATTCAAATGGCCAGGGACTGTGACTTGAGCCAGCCATCTTTTTACTGAGCTGTTGGTGCTTTGATCCTTACGTGTACATTTCCAACCTTTTAGCACTCTTCTAATGTTAATTATTTCCTGCTCAGGGAGCCAGATCTAAAGCTGGAGCTGGTATGGAGTTATCCAAACCAGGGCAGGCATCAGCGGATGGTAATTAACTGGCAACACATGAAGTAAACCGGGATTTGGAAATGCTGCCAGTTTCCAGTCCTTTTGTTGAATGCCAGCTTCACTGAGCCAACTTCTGCAGGTGTTAACAACAGAGAATGATGGTGGGAAGAGAAGAAGAGACACCAATGTCTTCTGTGTTTGTGATGCACTAAACTCTGATTGAACCACAGCCAGAGCTGCAGAACGGCCTCTCGAGGCAGTACCTGTGAAATGTTATACACTTCATAGGGATATACACAATCCTGTTCCTCGACCAAGCAGGCATTGTATCCTGCCTCCTGCGATGAGGAATGGCTCCCATCATGTTGTCAAAGATATAGTTCTGGGTCACCTCAAGGCCTTTGCTCTGTGGGATTCTGAGCTTCTCCCAGACAGAATCTGCAGTGTGGGATTGAGGAAGAGCAGAGAGAGGCATCTTAAATTACTGGTCACCATGTGTTACATCCCTGCTGTTGCAAACACTGCTTAACAGAGGTCCAATGCCCAACTGTCAGGGTCATTAAGATCTGGTAATACCTCTGGTTCTACGACCACCCTCCAGGAACATCGGATGCGCATCTGACAACGACTCGGCTCCACTCTTGTGTCCAGGCCACCTGGCCAGTGACTTGGCACGAGCAACATCTAGATGTGAAGGCCCCAGTAGCACCATCCAGTAGAGAAGCATTGACATGGGACTTCAGAAACCGCAATTTTCTTCCGGGCTCTGCCATTGATCTTCTGCATGAATTTGGTATGCATCCGATGAAGTGAGCTGTAGCTCACAAAAGCTTATGCTCAAATAAATTGGTTAGTCTCTAAGGTGCCACAAGTACTCCTTTTCTTTTTGGTAATACCTCAGTAGTTCTGATGCAGGGGCTGTCCCTGACCCAAACAATGGGATCTGGCTGGGCTCTTAATGGGTATTCTGGATGCTGCTGCTCCATGCTCTAACCTAAGGTATAGAACCAGTGTAGTCTTGCACAAGGGTGGCCAACCTGTGGCTCCAGAGCCACATGAGGCTCTTCAGAAATTAATATGTGCTCCCCCGCCGCCCCCCGAGCCCAAAACAGCTGATCGGGAGGTGCAGGGAGGGAGGGGGAGGCACTGATTGGCGAGGCTGCCAGTGGGCGGGAGGCGCTGGGAGCGGGGTGGAGGAGCTGATGGGGGAGGGCTGCTGGTGTATTACTGTGGCTCTTTGGCAATGTACATTGATAAATTCTGGCTCCTTCTTAGACTCAGATTGGCCGCCCCTGGTCTAGCAGATTGGGCACTGCACAGACACATAGGTTCTATTCCTGGCTCTGTCAATGACTTGCTGTGTGACCTTGGACAAACCATTTCCTTTCTCAGTGCCTCTGCTTTGCCTTCCACCCTGTGTCTGTTAATACCTATTTAGATTGTAAGATCTCTGGGGCAGGGCCTCTCTCACTCTGTGTCTGTAGAGTGCCTAGCAAACAGGATTCAGGCCTCAGCTGAGACTTCTAGATGCAACCATAATACAAACAATAATTATAATATTAAAGGTCAGTAGCTAAAATGCAGAAAGGGAATTGTCTTGGCCTCAGACAGATCTTCCCAACTTGCATAAGATATAAGGAACTATCAATTGTAATATATATTACAATATAAGCTTCCACTGTGCTTCAAATACAGACCACACATGACAGCAAAGTGACAGCCAGATGACTTAATTATGGCAAAGCAAGGAACTGACATTAATGTGGCAGAAAAACAGCTTATTACCTGGCCAGATTTAATAAAGGAAGACTCTGGTTCTATAAGGATTTGTATCCATTGTGGATCAAGAGGCCTTGACTTTTCACCAAGAGTATCAGTGAAGCTGAGAATCTGACACTGAGCTTCTGCTGGAGCGCTAGAGATCAGTAAGATGCTCTTGTGTGGATGCATTTAATAAATGTAACCCTAATACCTGAGGAATATGCATGAGTTTTCCCCTGAGCAGGTTTGCAAGGCTTGAGCATCTCATTGTTCCCCTTGAAAAATCAACAGTTTAAATAAAGGGGAAAAATAATGAATGAAACTCAAAATTTTCATAAACCCTCAAATTAGGGAGGGAGGAACGAACCGTTGCAGCAGTTTCACAAACTCTAAATAGCACCACGTTCTTGGTTTCCTCTCCTCCCCCAATAACTCTAGTGATACAGCATGGCCAGAGGGCAGCAAGAGGGTGTTTTGTTTTGTTTTTATTTAAAGCAGAAAAGAATTTTATTTGTGTAACACTTACAAAGAATCACCAAAGAGGATAAAGCAAAACTATGCAACAAAACAAAAGCAAACACAAGGTATAACACAGCAGCCTTCAGGAGGGAGAAGTGTTCAGGCTAGCCTGAGCCCAGAGCGGGGGGGCTTCCTCGACACTTGTGGTCTTCCACCCTCCTGAGTTACCTGGTGGCCTAGAGCGGGGGGGCTTCCTCGACACTCATGGACTTCCACCCCCTCGAATTACCTAGTGCCCTGCCCAGTGTCACCGAATATTCCTCTCCTGAGAGTGCCCAACAAGATGGGCACGGCTGCGGGGTGGATGGTTTGAGGGTGGGGGGGGACGTACACCACGTGTGATAGGACCCCTCCTAGGTGACAGTGATGATGGTATCCACAGCGGCAACGGCTGGGGCTGGGGTCTCTCACTCTTCCCCTCAATCAAAGGGTCAGAAGGAGGGAACCGGACGGGGTCACCGAGCAGAGAACCTTGGACAGTGACCACCGCTCCTCGAAGCAAGAGGGTGGTTTTTTTTGAAGCAGAAAAGAATTTTATTTGTGTAACACTTACAAAGAATCACCAAAAAGAATAAAGCAAAACTATGCAACAAAACAAAAGCAAACACAAGGTATAACACAGCAGCCTTCAGGAGGGAGAAGTGTTCAGGCTAGCCTGGGCCCAGAGCAGGGGGGCTTCCTCGACACTTATGGTCTTCCACCCTCCTGAGTTACCTGGTGGCCTAGAGCGGGGGGCTTCTTCGACACTCATGGTCTTCCACCCCCTCGAGTTACCACGCCCAGTGTCACCGATTATTCCTCTCCTGAGGGTGCCCGACAAGATGGGCACGGCTGCGGGGTGGGCGGTTTGGGAGGTGGGGGGAACGTACACCACGTGTGATAGGACCCCTCCTAGGTGACAGTGATGATGGTATCCACAGCGGCAACGGCTGGGACTGGGGTCTCTCGCTCTTCCCCTCAATCAAAGGGTCAGATGGAGGAACTGGATGGGGTCACCGAGCAGAGAACCTCGGACAGCACTCACCGCTCCTCAAAGCAAGAGGGTGTTAGAAGGGAGCCTTATTCCCTGTAGAGGGAAGAAAGTTTGCTAAGATTAATTAAAGCACCTGAAGCCAATTAAAGCACCTGATAAACCCTTCCCTGCTTCAATCAGACAAGGGAAGGAGTTGAAGCAGAGTGGATTGGTGTTGGAGCAGAGAGCAGTTTGGAGGAGTTGAAGCAGAGTGAATTGGTGTTGGAGCAGAGAGCAGTTTGGAGGGAAGCAGAGGAGAGTTTGGAGAAATGCTGCGGTGGGCTAAGAAGACCAAGACCCTAGGCAAAGGGGCACCTGGTTTGTGCAGAGAGAGGGCAGGAAGCCCCACAAGCTGAAGGGCAGGAGAGGGAAGTAGCTCAGGGGAAGGAACCACTAGTTCAAGTGGTTTACCGTTATTCCTAGGGCCCCTGGGCTGGGACCTGGAGTAGAGGGTAGGCCTGGGTCCCTCCCTCTCCACTCCCCTCCTCTAGGATACTAGTGGGGCAGTTAATACCCAAGCTCAGGGGTGAGAAACAGTGCCCTGAACCCTCCCCAAGAAGAGAAAGTGTGAGACCCATCCAAGTAGTGCTGGCAATTTGCCACACTCTCATGTCTCCAGATATGGGAGAGATGCCGATAGGAGAATTCCATTCTTCGCTGGGGTTACATTAATATAGAAATCATAAACATAATACACACATCTTCTCTGAGCTCCTCTAATCAAAGTCCTATAGAAACACGAAGTATAGTATTATACAGTATGAGTGACCAGTGACCAAGCTGATCTGCTAATGAAGGTGAATCGGAACTGTACTCAGTACGTTTGGGGATATTTCCAGGGAAGTTTCCTAGGGAGGGAGGTTGTTTAATAAAGATGGTCTCTTGTCTGGGTTTCACTGTAATAATAAACCTCTATCAGGCACTGTGGAGAAAATTAGGGACATATAGTACTAGTGAATTAGGCCAGCTATTTTTTGTATTTCTGGCCTGGAGTAAATAAACTGGAGATTTCACTTCCTCACTTTGGGATGGACTCAGTAGAAAACTGATAGATGGTGCATTTGCTCTTATCTCCGAAATGAGTCTTGTGGAATGTACAGAATGTCAGTGTGCTCTTTGCTCTGCAGGACATGTGGGATGAGACGCCTGCTTCCCAACAGCTCCCTAGTGCTATTAGAAAACTAGTTTAAGAAAATCGATGGACTGCTCCATAGGCTTATGTGGAAAAAGAACAGACTCTGCTGGAAAATTGTATACTAGTATTGTGCCAACATAATGATAAATTATGTTATTGATTCTCATGGCTGCAGTCCCTGCTGCCTTGGTTTATGGCTCTGACTCATCCTTACACACAGCCATAGAAAAAGAACCTATAGCTCATGTAAACATCACATAATCTGATACCAAGAAAGCAAAATCCTTGGCCAAGTTCTGGGGAAGGAGACTGCTGTCATACACCAACCTGGGACAGAGAGAGAAACTCCCCTTATGCCACTGTAATTAATGTCTTTGTCACTGGAAGTTCTACAAGAACAAGTCCCTGAATGAGTGGCCAAGGTGGCTCACAGCCAGCAAGAAACTAGTTTGCAGATGTTGGCAATGCTGCAGATGTGCTTACATCATCTTCGCTGCCAGGAAGAGAGCAGCTTACAGATACATGTGATGCATTTGCTCATCTCCCACCCACATATCTAGAACTGCAGCTGTAGCAGAAAATGAATTCCCTGAAGAAACTGTTCCTGCACCTTAAACGCACTGTTCTGTTCAGCTTTATATATGCAGTGTTGTTTTAGCTGTATGGGTCCCAGGAGATGAGAGAGACAAGGTGGGTGAGGTAATCTTTTATTGGACCAACTTCTGTTGGTGATAAGAGACAAGAGCTCTAAGGAGCTCTTCCCCAGGTCTGGGAAAGGTACTCCAAGTGTCACAGCTACAGGGGTGTTAACGGGCCACTTCACCTTGAATGGTCCCTTACAAAATGTGCTAACTACTTATGCTAAACTATCTGTTTGATTTTTATTTAGCTGTGACACTCTGAGCATCTTTCCCAGACCTCTAGCTCTAAAGCTGGTCTCTCTCACCAATAGAAGTTGGTCCAATAAAATATATTACCTCATCCAGCTTTATAGAATATGCCCATCACCATGATATCTGAGAATGCTGTATGGACCAATAACCTTCTTGTGTCCTAGGAAGATTATCCTATATTCATTGCACAGCATAATGTTGGGGAGCATGTGACTCCTTCCTCACTGAGCAGATTGGAAGTGAGCTTGATTTGTGGGAGTAGTATAAGTCCAAGCATTCTACCTATAAAAGCATACATAATGGAAAGTTACTGTCCTGTCTGTAGACTCTTGATAAACTTATTTAATTCATTTACTTTTGTGGTATGTCATGGTAACTGGATATCAATAAGAACGGAAACTATTAATAAAATATTGAACTATCTGTAGCTGCAGATGGGTTCACAAGGTCTTGTGTTACCCTAAAGAGCTGCCTGCATAAAGTGTACATCTCCTTTATATTTGGAACATCAGATATTTAACAAGCCTTCATAAATTATTCATTTTTATACCCTATAAAGGTTACATTTAAATTCCATTTGCCAATTCCCCTTGTCAGGGGTTTACAAGCAAGCCCATCTATAATGTTTTATAAAGAACTTCAAAGCACGATATTTAGGTGTCCTCTGTAATTAAAGAAAGAGACCCTCCCTATTAATACAGGACAATTATAATTGTATCATTGCATTCTGCTCTGTCAGGGGTGGAGCTGGCATGACAAAAACCAGCAGCCTGCCTAATTCAGCTTCAGACAGAGAGCTCTAAGCTGAGAAGTAGGCGTTGTTGGTTTTTTTAGTATTGTTTTGCATTTTTTGCAAGGAATTTGCTGACAGCATCTTCTATTAATACCAAGCAGTTCTTGGAGGGCGAACACGTTCCCAGTTCAGTTTTATGATGTTTTTCTTTTCTTTATTTTCAAACAACTAATGTCTCTACTTTACAGTCTCTTCTCCCTCCCAGAGGAAATCACTGACTGGTCAGATCCATCATTTGTACATAACATGACACATGAACATGTGACAGACAAAATGTTAGATTCTGCTGTGCTTGTGATGGATCAACAGAACCAAGAATCAAGCAAAGCCTCTGGAAAGCATCCTCTAACACCAGGAAATCCACCAGCAACCTCACTATGCCAATCTATTACCCTGAGAGACATTCAGATACTATGGTGATGGGCACCAGTACAAAGCCCTAATACAAAAATAGATTCTATGCTTCTAATGGTAAAAATTCACAGGGAAGACCTCTGGGAAATTAACAGGATCTTTCCAGTAACATTCATTTTGTGCCAAAACTGACTAATGGAGTTTCTAGCTTGGGGCTGAGTAGCTTCTTTGCCAGCCCCTGCAATCATGGGAGCATGTCTGTGAGATGCAAAGAGCTTCCAAGGCCCGATCTCCTAAATGCTTTATAATGAAGGGTACAGTACCAGTACCTTTTGTGAAATGAGGTGAGCACTCCTCATCCCAACCAAGCTGGTGTTTAAAGAGTTGTGTTTTGTTATTTTCCTTGCCCAAGTATTGGACTGTGTGCGTGTGCACTGGGGTATGTCAGACCTGACCGTGTTTATCTCTTACTTTTTTTTTCTGAGTCAATGGAGCTGTTCTTTAAACTGGCCAGGCAGAAAATTGTATTGTGGTGAAGGTCAATAATTCTGTTGCTGACCCTGCTGTGTCTGACGCCCACCGTCCCTAGATGCACACAGCCACAAGTTACCCTACCACAGTACCTGACAAGGACATTCTCCAGGTTAGTGTGGCTGTGTGGGACTGGGGAGGAAGGAATACAGAGCTACCAGTCTGCCTGGACAGATGTAAACACCCTCCTTCCCCTTTCTCATCATCTCTGCAGCTCACAGATACATCAACACATAAGCAGAAATAAAGGCTTCCTTAGGTGGCTGGCTTTTTATTTCTACAGCTTGGAACTGATCAACCAGCTTGCTGTGAGGCTAAGGCTGCAGCCTGGCAGCCCTGGAACATATTCAGATAGCATACTTGGACTAGCACATTATGTAGCTCAGCATGTGCACAACAAAACAGCCCTGTCTGTGTTTCTAAGTGAAAGTAGCCCTGAGATAAATTCAGTGTGGCTGGTTATTCATACCGCAAATCATTAAAAGAACAGCCTATTATCTCACATAGACTAGCAACGCGGGGCCTAAGTCACCTTATCATTGTGGATGATGTCACTTTGCCCTGGGATTTTGGGAAGCTCTCTCTGGAGAACTCCTGAAGGCTAGATAGCAAAGGTGGCTCATGCAGAGAGAACGTGCTGAGTGCACCAAGCAAACAGGGACAGCTAGGTAACAGTGGATACAATAATGCAGCGACGGCTACGCTATGAGATCACTAAACACCTGGGAGGTTATAGTGAGACATAAATGGGAGACTTTCACTGGAAAAAGCCTGCCAAACAAGGCTCATTCCTAAGGGTCTCAGTGTCAAAGTGCTGTCTCATATGCTACTCGAAAGGACAGTTGGGCGACCCCACTGAAGTGCAGCCAGCAAACAGTTAGCCCTGGTCTACACGAAGAGTTGAGGTCGAATTTAGCAGCGTTAAATCGATTTAACACTGCACCCGTCCCCATGATGAAGCCCTTTTTTTTGACTTAAAGGGCTCTTAAAATCGATTTCCTTACTCCACCCCCAACAAGGGGATTAGCGCTGAAACCTGCCTTGCTGGGTCTAATTTGGGGTACTGTGGACACAATTAGATGGTATTGACCTCCGGGAGCTATCCCAGAGTGCTCCATTGTGACCGCTCTGGACAGCACTCTCAACTCAGATGCATTGGCCAGGTAGACAGGAAAAGGCCCGCAAACTTTTGAATTTCAATTTCCTGTTTGGCCAGCGTGGGAAGCTGCAGGTGACCACGCAGAGCTCATCAGAACAGGTGACCATGATGGAGTCCCAGAATCGCAAAAGAGCTCCAGCATGGACCAAACAGGAGGTACGGGATCTGATCGCTGATGGGGAGAGGAATCCGTGCTATCAGAACTACGTTCCAGTTTTCGAAATGCCAAAACATTTGTCAAAATCTCCCAGGGCATGAAGGACAGAGGCCATAACAGGGACCCAAAGCAGTGCTGCGTGAAACTTGAGCTGAGGCAAGCCTACCAGAAAACCAGAGAGGCGAACGGCCGCTCTGGGTCAGAGCCCAAAACATGCCACTTCTATGATGAGCTGCTTGCCATTTTAGGGGGTTCAGCCACCACTACCCGAGCCGTGTTATTTGACTCCTTCAATTGAGATGGAGGCAACATAGAAGCAGGTTTTGGGGACGAGGAAGATGATAGCTCACAACAAGCAAGCGGAGAAACCAGTTTTCCTGACAGCCAGGAACTGTTTCTCACTCTGGACCTGGAGCCAGTACCCCCCAAACCGACCCAAGGCTGCCTCCTGGAGAAGGGACGGAGAAGGGACCTCTGGTGAATGTACCTAACCTCTGATCAATGGACGTTGTGGTTGCTCTTTGAGGGGTTTAGTTTCCAAATTTCGCACCTCCAACCCAATCCAAACACTACATCACTACATCATGGACTATAAGGTGGATAGAAAGTTGGCTAGATTGTCAGGCTCAACGGGTAGTGATCAATGGCTCCATGTCTAGTTGGCAGCCGGTATGAAGTGGAGTGCCCCAAGGGTTGGTCCTCGGGCCGGTTTTGTTCAATATCTTCATAAATGATCTGGAGGATGGTGTGGATTGCACCCTCAGCAAGTTTGCAGATGACACTAAACTGGGAGGAGAGATAGATACGCTGGAGGGTAGGGATAGGATACTGAGGGCTCTAGACAAATTAGAGGATTGTGCCAAAAGAAATCTGATGAGGTTCAACAAGGACAAGTGCAGAGTCCTGCACTTAGGATGGAAGAATCCCGTGCACCGCTACAGACTAGGGACCGAATGGCTCGGCAGCATTTCTGCAGAAAAGGACCTAGGGGTTATAGTGGACGAGAAGCTGGACATGAGTCAACAGTGTGCCCTTGTTGCCAAGAAGGCCAATGGCATTTTGGGATGTATATGTAGGGGCATTGCCAGCAGATTGAAAGACATGATTGTTCCCCTCTATTCGACATTGGTGAGGCCCCATCTGGAGTACTGTGTCCAGTTTTGGGCCCCACACTATAAGAAGGATGTGGAAAAATTGGAAAACGTCCAGCAGAGGGCAACAAAAATTATTAGGGGACTGGAACACATGACTTATAAGGAGAGGCTGAGGGATCTGGGATTGTTTAGTCTGCGGAAGAGAAGAATGAGGAGGGATTTGATAGCTGCTTTCAACTACCTGAAAGGAGGTTCCAAAGAGGATGGCTCTAGACTGTTCTCAGTGGTAGCTGATGACAGAACAAGGAGTAATGGTCTCAAGTTGCAGTGGGGGTGGTTTAGGTTGGATATTGGGAAAAACTTTTTCACTAGGAGGGTGGTGAAACACTGGGATGCGTTACCTAGGGAGGTGGTGGAATCTCCTTCCTTAGATATTTTTAAGGTCAGGCTTGACAGAGCCGTGGCTGGGATGATTTAGTTGGGGATTGGTCCTGCTTTGAGCAGGGGGTTGGACTAGATGACCTCCTGAGGTCCCTTCCAACCCTGATATTCTATGATTCTATGATTCTACCTTTTAAAATACTATACCTGGTTTAAAAGCAAGCATGTTTAATTATTAATTTGTCCTGGAATTCGCGGCTCTCCTGGATGTACTCCCAAAGCCTTTGCAGAAGCCTTTGCAAAAGGGCAGCCTTATTCCATCCACCATGGTAGGACACTTTACCACTCCAGGCCAGTAGCACGTAGTCAAGAATCATTGGAGAACAAAGCATTGCAGTGTATGTTTGCTGGCATTCAAACAACATCTGTTCTTTAACTCTCTGTGTTATCCTCAGGAGAGTGATATCATTCATGGTCACCTGGTTGAAATAGGGTGCTTTTCTTAAGGGGACATTCAGAGGTGCCCGTTCCTGCTGGGCTGTTTGCCTGTGGCTGAACAGAAATGTTCCCCGCAGTTAGCCACAGGGATGGGGGAGGGTGGAGGGGCTAGCCACACGCTGGGGGGAGGCAAAATGCGACCTTGGAACAAAAGCACATGAGCTATGTATGTAATGTTAACAACAAGGTTTACCGTGAAAGAGTGTACCCAATGTTCTATAAAATGTGTCTTTTTAAATACCACTGTCCCTTTTTTTTTCCTCCACCAGCTGCATGTGTTTCAAGGATCACAGGATCTTCTCCTTCCCAGAGGCTAGCGAAGATTACAAGGCGAAAAAAATGCACTCGCGATGAAATGTTCTCTGAGCTCATGCTGTCCTCCCACACTGACAGAGCACAGACGAATGTGTGGAGGCAGACAATGTCAGAGTGCAGGAAAGCACAAAATGACCGGGAGGAGAGGTGGCGGGCTGAAGAGAGTAAGTGGCGGGCTGAAGAGAGGGCTGAAGCTGAAAAGGTGGTGGAAGCGTGATGAGAGGAGGCAGGATTCAATGCTGAGGCTGCTGGAGGATCAAACTAATATGCTCCAGCATATGGTTGAGCTGCAGGAAAGGCAGCAGGAGCACAGACCGCCGCTACAGCCCCTGTGTAACCAACCGCCCTCCTCCCCAAGTTCCATAGCCTCCATACCCAGACGCCGAAGAACGTGGGGGGGGGCCTCCGGCCACCCAGCCACTCCACCCCAGAGGATTGCCCAAGCAACAGAAGGATGGCATTCAATACGTTTTAAAGTTTTAAACTTTTAAAGTGCTGTGTGGCCTTGTCCTTCCCTCCTCCACCACCCTTCCTGGTGCTTCTCTCCTCCACCACCCCTCCTGGACTACCTTGGTAGTTATCCCCCTATTTGTGTGATGAATTAATAAAGAATGCATGAATGTGAAGCAACAATGACTTTATTGCCTCTGCAAGTGGTGATCAAAGGGAGGAGGGAAGGATGGTTAGCTTACAGGGAAGTAGAGTGAACCAAGGGGTGGGGGGTTTCATCAAGGAGAAACAAACAGAACTTTCACACCGTAGCCTGGCCAGTCATGAAACTGGTCTTCAAAGCTTCCCTGATGCGCACCGCGCCCTCCTGTGCTCTTCTAACTGCCCTGGTGTCAGGCTGCGTGTAACCAGCGGCCAGGCGATTTGCCTCAACCTTGCACCCCGCCATAAACGTCTCCCCCTTACTCTCCCAGATATTGTGGAGTGCACAGCAAGCAGTAATAACAGTGGGAATACTGGTTTCGCTGAGGTCTAAGCGAGTCAGTAAACTGCGCCAGCGCGCTTTTAAATGTCCAAATGCACATTCTACCACCATTCTGCACTTGCTCAGCCTGTAGTTGAACAGCTCCTGACTACTGTCCAGGCTGCCTGTGTACGGCTTCATGAGCCATGGCATTAAGGGGTAGGCTGGGTCCCCAAGAATAACTATAGGCATTTCAACATCCCCAACAGTTATTTTCTGGTCTGGGAATAAAGTCCCTTCCTGCAGGTTTTGAAACAGACCAGAGTTCCTGAAGATGCGAGCGTCATGTACCTTTCCCAGCCATCCCACGCTGATGTTGGTGAAACGTCCCTTGTGATCCACCAGTGCTTGCAGCACTATTGAAAAGTACCCCTTGCGGTTTATGTACTCGCTGGCTTGGTACTCCAGTGCCAAGATAGGGATATGGGTTCCATCTATGGCCCCACCACAGTTAGGGAATCCCATTGCAGCAAAGCCATCCACTATGACCTGCACATTTCCCAGGGTCACTACCCTTGATATCAGCAGATCTTTGATTGCGTTGGCTACTTGCATCAGCAGCCCCCATAGTAGCTTTGCCCACTCCAAATTGATTCCCGACTGACCGGTAGCTGTCTGGCGTTGCAAGCTTCCACAGGGTTATTGCCACTCACTTCTCAACTGTGAGGGCTGCTCTCATCTTGGTATTCTTGCGTCTCAGGGCAGGGGAAAGCAAGTCACAAAGTTCCATGAAAGTGCCCTTATGCATGCGAAAGTTTCGCAGCCACTGGGAATCATCCCAGACCTGCAACACTATGCGGGTCCCACCAGTCTGTGCTTGTTTCCTGAGTCCAGAATCCGCGTTCCACCGCATGAACCTGCCCCATTAGCATCATGATGCCCACATTGCCAGGGCCCGTGCTTTGAGAGAAGTCTGTGTCTATGTCCTCATCACTCTCGTCACCGCGCTGATGTTGCCTACTCACCCGGTTTCGCTTTGCCAGGTTCTGGTGCTGCATATACTGCTGGATAATGCGTGTGGTGTTTAATGTGCTCCTAATTGCCAAAGTGATCTGAGCGGGCTCCATGCTTGCTGTGGTATGGCATCTGCACAGAAAAAAGGCACAGAACAATTGTCTGCCGTTGCCCTGATGGAGGGAGGGGTGACTGACGACATGGCTTACAGGGTTGGCTTACAGGGAATTAAAATCAACAAAGGGAGTGGCTTTGCGAGAAACAGAATGGCCCCCTCAAGGATAGAACTCAAAACCTCAAGGATAGAACTCAAAACTGGGTTTAGCAGGCCGTTGATTTCACGGAGAGAGGGAGGGAGGAGAAAATGAATACAAAACAAATCTGGTCTATTTCTTGTTTTGAGCCACTTCATGTATCTTTATACATCTTGCTGGCAGCAGACTGTGCAGTAAGACCGCTAGCCAACGTCATCTCCTGGATGCTCGGCAGAGATGGTGCAGTATGACTGCTGGCCATCATCTTCTACTGGCTGCTGATTAAAAGACAGTGCACTGCCAGTAGGACTCAATCGCCATGAGACGAAACTTAAAAGGGAAATGACCTGGCTGAGTCACTCCCACGTTTGCCCAGGCGCCCCTGACCTCATCGAGGTTAGTTAAAAGAGCACCCAGGACTACATTGATGACGGCTACCAGTCATACTGCACTGTCTGCTGCCAAAAGGCAATAAACTGCTTCTGTGTAGCAATGCAGTACCACGTCTGCCAGCACCCAGGAGACATACAGTGACGGTTAGCTGAGTGGGCTCCATGCTTGCCGTGGGTATGGCGTCTGCACAGGTAACTCAAGAAAAAAGGCGCAAAACAATTGTCTGCCCTTGCTTTCACGGAAGGAGGGAGGGAAGGGGGGCCTGACAATATGTACCCAGAACCACCCGCGATAATGTTTTAGCCCCATCAGGCACTGGGATTTCTACCCAGAATTCAAATGGGCGGCGGAGACTGAGGGAACTGTGGGATAGCTACCCACAGTTCAACGCTCCGGAAGTCGACGGTTGCCTCGGTACTGTGGACACACTCTGCCGACTACATGCACTTAGAGCATTTGTGTGGGGGGACACACAATCGACTATAAAAATGCTTTCTACAAAACCGACTTCTATAAATTTGACCTAATTTCATAGTGTAGACATACCCTTAGTTAGGGCACTCCCAAACTACTTCAGAACTATCTGATGTGAGGGCCCCATAGGGCTGGGCAAAGTCTTCCCAAAGCTTGTGTCCAGCCTCTTTCCTGGTTCCTGTGGTCCTTAAATAATGACAGGAAGTTGCCTCTCAAAGCACACACACCAGACTGACAGCGGTAGGCTAAGTAGCACAATTTCAGTCTGGATTTTGAATGCCCCAAAGTTCAAGGGGACATTTCTCCATGTCTTGGTTCTGCTCTGTCTCTGTGCCTTAGTGCATGCAGTGTTGTTGTAGCCTTCACCTTGAATGATCCCTGGAAATATGTGTAATTACTTATGATAAACGATCTGGTTTGCAGGAAAGGAGATTGCATTTAGCTGTAACACTCGGAGTACCTTTTCTGGACCTCAGGGAGACCTGTGTGGCTCAAAAGCTCATCTCTCTCACCAACCAATTGGAAGTTGGTCCAATAGAAGACATTACCTCCCCCACCTTGTCTCTCTGGTCCCTATTGGCAGTCAGTGAATGCACTATAGGCTGGTCTCGTTACACCTTTAATGAAAAACTGTGGGGAGGTGTGTGTGCGCTTACATGTGACTGTGTGATATATGTGTTTGCTGCTTTGTCTTTTCAAAATTGAGCCCCAATGCTCTCTGAACAGCAGACATTTTCTGCTGGATAAAGCCTGTTTTTTCTTAAAGGCACAGCACTGCATTACTTTGCAGTCCTGTTCTGCTACAAACCTTGGGTGTTTAAGGCAAAACACACTCTGCTTTCATTTCTGGAATAAATATGTATTAGGTGGAAAGGAGCTGTTTATGTCACACAATAAATATACCAGCAACTACTCTGATGTGGGGGACAGTTGGGAGATATAATGCTGTGTCTATTGAAGCTGGCTTCTAATAGCAGGGTATAATACTATTATATGTAATTATAGGTATGCACAGAGTAGTCACCCTTCATGCAGCTTTGTTCTGTATGGAATCATCCTCTCCATCCTCTTCTGTCCTTTCCCTGCTTCCTGAAGATCAGCTGATGGAATGAAACTGCAGGTGTGTGCTTGATAAATGTATTTGTTAGTCATCATTGGGGAATGTTCTTATGGGCCCTTGTGATGACTGTCCAGCTTCTCTCACCCCTTGTCAGAACACTTGACCTCTGTGCCATGTGATCACTGGGTTTTTGGTCCACCTCCACAAACATGGTGATTTGTGTGCAGACTAGCCTTGCAAACCAGCCAGCACTTTGACACTGGCAAGCCCTGGATCTTCCTCTCTGCCTTGGCATTTAAATTGTTCATCTCTGTGGTACCTAAGTACTGAGCTCCAATTTTCTGACTTCAGACATGCAGTGGCAGAGGGGTTAGATAACGTTCCCTCTCCACCCCTCCTTTTGGTTAATCTGTTATGTTATCCCTACTCTGCCCTCATTCACTGTCAGGACAAGTTGCCCCCAAAAGGCCAGTAGACTCACCAGTGGCACAGTCAGCTCAGAGCCCCGTCTGTGTGGTGGATCAGCAGCAGCTGCAGCAGAGTGAGCTTAAAATGAAGGGGCAGATTTAAAGATGGCTATGTGTCCGTCATGCCCACTGTAACAAGGCTGAGGATTTTGAGGTTACTGGGCACCATAAGGGGACTCTCATCCTTACTGGTTTGTGGGAAAGGAGATTGCTTTGGTGTAGGAAGTGAAATTCCAGATCCTCTGCATAGGACATGTCTCCTACAGAGTTACAATGCAAAGCATTGTGCCACACATCCCTGTTACCAGAGAAACCAGCCAATTTCATTATGCTTTGTCTACTGTCCAGTGTCTTCTGGGAACATATGCGCCTAGGTGTTAAAGACACTATATACATTGCCATACCAACACAATGTATGCAAACGTGGGGCCCCAGGACCACACGACATCTCTTATGCTGCAGTCCTGTACAGCGTGTGGGGGAGTCCACGCTGCCAGGTTTCCATGGTGAGCATGCAGCAATGCTACCACCAAGCAGAGGATTTCAAGGTGATGGAGTGATGTAGGGCCAGATCCTGTACCACGGAAGGCAATGGGAATTTTTATACTGACATTATCAACCATGCCATGTGTTATTATTTCAATCCCTCTCTCCATGTACATAGACTGGGGATAGCAGAGTGGCAGATGTGTCTCATTGCTCAGCACCCTGCACTGTCCATCTCCTTTGTGAGGTGAGCGACAGGTTGATACTATTAGAATTGGCTTTGAAAGTGTGACGCTCTGTACCTCGGTGGAACACCCAGCACCCCCATGTTCATCCTTGTAAAATGGTTGTGTGGTATTCAATGCAAAGTTTGTCATGTTGGGTGTCTTCGGAGGCTCATGATGCACTAAGCATTGTTGTTATAGTGATGTTATAGTAATTGTTGTTACAGTAATGTTATAGGTTATAATTTCATGTATATAGTTATGAGACTGAAAATGTGTCCTCATGGCTTAAAATAAGCCCAGGCAAAAACTCTCCAAGAGCAGAGAGGCAGTTCACACCTCATCAGGGCATGTATGGGACAAACCCAGCCCAGCCTCACAGGAACAAAAGATGCTGGCCTAGGCAGCAACAAAAGGATCTGTTGGACTCTCAAGTGAGTCACCCCCCATTTCCTTTGGTCAGTTTGGGACTGCGATGAGGTAATGTTCACCTTACTCTGGGGGGGGGGGGGGGGGCAAAGCCAAGAGGGAAGAAAGAACGTGATAAAAGGGAGAGATATTTGCCATGTTCTCTTTCTCTCTTCCACCCACAGCTACAGACACCATACCAAGCGACCGAAGCACTGATCAAAGGGGAGAGCCTGGCCGAAGGGCAACCAGCCAGTCTCTGGTGAGAAGCATCTAAAAGTTTGTAAGGGCATTGAAAGTGTTAAGATCAGCTTAGAATGTGTTTTGCTTTCATTTTATTTCACCAAATCCGACTTGTTATGCTTTGACATATAATCACTTAAAATCTATCTTTGTAGTTAATAAATCTGTTTGTTTGTTCTACCTGAATCAGTGTGTTTGGTTTGAAGCGTGTCAGAGACTCCCTTGGGATAACAAGCCTGGTACATATCAATTTCTTTGTTAAATTGATGAACTCATATAAGCTTGCAACATCCAGCGGGCATAACTGGACACTGCAAGACAGAGGTTCCTAGGGTTGTGTCTGAGACCAGAGAGATTGGCTGGCTCCCAGAGTCAAGGATTAGAGTGACCTAGCAGGTCACCGGTCTGGATAACACAAGGGAAATGTGACAAAAAGTCAGTGGGAGTGTTCTCTTCCTGTTCTGGGTTCAGTGACTGTGGCACTTAATTGCAGTGGGAGACGGTTCAAGTTGCAGCACAGCCAGGTGGAATAGAGCAGGGACGGGGACACAGTAATTTTCAGTTACATCACCAGATTGCTCATTTTCACTTCAACAGCATAAATCAACATAATTACTGTGATCCTGTAAAGAGGAGGCAGTTGCCAGTGATATCTGTGGTATTTCCACCAGGTAATTACAGCTGAGACCTCAAAAAGACCTGGGAGTTGGAGTGAAACAGAGACTGGAAATCAATGTTCATGAAGGCCTCTGGGTTTACCTGTGACCTTGATGTCACGACAATGTGAGCCTTGTCTAGTGAATCCATTCACTGATGCATTCCTGCCTATTATTCTCTCATTCTCACATCAGCCTGTCTTTTGGCCCTCTTGGTGCTCAGCCCCTCTGGCATTCCCCACGGCAGATCTGCTTCAGTCCAGCTCTAGAAGTATTTCATTGAGTCACAGAGACATTAGAAATCACATGCAAAGAATTGTGCATGAATCATGTTAAAAGGTCCACACTCACCAGGGAAGGGAAAGAAATGGTGTGAAGCTTCTCTATAGAGCCTGGGAGACCACACTGGCCCCTAGCAATAGCTTTTCAATTGCTTTTATTTGCACTCATTGATGAGTGTTCGATTGAGCTTCCCCTCTCCACCAAAATATCACGACCCAGCTCCCCTAATGGGTCAGATATGGTCAAGATGATGCCATGGTGCCCTGGAATAAAGAGGCTGTGTTACAGGAGGCTGGCTGGCTCTTTCCAGTCTTTGCTGTGCCTATGTCTCGAGGGGGAGAATTCCTTGATTTGATCAAAATGTAACTTCTCCCCCTTAACCTAAACCTGTCATATGAATGCTGAGTACTGCAGGATTCTAAGGGGAACCGATGCTGCCCTGTGCTGGGCATGGGACTGTCTAACACCATGACAAACACTGTTTAGTGGGGGAATCTCCTGGATCCTCCCAGCTCAGGTCAGTGTGTTCAGTGATTTCAGATCACATCAGGGCAGCAGGCTATGCTGAGCCCCTCAGACTTCACGCATAGCACTGCACAGAGTCTTCCGATTTCTGCTTTACTTGGCAGTGAGGTGATTGCATTGATCCTGGAGTAGGCAGGTTAAGTGAAATTGCCTTACCTTGCTCCACATACATGGTGTGTATAAGCTGATAGGGGATGCTCAAAGAAACACAGCATCTCTGGCTCTCTCTGTGTATAGACTCGTTGTGCACTGCTGGCTCAAGATTTGGAAATTTAGCTTCTCTCCTCAGGATTTTTGTATTATTTGCCACATAAAGGGAAGAATCCAGCGTCATAAATTGAATAAAGAGGTGGAGTGGGGAGAGAGAGAGATGTTAGCTCTCTCCAGCACTTCTGAGTTTGGCATAGTAGAACCACATACCAAGAGTGAACTGTGCTGTATCCATCTGACTCATACAGCTGGCCAAAGACTATGTTTAACTGTTGATAGTTGGGAGGGGTGGGGGAGGGGAAGGTTGAGCAATTTAAAGGTTCTGGTGGTATGAAGTGGGTTTCAGGGCAGGGCATATATACCCTGGCAGAAATCAGGGGGGGGGGGGGCATGACCCCACATCCCCATCCCCCCCGCCCTACACACACATATGCGTTG
This sequence comes from Caretta caretta, assembly GCF_965140235.1. Taxonomy (NCBI): domain Eukaryota; kingdom Metazoa; phylum Chordata; order Testudines; family Cheloniidae; genus Caretta; species Caretta caretta. The sequence continues at coordinate 16,280,877 of NC_134232.1, forward strand.
CCTCTGGCTCTGGCAAGAATGAGAGTTAAGGGGACTACTCTGAGGTGGAATGTCTATTAGAGGGCAGCAGGTTATAAAACTTACGGCATTCCTCTTTAAAGAGGGAATTTCAGGTCAAATACACAAAAGCCGAGGCCAGCCCATGTTAGATTGTGTCCTGGCATAAGAAGATAAACTGGAATGACAAAAATAACTGATTGCAGTAAACCTAACCTGGCGAGGAACTGATGCTGACACTATAATGCTCTCATCACATCCTATTGTTTGTGTAACACTGCTTTCAGGTGAATTCTGATGGTTTCCTATGAGATTTATGGTCTAATCAGATATTCTCCTATCACCTCTTTGTTCAGGTAGCAGACAGGACAATCAGGACTAGACCTGGAGTTTTTGGGGCATTTTTTAAATAATTAACAGATGCCAAGGAAACAGCAGCAGAACCTCGTCAATACATGAGGAATTCACTCCTTGGCTACAGCAGCATAACCCTCAGACAGCAGGAACAGTTTGTATACATTCCAATCAACAACAGTCCCTCACACTTTATTACTCCAGAGTCTCTTGTATTTCAGCACGGGATTTCATGTAAGTGTGCAAGTCAACGTGAAAGCCAAACAATACCAATTACTTCACTAGTGCTGGATTTCCATGGCAGTGGGTATTAGAGCATGTATTAGTGCCCCCAGTTTTTTCTGAGTGCAGAAAGAGGCCTCCCTTTTGTCATCTGGTCATTCTGATCTCTCTGGCCTAAAGCAATTGTGTTTTCCACCAAATAGCAGCCATCTGATATAACTGACCTGTCTCAGCTGTCACAAAACCTGATGCACTCCTGTCACTCCCCAGAGGGCGCCCACATGGATATTCCCCTCCCTGGTCTGCTACTATTAACAGGGTTATGGCACTCTCATCCTTCAAAATCCTCGCAGCTGGGTTGAGTTCCCGGGGGGCAAAGTGTAAACAGTGCAAGTAGGAAGTATGGGGGTGTCTCATTCATTCATCAGTCCGAGGACAGATGCATGGACCCAGCCAGTGCTCCTACAGAGGAGGTAAATTGTTCTGATCCATCATTTCTGCTGATAGAGATATGTGATGTGCTGAGGCAATGTAGCATTGCTTGAATGGGCCCCAGTGTACTTACTATGGAGGTGGCTTATTTACCTGTTAAACATTAATAAGCGTGACAGCCTGACTGCAGTGGAATTGTCAGCGCTGTCCTTCATTTCCTTACTCCTTTCCTTGGAGAGCAAAGCTTCAACAAAATATACAAAAAGAAAAGGAGTACTTGTGGCACCTTAGAGACTAACCAATTTATTAAATAAAATTTATTTATTGAGGTGCCACAAGTACTCCTTTTCTTTTTGCGAATACAGACTAACACGGCTGTTCCTCTGAAACCAACAAAATATAGTCACTCCCTCTCTCTCCCTTTAGAGCTCTGTAAGAGCACCAGCTTTTTGATCACAGATGTGAGAGCTGGGAAAGCCTTGCTAGGCTATCTGGTCCAACTTCATACTACAGCAGGATTGATTCCCATAGGCCATTTTTTCTAGTGGTTTGTCCAGTCTAGTTTTCAAAGCCCAAGCAACAGGACTTCCTTGGCTTCCCTTCGGAGACTATTCCCTAGACTGAAACATCTCACTGCCAGGGAGGTTTTCCTGAGAGCCAGCCTAGAGTGCCTAGTTCATGTCAGAGACTGAATGAAGAATAAAATAATACATGTTCCCTTTCTTGATTCAGTCTCATTGTACCCCAGTGTACAACCCCAAATCATTGCTCCTCTTCTTGGCTTTTACATCCTTCAGATATGTGCAGATATGATTTATGAACCCACTTTGTCATCTCCCAGCTGCGTTATAAAAGTTTGCAAAAAGAAAAGGAGTACTTGTGGCACCTTAGAGATTAACCAATTTATTTGAGCATAAGCTTTCGTGAGCTACAGCTCACTTCATCGGATGTAGCTCACGAAAGCTTATGCTCAAATAAATTGTTTAGTCTCTAAGGTGCCACAAGTACTCCTTTTCTTTTTGCGAATACAGACTAACACGGCTGTTACTCTGAAACTTATAAATGTTTAGCTCTTTTAACCTTACCCCATCAGTACTTCCAACCACAGATCATTTTTGTTGTTCTTCTCTGAGCTCCCTCCAGTTTAGGAGGGCAGGGGGTACTGGATGTGGGAAAAATTAGATTTATAGGACCCTTTAAGGCTAATTCTATGGATGGTGGATTACTTATGTCCAATTAAGACTCTCTGAAAATGGATAATGGAAATGATGAAGTCATGCTGGCTTTACATAGTTTTTTAATCAGTCTCCCCATCCTAGGAAAAGCACTTGAGGTCAGATTGAGGCATTTCATGAACACTAGCTATTAGAGTGTGCCCAGAGAAATGTCATGCACTGTACGTAGATCACTGAGTGTACGTCACAAGACTCCAGAGGAATTCACCACTCCAGCAAAGGGTAATTTGGCTGCTAGCAGAACAATGCTGGCTTCTCCCTGTTGCTCTGTTAAGGGTCATTGTGACAGATGCTGGTGTCATGTGCAGCTTGGTCAGGCCTCAGTGTCAGCAGGCATGTCTTGGGTAGCACAACCAGAGACACATAACTCAGTCTCAAAGAATTTCAACAAAGTTATTCTTTTAAAGGAGAAATGAACTCAAATGTGAAATTGCAGAACTATAAACTATGGTTTGTAACCTGTCCTCTAAATCAGCTACTGTACCCAATAACTGGAAGATAGCTAATGTAATGCCAATATTTAAGAAGGGATCTAGAGGTGATCCTGGCAATTACAGACCAGTAGGTCTAATGTCAGTACCAGGCAAATTAGTTGAAATAGTAAAGAATAAAATTGTCAGACACATAGAAGAGCATAAATTGTTGCGCAAAAGTCAACATGGTTTCTGTAAAGGGAGATCATGTCTTACTAATCTATGAGAGTTCTTTGAGGGGGTCAACAAACATGTGGACAAGTGGGATCCAGTGGACATAGTGTACTTAGATTTCCAGAAAGCCTTTGACAAGGTCCCTCACCAAAGGCTTTTATGTAAATTAAGTTGTCATGGGATAAGAGGGAAGATCCTTTCATGGACTGAGAACTGGTTAAAAGACAGGGAACAAAGGGTACAAATAAATGGTAAATTTTCAGAATGGAGAGGGGTAACTAGTGGTGTTCCCCAAGGGTCAGTCCTAGGACCAATCCTATTCAACTTATTCATAAATGATCTGGAGAAAGGGGTAAACAGTGAGGCAAAGTTTGCAGATGATACTAAACTGCTCAAGATAGTTAAGACCAAAGTAGACTGTGAAGAACTTTAAAAAGATCTCACAAAACTAAGTGATTGGGCAACAAATTGGCAAATTTCAGAGTAACAGCCGTGTTAGTCTGTATTCGCAAAAAGAAAAGGAGTACTTGTGGCACCTTAGAGACTAACCAATTTATTTGAGCATGAGCTTTCGTGAGCTACAGCTCACTTCATCGGATGCATACCGTGGAAACTGCAGCAGACTTTATATACACACAGAGAATATGAAACAATACCTCCTCCCACCCCACTGTCCTGCTGGTAATAGCTTATCTAAAGTGATCATCAAGTTGGGCCATTTCCAGCACAAATCCAGGTTTTCTCACCCTCCACCCCCCCACACAAATTCACTCTCCTGCTGGTGATAGCCCATCCAAAGTGACAACTCTCTACACAATGTGCATGATAATCAAGTTGGGCCATTTCCTGCACAAATCCAGGTTCTCTCACCCCCCCACCCCCATACACACACAAACTCACTCTCCTGCTGGTAATAGCTCATCCAAACTGACCACTCTCCAAGTTTAAATCCAAGTTAAACCAGAACATCTGGGGGGGGAGGGGGGAGTAGGAAAAAACAAGGGGAAATAGGCTACCTTGCATAATGACTTAGCCACTCCCAGTCTCTATTTAAGCCTAAATTAATAGTATCCAATTTGCAAATGAATTCCAATTCAGCAGTTTCTCGCTGGAGTCTGGATTTGAAGTTTTTTTGTTTTAAGATAGCGACCTTCATGTCTGTGATTGCGTGACCAGAGAGATTGAAGTGTTCTCCGACTGGTTTATGAATGTTATAATTCTTGACATCTGATTTGTGTCCATTTATTCTTTTACGTAGAGACTGTCCAGTTTGACATGGCCCAACTTGATTATCATGCACATTGTGTAGAGAGTTGTCACTTTGGATGGGCTATCACCAGCAGGAGAGTGAATTTGTGTGGGGGGGTGGAGGGTGAGAAAACCTGGATTTGTGCTGGAAATGGCCCAACTTGATGATCATTTTAGATAAGCTATTACCAGCAGGACAGTGGGGTGGGAGGAGGTATTGTTTCATATTCTCTGTGTGTATATAAAGTCTGCTGCAGTTTCCACGGTATGCATCCGATGAAGTGAGCTGTAGCTCACAAAAGCTCATGCTCAAATAAATTGGTTAGTCTCTAAGGTGCCACAAGTACTCCTTTTCAAATTGGCAAATGAAATTTAATGTGGATAAATGTAAAGTAATGCACACTGGAAAAAATAACCCCAACTATACATACAATATGATGGGGGCTAATCTGCTGCCCAACAGAGTCAGACTTTGTGTAAGTAGGAATAAATGTATTGGAGTCAGTGGAGTTACAGCAGGGCTGAGGCACTGAGTGGCCTGAGCAGGTCAACTCTGTTTAATGCACTTTTGGTACTTCTTATATTTAACTATATAGGTGTAAAAAGGGACTTAAGAATTCTGGCAAAGCTATGGTAGGACAGGAAAAACCTTCCCAGAGAAAATGGAAATATCTGTGAGAAAAACAATTGGTCAATTCAAACCTATTATTGTTATAGGAAACGATAAACATGGGGTTTGATCGATCTGCTACTGGCAATGGTGTTTGTTGTAAGAAGAACAGGAGTACTTGTGGCACCTTAGAGACTAACCAATTTATTTGAGCATAAGCTTTCGTGAGCTACAGCTCACTTCACTTCCTCACAATGCTCCATTCTTCCTTTCGATGATCCATTCTTCCTTTCAAACTTCTGCAGGACTTTGTCCTAAGGTCCTAGGTTGGGCTGTTGCAGGAAGTTTATACTGGTGCATGGTAAGACCTAACCTACTTTGGGCTAAGTGCGAGTCAGGGAATTTCCACCTTTCTGTGAAATATAAGGCATTGCTGCTGGGGGCTGTATCCTGGATTAGGTGGAGCAGTACTTTTACCAGGTATGGCAAATCCTATGTTCATATGTAACCTCAAAAAAATACCAGCACCTTTCAGAAATCCCAGCTTTTAAAAAACATAGACAGGTCCTTTACTGCCCCCCACTGGCCAAAGTGAATCACACATCTCTCTCTCCTGGCTTCAAAAATGTAACTTTTAGATGACAAGATCCAGGCATCCGTATAATGAACATGCTGCCCAAACCTTTTCAGACATTTTGCCCATTGTGTATTTTATTTTATTATAAGGGCTGAATAGATCTGGTGACTTTGCTCCTGAGAATTACATGTGATGTAAATCCCTGTCCTCCCCTTCTCAACACAGCCTCAGAAAGTGAATTTAACAAGGGGGGTGGTGAACAACAGAGACAGGCAACACCAACTCAGAACATTCAGGGGCCCTGAGAGAAGCTGTGTAAGAGAATCTTTGGGCCAGCACTTGTATGTGGGAGCACAGTGCAGACAGGGATCCTCATCCATGTGATAGTCAGTAGCTTTTCAGAATAAATTGGGCAAGCAACCATGGATATTAAAAAGTAGGAAACAAAGGATTGGAATAACGGTCAGTTTTCACAATGAAGAAAGATAAATAGCATGATCCCCCTAGGATCTGTACTGGGACCTGTGCTGTTCAACATATTAATAAATTATTTGAAAAAGAGGTAAACAGTGAGATGTCAAAATATAAAATTAGTCAAGATAGTTAAATCCAAACCTGACTGCAAAGAGTTATAATGGGATCTCACTAAACTGAGTGACTGGGTGACAAAATGGCAGATGAAATTCACTGTTGATAAGTGCAAAGTAACGCACACTGGAAACAACAATCCCAATTATACAGACAAGATGATGGTGTCTAAATTAGCTGTTACCACCCAAGAAAGAGATCTTGGAGTCATCAGGGATAGTTCACTGAAAACATCTGCTCAATGTGCACCAGCAGTCAGAAGAGCTAACAATGTTAGGAGCAGTTAGGAAATGGATAGATAAAAAGACAGAAAATATCATAATGCCACTATATAAATCAATGTTATGCCCACACCCTGAATACTGCATGCAGTTCTGGTCACCCCATCTCAAAAGATAGGTATTAGAACTGGAAAAGATGCAGAGAAGGGCAACAAAAATGCTTAGAAGGGTATGGAACAGCTTCCATGTTAGTGAAATTAAAAACACTAGGAGTGTTCAACTTAGAAAAGAGAAGACTAAGGAGGGATATTATAGAGGTCTATAAAATCATGAATGGTATAAAGAAAGTGAATAGAAAAGTTATTTACCCCTTCACATAACACAAGAACAAGGGGTCACCCTCTGAAATTAATAGGCAGCACGTTTAAAACAAACAGAAGAAAGTACTACTTCATATAATGCACAGTCAACTGTGGAACTTGTTGCCATGTGATATCTCAAAGGCCAAAAATATAACTGGATTCAAAAAAGAATTAAATAGGTTCACGGAAGATAGATTTATCAATGACAAGATGGTCAGGGATGCAACCCTATGCTTTGAGTGTCTCTAAACCTTGGACTGCTAGAAGCTAGGATTGCCCGACAAGGGATGTATTGCTCAATAATTGCTCTGTTCTGTTCATTCTCTTTGAAGCATCTAGCACTGGCCATTGTCAGAAATAGGATACTTAGTTAGATGGACCATTGGCCTAAACCAGTGGCCATTCTTATTATCATGCAGACTACAGATGTATAGAGCCAAGAAGAAAATCTGTTCTCTGGCTAGCAAGTTAGTGAATGTTTTTGAGCCAGGGCACAGAGAGTTTGGTGGGAGAAATTAGCTTGGCTTCCTCCATATAAACCACTCATTGGTCCACATACAATGGGTTTTCCTTAATAAGAGACTGAACATTAGGGTGGGACATTTGGATTAAAATGAAAAGTTCTATTTAAATAACACTAATGGAGGTTGCACACTCACAATGGGATATACCAGGCCCCCTGAATGTGTCTAGCAAAAAGAATACTTCTCTAACTTTTCATGGATTTCTCCACTCCTTGAATGTGACCACAGAAGAGAATGACCATAGAATGCTGGCTGGAATTTTACTTTTCTCCTGGAAGACTGTCAAGACATACAAGGCTAGAACTCTTTTATGACCTATTTAATCAATGAGCCATGAAATTTATATTTGCTGGAGCCACACAGCATCTGCATTGCATGTAGCAAGTCTTAAAAGGTAGATTTTTTTAAGAGAACTCAAATCTAAGGGAAGAGAGACCTCAGAGGCCAACTGCATGAGACATACTCCCTGTGTGTTCTCTCTGCAGTTCACTCAGCAGCATCTGAAATAATGTAATTCTGAATATACCTTCCAATATGCTGCCATCTTTAGTTTGAATTAGGGCCACCGAAGGTCACACTGGGCATCTGAAGTGAAAGGGAAGTGAAAACTAATCAATATAAGACTATAGAATCTCATACAATTACATACACACAGTAAATTCAAAGTTTCCAAGGTCACATTCCATGTTGTTATTTCCATGTTGTGCTCCAAACAGTCTGAAATATAGAGGCTGATGAAAAACAAAACTCCCAGAGAGCAGATGAAATACTCATTGAAGTATAATAGTTTTATACAGTTCTCTTCATCATGCCTTAGGGCAACAGCTTCAGTAACAAAGAAATGGAAAATATCTGTTGCCCTTCCCTTGGCCAGTGCAGGATTTTCCCCTATTCTATATAGGCAGCTGATACTGCAATGCAAGTGATTAGCACAGTTAGCTGATAACTGAAAGGCTGATTAATGTGCTGGTGTGCTCACTTAGTAAAGTGATAGCATCTCATAATTTATGTACCATAGTGTATTCTTCAGTACTTTGTCAGGTCCACTTATAAACGTCTTAATAGACGGTGTTTCATCACTTGTTCAGACAGAACTCAGAATCCATAGTTAGCATCGTAAAGTCTCTTACAAACATTCACTTTGGATACAAGATGCAGTATTAAAACATCAGGATTTTTTTTTTTTTACTTTTATTGACTCTATTAACATTACGTTCCCAGCTAGGACATGCTGCAGAGGAATGGTTTTGGGCTTCAGTCTCCTATGGAAAAGGTTGATTCCTGCATGACATGAACATTGATGGGATAGGACAGCAGAATCCAGCATTTCTGTTGCAATGTCGCTATGTATCTCCTTCAGACACTACAGGGACCTTTTGACTCATTAGCATATTTGGAAGCAAATTATAACCAAGGCCTGTTTCCATCAGCATTCAATTTGAATATTTATGTTCTATTTCTCTGTTCAAGGGTAATTTATTGTTCCAACCCCCTTGGGGTGGTAAGGTGCTCACTATCTGTCCAGCTGAACTGCTTTTGCCTGAAATCCAATCAAGGCTCTGAATTTCTCGTCCATCTGCCTCTCCCCCTGGCCATCAACACAAGACATTTTAGCTGCTGAATTATCATATGGTGAAGTTGGATGTCAATGCATACAAATAAGTCAGTGCTGCCAAGAGCAGAGTCCAGAGTAGCAATTAATGAAGGGATGGCAGTTGTCATGTGGCAAAGACGGGAACAGCTGCTGACCAATTTCTGTCATGCTAATGACTGGCTTTGTAAAGTCAGGGGAATGATACCCTCCTTTGATGTCTAATCAGCTGTAGTGAAGCACAGACACATGTTCACTGGAAGCGAGATATATACCTAAAGCCCCCTACAACTGTGTCCATCTTAGACCAGATCAGCCCAACTTCTACCACTCAGACTTGGCAAAGCACCTGTAGTAATGTGTTTACTGGACACACGTAGCAAGTATAGCCATGGGATGGGGGACTTCACTAGCAGACTCTACTTCCGTAGGCAGAGAACCGTGGAAGCAGAAATATATGCAACAGATTTATAACCATGGTTAGGGTCATTATGAATGGACGAAGAGAATCCCACTGAGAAAAAATAGTGGATCCTGGAATTTAAGGGTGTCTCTGCAGTTTTGAACGTATTTAGTGCTATTTCCTAAAAATCTAAGATTTCATGAAAAGATACTAAATTTCTGCCTAGTGTCTTTTCTATTTTACTCTAATTTTCTCAGAATGGGTTCTTATCTAAGAGTTCCATAAATGCTTTTTTCTAGCAGAATACTGGGGCTGGAAGGAAATAGGGATTTTTTCTTTTCCTTCAATGCTGATACTTTGCCATTCAATTTCCTAGCCTCTCCTCCTCTCTATCAAATGCAATATACAACAGGGTCTGGATTTTTCTTTTAAATTGCTATGTACTATTTGACAAAGGAATACTGTGGAGACATACAGCCCTAATTTTTCTTGTGGGAAGACAGCAGACACATTTGCAGCCATGAGACATCAGTTAAGTCTCATTGACACAAAGTGCAAAACAGAAACAGTTTGTACTCCTGTAATACCTTCCATCCCAGGATTTTACTGTCCACACTACAGTTGTAGTACATAAGAATGGCCATATTAGGTTAGGGCAATGCTCCATCTCACCTACTAGCCTGTCTCCCAGTTTAGTGAGATCCCTTTGTTGTAACTCTCCACCGTCTGTGTTGGACTTCACTGTCTTGAGTAATTTATACTGCCTGGAAACTTTAGCACCTCACTGTTTACACCCTTTTTCCAGATCATTTATGAATATGTTGAACAGCACTGGTCTCAGTATAGATCCTTGGAGGACTCTGAAAAATGACTGTTTATTCCTATCTTTTAAACAGTTACTGATGCACGAGAGGATCTTGTCAAAGGCTTTCTGAAAGTCCAAGTACACTATGTCCTCTACACCTCCTTTGTCCACATATTTGTTGAACCCCTCAGAGAATTCTAATAGATTGGAGAGGCATGATTTCCCTTTACAGAAGCCATGTTGACTCTTCCCCAACATGTCTGTCATCTATGTGCCTTTCCTTATAATCCATAAAGTGTTTAACAGAATCTTTTTCAAGACACAGGTCCCAGGGCCAAGGCTATGATTGAAGCAGGTACACCTGTTATCCCCTGAAACAGATAGGTACGTTGACTGTCCCTCAGAACATGATTCATAAGTGCATTAGGGATTTTATCCTTTATCTCCACTTGTAGTTATTTTCATATTCCCTCATATTTTAGACATTAGGAGTACAAAGTGTCTCACTATCCTGATCTCTTCTCTGTCACATTAGTTGCCAGCTGTTACTCATTGGGCTTGCACTCTGCTTTATGTCTCCCAGTTTCAACTTATTGTTTACTGACTTTGTTTCTGTATTTGGTAAGATTCTACCTTAGCTATGCACATTTCACTGCGGTGAGGTATATGTGCAGGGTGATAGTTCTGTATCAAACTTTTCCGAACTTTTCTTCACAGTCACTCGGATACTGGTGTTTTTGGTGTATTGTATAATTTGTCTGGGATGGTTGTTTGTTCCATTGCTCAGCAGCTTAGTGCTCCTGGGCTGCAAGAGTGATGTTAGATAGCAGTGAATTTTGGTTTTGTTTGGATTTCGTTTTGGGCTCTCTAGTGCTTTAGAGAGGAGAAGTGTTTGCTGCTTCGGTTGAGGTGGCACCAGAAGCGTGGAAATCATCTACCTCTGCTCTGTAGCCCATTGTTGCTGGAATAAATGTTGTAATAGTTACTTGCAGAGTTATGCATGTAAGGTTTCTGTGACATTTTGTCCCAGCTAGCATATTTGCTAAGGTTGGGTCCCTGCCTTCACTCCATACAATACAAAAGGTTTATATATACTGTCCAGTAGGTTTAGCAGTAGCATTATCACTGGGTTGTATTTCTCTAGTGATTTCTGTATGCCAGAGAAAGCCGACAGCTTTTTCTTCTAATGCTTTGATCCAACCCAAATGCTGATGAGTTTTTAAATTGGCCCAGGTGCCTAATTAACATACACTCAATATCTCTGTCTCTAACAAAATTTGTGTTGAGGTTTCTCCAAAAACAATGTGACTTTGTTGGTACTGGTTGCAGGATGACTTGGCAAGCCCTTGATTTGCAGTAGGTTGGCAAAATGGATGGAGACCTCATGTGCAATGGTTACCACCAGACAGTCATCATTTTATTCCTGATTGTTTAGCTGGTGCCCTAGGTAGTGGACCTAGTGAAGCAGGTAGGTCACTGATAGGGTGAGGAAGGCCTGGCTCCATGTTTGTTTTCACCCTACAGTAGATGGGCTGGTGCAGGGATTTCATTGCGCCAGATGTTTTCCCTCAGACTGCCACTTTATGGCAATTTAGGGTTCAGCCTCAGGTTCTGGAGTCAGCCTGGAAAGTTCCTGGAGCAGAGGAGCTTTTTGCCTTGGTGTGTATTGTAAAGGTCTGTGAATGAGCATCCGAAGGGGAAAGGTAGGGACAGAGGCTCATTCCTCAGTTACAAGCCCGAATGTAACAGGGTGACAAAATGCTGTGAAAGTGGAGGAAGAAATCGCCTCATGGATATGGGGGGAGGGGGAATCTCCTCACGGATGGGGGGCCCCACACAGTGAGGGGGAATCTCCTCACTGATACTGGGGGGGGGGGACGACAGGGGAATCTCCTCACGGATGGGGGGGCCCATACAGTGAGGGGGGAATCTCCTCACGGATACTGGGGGGGGGAGGGAACAGGGGAATCTCCTCACGGATGGGGGGGCCCATACAGTGAGGGGGGAATCTCCTCACGGATACTGGGGGGGGAGGGAACAGGGGAATCTCCTCACGGATGGGGGGGCCCATACAGTGAGGGGGGAATCTCCTCACGGATACTGGGGGGGGAGGGAACAGGGGAATCTCCTCACGGATGGGGGGGCCCATACAGTGAGGGGGGAATCTCCTCACGGATATGCTCCTGAGGGGGCGATTCTCTTCACTGACACTGGGGCAGCGAATCGCCTCCCCGCAGTGCTGAGGGCAGCACTGTGCCAGGCACTGCAGCTCTCTCCCCACCCCGGCCCTCCAAGAGAGCGGGAAGAAAAGGGCCAGCCCGCCAACCCAGCCACCCTAGACCATAGAGTCGGAGGCGCTGCCTCCCTCCCAGGCCCCAGCTTGAGCCGCTCTAGCCAGCGCCGCCGTCTCTATGGCCAACGCCTTGCGTGACCCCCAGCAGTGACGTACGTGACGTAGCCCCGGCGCGGCCCGCACCCGGAAGTGGATTGCGCTTTGTGAGTCGGGGGCCATGGGGGACCCGGCGGGCGCCGACGAGCTCGCGAAGCTCGAGTACCTGTCGCTGGTGTCCAAGGTCTGCACCGAGCTGGACAATCACCTGGGCATCAACGACAAGGACCTGGGTGAGGGGCCCGGCGGGGAGCGAGCGGCGCGGCGGGCGTCCCCTGGGGGGGGGTTGAGGTGACCCCCGGGAGAGGAGGACGGAGCCGGTCGGGGGGCAGGAGCCAGGGGACCCCCCCGGAGGAGGAAGGGCCGGGCGGGCGGGAGCCGCTGCGGTGATGCGAGGCTGGGCGTTTGCCGGGACACGCGGCTGAAGTTGGATCCTGGTTCCCAGCTCCTTGTTCAGAGGCCAGCGTTATTTTCAAGTCGCGGGGGGTAGCCGTGTCAGCCTGTATCCGCAGACACAACGAGGAGAGTCCGGTGCCGCCCTAAAGACTAACAGATTTATTGGGGCATAAGCTTTTGTGGGTGAAAAACCCGCGTCCTCAGCGGCACGGAGTGAAAGTTACAGGTACAGGCATGAATATATGCGGGCACATGAAGAGAAGGGAGTTCCCTTACAAGTTTCAGAGGAGCAGCCGTGTTAGTCTGTGTCCGTAAAAAGAAAAGGGGCCCTTGTGGCACCTTAGAGACGAGCCAATTTATTTGAGCATGAGCTTTCGTGAGCTACAGCTCACTTCCTCGGGTGCATTCAGTGGAAACCCTTACAAGTGGGAAAACTAGTGTTGACCAGGCCAATTCAGTCAGGGAGGATGTGGTCCACTCCCAATACTTGATGAGGAGGTGTCAATACCAAGAGAGGGAAAATTGCTTTTGTAGTGAGCCAGCCACTCCCAGTCCCTACTTAAGCCCAAATTGATGGTGTTAAGTTTGCAAATGAATTGTAACTCTGCTGTTTCTCTTTGCTCACGAAAGCTCATGCTCAAATAAATTGGTTAGTCTCTAAGGTGCCACAAGTCCTCCTTTTCTTTTTGCGAATACAGACTAACACGGCTGTTACTCTGAAACCTATCTTTGAAGTCTGTTTTTGAAGGTTTTTTGTTGAAGGATGGCTACTTTTAAATCTGTTATTGAATGTCCAGGGAGATTGAAGTGTTCTCCTACTGGCTTTTGTATGTTACCATTCCTGATGTCTGATTTGTGTCCATTTATCCTTTTATGTAGAGATTGTCTGGTTTGGCCAATGTACATGGCAGAGGGGCATTGGAGGCACATGATGGCATATATCATATTAGTAGATGTACAGGTGAATGAGCCCCTGATGGTGTGGCTGGTGGGGTTGGGTCCCATGATGGTGCAGATATGGGGACAGAGAAGGCAACGGGGTTTGTTTTCAAGAATCTCAGTGTAAGATTTACATTTTTAGAAATTTCATCAGACTAACAGGAGTGACTGTGGTAAAAAAGTAAATGTGTAATTATGTAAATATTTATTATATAATCAAATAAGGAATTGGGAACAAGGAACCAGCTTCAGCCTCATTGCCCTGACACGTCCGTTATTGATTTTGTGTATTGTGGTAGTATCTTTGAGCTCCAGTAGTTGTGCTAGGCGCTGAACAAACATAGACAAAAAGACAGTCCCAGCCCCCAAAGAGTTGACAGTCTGAGTTAGAAAATGAGCTCTCCTCTCATCCTGAGACACAATCCCTCCAGGTCTGGGTTCCTGAAAATGGACTTAAGGCAGTGTAGATAGAGAAACTTGCACTGCTGCAGACCATGCATTCCATGTTCTCTGGCTAGATGAGGGACTTCAGGTTGCCAAGCCAGCCCCTTTCCTCAGAGTGAAATGCATGTGACCTGACTTCAAATTATTTTTGTTTGTTTCACTCTCAATCACTTTTTCTTTGCAGCTGAGTTTGTGATAAATCTTGCTGAGAAAAACACCACATTTGACACATTCAAGACTGCCCTTACAAAGAATGGCGCTGAGTTCACAGTAAGTGAGATATGAACACAGAGAGAATCTTTTATTTAAAAGAGAGTTGCAAGGATTAAGTATTTGTGTTTATTAATGTGCAATTATTTTCATTTAATAGTTCATACATGCTGGCTTCCACACACTTCTGTCTAATTAAGCGTTATTTAACTTTGCTTGATGCAGTCTTTGAAGCACTATGCAATTTTGAAGACTCATTTGGGCTCTTTGGTGTCTTATTACTATGCATGTGTAGTGCAAGAAAAACAACATGTCATGAAAACAAACTTTTTATGGTGCTCACACACCAGGCTGATAAGTACCTTAGAAACAGGTCAAAATGATTGTCCTAGTTAGAACCAGTGACTGGTGTGGAGAGTCACTTAAATGGAATTTTCATAACGTTGTAAAATCAAGTCACTTTTTGTCTTAGTTCTTTACAACTGAACTTTTATGGTGTACGTGTGATTTCTTGTGGCTATGGCCCTATACGTCTACATCTTTAGAAGTTGGGATTGAGCTTTTGTTCCCTGCTAACAAATCCTCCTTGTGCTAATGTGCAAAAATATTGCAATCACTTAAAAAAATCTTCTGTGCTTTATCAAATTTTTCAGGACTCCCTCATTAGTAATTTGTTACGTCTCATACAGACAATGCGGCCTCCAGCGAAGCCATCTACAGGCAAAGGTAAGTACAGTCTCACTGCTCCAGCAGCTCAATAGAAAACAGACCTAACCCTTTCAGCATCTGCTGGACATTGTGGGTATGACAGATGAAATCGCTATTCTTATATCTTATCTACTATCATTCCAGTGGAGTTCTCTGTGTTACATGAGGTGCTGGTGCAAAGCTTTGGGGCTACTCGAAGAGAGCCTGAGTCAGTGCAGAATTCAGAATATTGCATATTTCACTATCTCATTTAATCAGAATTTCCTTTGTGAGGGGAAATGTAGTTATTTTTAATTCACCTTTTAAAAGCTGCAGTAAAATTTACATTCAGAGATGAAATGAATACTCCGTTTCAGAAATGACAGTAGAAAATTATTCTAGCCATGTGATAAAGGTGCACTTCTAGCTTTTTTTTTTTTTTTTTTTTACCCTTTTTTATTCTAAAAACAGAGGTAGTTGTCAAACCCAAAACAGAAAAGGAAAAGCTGAAGGACCTGTTCCCAGCCCTTTGCAGGCCAGACAATCCCACCATCAGGGTAAGGATGCAATTTCACACATTAACAATCAGTGAATGGAAATATGCTTGTTTTCTCACTCTTGGTTTGCAGTTGCTACATTAACATAACCATCTATATTGTGCTTCTAATGCACAAAATGTGATGGGGTATGAGAAATGAAAATGCAGAATGGAGTGGGAAGTAAGTAGTTGGTTTGGGATTGCTGGAGGTTAGTTGCAGGGGACTATTGCTAATATAGCTCTCTTAGGGCAAACATTGCTTTGCAGAACACCCAACAAGACAAGGACCCTACCCTGACAAATTCACAGTCTAACTCAGACAACATAATAAGCAGATAATGTTTCAGGTGCAAGACTGCCTGGTGACACTGAGACCACTGTAGGACACTTTGTTTAAGGAGTGGTTTTGAAGGAACGTGTTTGGCACCTGAGATTGAAAGGCCCTTATACACCTACTATAAGGGGTTGCATGATAGAAGGTACAAAGAGCAGGAAAGCTGAAGATGGTAGATTGGAAAGAAGATCCAGAAGAGTGCAGAAAATGAGAGGCATAGAGGAGGCAGAGGAAGAGGTGGGAACTGTGCAGAGGTTTGAAGGTGAGGTGGATGAAATGAATTATTAGCATATACCTTTAATCAGATTGGGAACTGTAATAAGCATCTACTTATGGAGAAGTTAATTTGTGTCAAAACTTTAGGATTAAAATCTAGGCTACCCAAGATGCCTACTAGTAACATGCATATTAAAGTTTCAGTAACAATTTTAAAAAGTCAGTCTCCAAATTCATACATAGAGGCAGACCTGGTAGAGCCATGTGGCAGAGAAGGTTTTGGCGTTGAGACTCCTGGATAATGATCCCCATATCTTTGCTTCTTTACATCACATTTTCTCTGATCTTTTCTCCTACTTTCCTTCTTTCTGGTGATTGTCCCATTGCACAGATTAATGCTCTGTGCTGGTGATAGGATTTTAATCAGCCATCTTACAGAGGTATTCTCTGTGTCTATAGACTATGCTGGATGAAGATGATGTGAAAGTGGCTGTTGATGCTCTTAAGGAACTTGAAGCTTTAATGCCTAGTGCAGGTGGGCAGGAAAAACAAAGGAATAATGACCGCCGGTAAGTTTCCAGCGCATCTCTGGGCCATGGCTAGCCAGTAAATTTTCTGTCTGCATGACCTTCTCTTGTATGAAAGTTGAACACAGATTGTTAATGTTTGCCAGGGCAAAAAAGAAGAGGAGGAGTCGCAGTCACAGCAGAGACAGGGACAGGAAACGGAGACACCGATCCCATTCCAGGTCACGTTCTAGGACTCTGGATAAGAACAAGGGGAAATCCAGATACCGCTCAAGGAGCAGGAGTCTGAGTCCCAGCAGGGACCGTAAGGATCGAGAGAAATATGCAGAGAAGAGCAATGACAGATGGAGGGACAAGCATGTGGATCGGCCCCCACCTGAAGAGCCTTCGATTGGAGAAATTTACAACGGCAAAGTCACAAGTATAATGCAGTTTGGGTGCTTTGTGCAGCTGGAAGGACTAAGGTACCCATCTCACCTTCACAATGAGCCATTATCACTTCTTGTACCATCATCCTTCCTTTGTGTATTATAAACATTGGCTTCAATTTCAGTTATTAATATGACTTTAAAAAAAAAAAAAGGAAAAAAGGTATGATGCCTTATTAGGCGAAGGCAGGTATGCCAGTGATACACACTGCATTTTACAACCACAGTGAATTTTCTCTTTCAAAACAGTAAAGCTGACAGTAAAGAATGTTCCTCTTTCCAGAGACAGTTTATAAACACAGTAAAACCTCTCAGCACTAAACATTTTAAGACATTTAAGTGCTTAAATGATATGTGAAGGGTTGGTTCCCAGAGTAATATACAGTATCTCATGCTCTTCTCTCCACGTGTGACCCACAGGAAACGCTGGGAAGGCTTGGTTCATATTTCTGAACTTCGCAGAGAGGGACGTGTTGCTAATGTTGCTGATGTTGTGAGCAAAGGTCAAAGAGTAAAGGTCAAAGTGCTATCATTTACTGGGTCGAAAACCAGCCTGAGCATGAAGGTATGGAAGAATTTTTTATAGATCAAATTATGGTGGAGAGAGAGAGTGTTTACAGTTTTAGTATTTCAAATATTGCTGTAAACTAACTTGAATCCCTTCAAAGTATCATATTTTAATACTTAAAGCTGGTAAGTTATAGTTCTGTATTTATGCCACCCATTGGTTCCTACTCCTGTTTTCTCCACATGTTCTTTTCAGATGCCTTGCATATAAAGATTCTAAACATTCAACTCTGTTTGTACTACTCATTGAACCAAATAAAGTGGTAACTTTGAAGTCTTTAGTCAGGTGCCCAGACAGACCCCAAGCTGTTGCTTATGCCCATCCTCCATTCACTGCATGAGAGAGGCATTTTATTTTAAATTACAGGCTACAATGTGTTTCTGACCACAGACTGCTTAATCACTTCTGAGATGTTAATTTAAAAAACAAACAATAGTGAAATGTCTTCACATACATGGGCTGTGTTTGGGCTTGGCCCCTCTGGGAAACGGAGAGATCCTTGCCTTTATATGCTTGGTAGAGGAAGGAGGTCCAGGTCAGGTATCTCGGGAAAAGGTGGGACAGTGATTAATAAATTTGTCAATCGTATTTGATATAGGATGTTGATCAAGAGACTGGGGAAGACTTGAACCCAAACCGACGCAGAAACCTAGTTGGAGAGACCAATGAAGAGACCTCTATGAGGAATCCAGACAGACCCAGTCACCTCTCCTTGGTGAATGCCCCTGAAGTGGAGGATGATAGCCTTGAACGGAAGCGTCTCACCCGGATTTCAGACCCAGAGAAATGGGAAATCAAACAGGTGTAAAGCACTACCAACTCATACTGGGGTGTCTGGGGCGATGTCATTCAGTGTGGTTGTAGGGGAGCTTCAAAGATTACCATCCAGCTTCCCATTTTTCTTAATAGTCCATGGTTTCTTGGGTACATCCTCCTCACTGTTATAAGCTGTCTGAAATATGGGTTTCCCAAGCTCTGACCTCATAAGGCTTTGAGTAGTCTTTGGCTAATAGTGTGATCCAGTTAAGTGTAAGACCAGTGTCTCTCTTTGCCAGTATTCAGAACCCCCCCCAGGGATCCATAATGGAATGTGGAGCCTCTCACTCCTATATCCCTGATTCATAAATCTGACCAGTGCTGTTAATAACTGACACATCTTTGTTAGAAGCGTCACTTGTCATTCCAGCATCTTTCACCACTAAAATCCAGGAAAGACAAGGTGTCAGAGATTAAAAAGCCCGTTTAGGCATACTAATGCATCTCTGCTGATGCTGGGTTGTTCCAGGCAGCACATCTACCAATGTTGTGTCCAGAGAAGTTTTAAAGTCACAATTGAATTCTTTTGGGAGGAGTCTACAACCCAGTATATCACCTTGTTGGGATGTATTATCTGATATTAATTGTAAATGTCCCTTTCTTAATTTCATCCTATTTTTTCCTATTTATACTGTGTTGTACCACACTAATAGGCACTAGTCCCCTCAGACAATCCCAGTGCCACAATGTCCTGGGAGAACTTACACTTCCTATCTCTTTGCAAAGTGAACCCTCCTTTCATCCCAGAGAGCTGTAGAATCTTAAATGGGCCAGTCTACCCTTGAATGATGATCACATGTGGGAACTAATCCTCCCCTCTCCATTTCTTTCCCAGATGATTGCTGCTAACGTGCTCTCCAAAGAAGAGTTTCCTGACTTTGATGAGGAGACTGGGATCCTCCCCAAAGTTGATGATGAAGAAGGTAATATTGTCTGGTAGTTTCACTGTGGGTATAATAGATTCCTTTCTGTGTATGCGATCTATGCAAAAAGGAGCTTCTGATGCAAGCAAGTGTAAGGAGTTTGAGTTAGCAATAGCTCTAAACACCTGGAGGTGGCAGGTGTGCTGGTTCCCTTTGGTTAATGAAGTGCTGGTTGCCTTTGGCCGGGAGATCTCTCCTTGCCTGACATTTTTACCTTTGTAGAATATGTAATTATACAGTAAACAGGATGCACAGAAAACACTTCAGCAACGTAGCTTCCTTTTCCTGCGGCGGAAGTTTGTTTGAAAAAAAGCTGCATCTGTCTCCTTGTTAAACCTGAATTATTTGTGTGTTTTAGATGAGGACCTTGAGATTGAGCTGGTTGAAGAAGAGCCACCATTTCTGCGAGGGCATACCAAGCAAAGCATGGATATGAGTCCCATTAAAATAGTGAAGGTAAGAGATTTCAGACTAATGACTGAAAACTTGCATGCTGGTTTTATGTAAATGCTCTGGAATTAGCAATAATGAGTGGAATCTTGGTATCCGTAGCCCAGAAAATCAGGAGCGCTGGGCTGTTGATCTTTTTTTTTATTATACATAGTTGGGTTTTAATTTCATTGGTAACAGTGAGATGAGATCGTGGAATAGAAATGCAAGGTTAACATGCGGCCTACATTTAACAGAAAAAGGGGTAGAACCAAGCGGTGTTCTGCCCCACTGATCCTCTTGTTTTTGATGAGGTGTGGATAGCCAGGAAACTATCCTTCTCACCTCAGTACCAGTAAGCTCATCCTTGATTGGACTATGAAGGGAGTCTGCTATTTTACAGTCACAGCCACCTGCATCCTGGAAATCTAGCCATCAAAAATATTTCTGCATTTGTGAAATAATAAAGTTTTAAAAGCCTTTGAAGTAGCTGTGGGAAAGAGATTGCCTTCAAGCTTGAGGACAGATGGGCTGGGCTGTAATAAAGGTGTACAGAGGAGAGGGGTAGTAAAGGCTCCAGGACTGGATAGTGCTTGTAATTGTATGTTTTTTGTTCTTCAGAATCCTGATGGCTCCTTGTCCCAGGCCGCAATGATGCAAAGTGCTTTAGCCAAAGAAAGGCGGGAACTCAAACAAGCTCAAAGGGAAGCAGAGATGGACTCTATCCCCATGGGACTTAATACACACTGGGTGGATCCTCTTCCTGACGGTGTGTTCTGACTTGTCTTTGTTTAAGTATCTACTGTGCCATTCACTGTGGGAGCTGAACCATTCCAGGAGAGTATCTTGGTGTCTATGTATGTGGCCACTTCACTTAAGACTTTTTTCATCTTGAGCCTAGCTTATATGTTTAGTCTTCTAGTCAAAGTGTGATGGGAGAGTGGACTGAGTATATTACCAAGTGATGCACAGATGGAACTATGGCAAAAATCGTAGTAGGCCCAAAATCACAATCAATATGCCAGAACAGCTCATTCGAATTCTAAACAGGCAGATTGTAGTGTTATCTGTAAAATGCCTTTTTACTGTATCTAGCTCATTACTGCATTTGTGCCATGTGAGCTGAAGAGTGATAACTAAATTCTCTCTTTTTTTCTTAGTGGATGGGAGACAAATAGCTGCCAACATGCGGGGTATTGGAATGATGCCCAATGATATCCCAGAGTGGAAGAAACATGCATTCGGTGGCAACAAAGCCTCCTATGGTAAAAAAACCCAACTTTCCATCATTGAGCAGAGGGAGAGTCTCCCAATCTTCAGATTAAAGGAGCAGCTGATTCAGGTAAGTCCCATGCAGGAACCGCCTTCTCCTTGGAGCGGGAAGGATTAATATGAATGTTACTGGGTCTGTTTATTGACAAATTAGTAGCCACTTGAGAGTTTTAAGAATGAAATTGTATTTTAAAATCATAATTTTTCTCTGTAAATCTTTATAAAACTGCAGTAGGGCCAATATTGGAGCTAAGATCCCAAATGACACAAGTCTTTATGGCAGGGTGAGTCCTCTGAGTGGTCAAAGAGTTTACTGGCTTGCTGGTTAGCAAGACCTAGGCCAGAACACTTTGTCCGAGCCAGCATGAGTGAGGGCACTCGGAGGCTACATCTAGTCTTAGACTGACTGTATTTAAAAAAAAGAATCCTAACAAGCACTTTCTAACATGTCCTCTTTCAGGCAGTTCATGACAATCAGATCCTGATTGTTATTGGTGAGACAGGCTCTGGGAAAACGACGCAGATCACCCAATACCTGGCTGAGGCAGGTTACACGTCAAGAGGAAAGATTGGGTGCACCCAGCCTCGCAGAGTGGCTGCAATGTCTGTTGCCAAGAGAGTGTCTGAGGAGTTTGGTTGCTGTTTGGGACAGGAGGTAAAGTTCTGTGTTGGAGGAGGCAGCTGCATAAACACGATGAAAAGTGGGGAAAAATCAGTAATGGGATAACTGATCTATGGTCTATATGGCAAGTTTGAATTGAGGGGCAGAATAACTCAACCTGGAACTATCATTGCCAACAATTTTGTTTCATCAATTCAGTTAGTTTAGTGTAAGGGGTGGAGACATAATTACTCATTCAAACCCATTGTTCTGCTTCCATCTCTTGTTTGGTAGGTTGGCTACACGATTCGATTTGAAGACTGCACTAGCCCCGAGACCGTCATCAAGTACATGACGGATGGTATGTTACTGCGGGAGTGCCTGATTGACCCAGACCTGACCCAGTATGCCATCATCATGCTGGATGAGGCTCATGAGAGGACCATTCACACTGATGTGCTCTTTGGGCTTCTGAAAAAGGTAATGTTATGTTTGGCCCCTGGTCTCTCCGCAGGTTATATTGGGAGGGAATGCAGGAGGAAGACAGGCATGTCTGCCTTTTGAGACCCTCATGTCTTAAAACGGTCAGTTGTGAGAACTGAGCTATGGTTGAAGGTGACTGTGCCTTTACAGGAGTAGTTCACCTGGTCTTAGCTCTGACTGTAAATTAAATGGAGTTTTGGCAACAGATAAGGGTCATTTAATTCAGAACATTTCTGGGGATGAATAGGCAACTCTCTCAGAATAAGGAAACAGTCTCACTTAACCCAGTCTGCCTCTCACAAAAGGTCTCTGTGCTGGGAGTTCCCTTAACTAGGAAAAAAGAGAAGTGTATTTTAAATATGGCCTTAGCTTTAAATTGCATGAGATTCTGGCCTTTTGCCTCTCTGAGAAGGACAGTGTATCCTCCTTTGCATTTAGATGATTCTGCGAATCCACCAAAGTCCCTGAGGTGATTGAAGCCTCTTGTTACCTGGAATAAAATGTAACTGAGCGAAGGGGCTTGTTGAAGCCCTTATTTATTGCCCTTGTCACTATTAACGTGGTATGGGAACGTTCTCCTGCTACAGACAGTGCAGAAACGTCAGGATATGAAGCTGATTGTAACTTCGGCAACATTAGATGCTGTGAAATTCTCCCAGTATTTCTATGAAGCTCCAATCTTCACAATTCCTGGCAGAACATACCCTGTGGAAATTCTGTACACAAAAGAACCAGAGACTGATTATCTGGATGCCAGTCTGATCACAGTGATGCAGATCCATTTGACGGAGCCACCAGGTATGTTTGATAAAATTTGGCGGTGGCAGGGTCCTGTGTCATGGGGTCATATGGCTTGATAAGGAGCACATCTGAACGGGAGTTCTTTCTACGTGGAAGAGAAGAGGGGAAGAAGGAAGCAAAGGGAGTGGTTAGACAGAAGTTGTGTGGAGCAGGATTAATTCTGTGGACACGTTCCCTTTTGTAGGTGACATCCTAGTGTTCCTGACGGGTCAGGAGGAGATTGATACAGCTTGCGAGATCCTTTATGAGAGAATGAAATCTCTAGGACCCGACGTGCCAGAGTTAATTATCCTTCCCGTGTATTCAGCTTTACCTAGCGAGATGCAAACCAGGATCTTTGACCCAGCCCCACCAGGCAGCAGGAAGGTAATGCCAGGCAAAGGGCGGCTTCCCCCTCTGATGAAACACTTAATAGTGGGACTTGTTACACTGTTTATTCCATTCAGAATCTTATTTGCTATGGGTTGGGGAGGAGAGTAATTATAGACTATGCTCTGTAGCTTTGAAACAGCAGCTCTTATGTGGCTTAACTCACAGAACTTTTCTTGGCCAATTCTGCATTCATTTTTTGGCATTTAAGTATTCTTCTGTTTTATTTTAACCCAAACCCTTTTGCGCAGAATTGCTTTATAAATAACATTGATTCAGCAGAAAGATTCTCTAGATGCTACCTTTCAAGGTCATTGTTGTCCTCTGTGGAAATCGGAGTTTCTGAAAGGTGTGTCTAGAAGCAGCTCCCAGAGGATGGCAGTAATTGTCTTGAAGCACATTCTGTGGTAGTTTCTTGTCTCATAAGGGCTATGTTGCAGAGCCAGGCAAAAAAATACTTTTTACGGATCACATAAAATTATTTGAGCAGAAATTGGTAACCTTTTCCTTGTTTTTATCAATGAGTTCCACTGTGTTCGCATCACGTACTGCCCTAAAGCTTAAAACAGGGTGCAAATGTTTAAAATCTGGCCATTTTTATGGGTGAAAGGAGAACTCTGCTCACACATATTGGCAGGAGAATAATCAATAATTTTAAATCATAGCAGTTGTGTCAGCAACAGTCTGATTATACCATATTGAATGGTTTGTATAAACAGAGCAACACTTGTTTAGCTTAGTTCTGTTTCTGTCTGGTTGGCAAGCAGAGATAGTATCTGAATCAGACTGTACTCTTGCTTACAGGTTGTCATTGCTACCAACATTGCTGAGACCTCCCTGACTATTGATGGAATCTATTATGTGGTAGATCCTGGGTTTGTGAAGCAGAAAGTGTATAACTCCAAGACTGGAATTGATCAGTTGGTGGTTACACCAATTTCCCAGGTACACAGCATATGTTTGATAATGTATGGGAAGTAAATCTGTGGCTTAGAGGAAATTTTATGGAAACAAGGTGGGGAAATAAATACCACTTTCCCACACACAATGCCTTGCATCACACTCAGACTGTGTTTAGCGCATCATGTCTCCTTGCATTGCGTTAGGAGCCCCGTAATAATGTTAACAGAACTGCAGACAACTAACCCTTCATTCCTCTCTCACTTAGTCTCTTGACTGAACCATTGTCCTGGATAATGCTTACTTGCCTCTGAGATGTTGTGTTCCCTCTGAAATCCTACAGGCGCAGGCAAAGCAGCGAGCAGGAAGAGCTGGAAGAACAGGGCCAGGAAAGTGTTACAGACTCTACACGGAGCGCGCTTACCGAGATGAAATGCTAACCACCAACGTGCCTGAAATCCAGAGAACAAACTTGGCCAGCACAGTGCTCTCCCTTAAGGTAGGAATCAGTGTCTCATTATTTTGCTGAAATACAGCCAATGTGATTGTAATTTCCACCCTTTTGCTAAATGCAAATGGATAGGAAGGAACACTGTACCATTGGCAGAGCTACAGCTCGCTCTCCAGTTCTTTCTCCCAGGGGGTTATAACTTAGACTCAGACTTAGCTTTACAGATATCAGTCCCAGAAAAGCCATTCTTTACACACAACCTGAAAGCCATATTTCATTGCAAGTTCTAGAAATGGAAAGCCCCAGGAGTCTTAGTCGAATCATACGTTTCCATGCCCTGTTATAAAAAAACAAACCCCTTTATAAAATACACATACATTTCTCAGGCCATCACCTCATAGGCGAGGACTTCTCTTTCTGGGGTCGTGGTAGTTGTGTCTTTTTCAAATATATGTATATGAAGATCTATAGAAGACCGTACCCTCTGAGAACTGCAGCTGGCTAAGTAACTGTCCAAGATGTGAGAGTCATAGATGTTACAGATGGCACGGAACTATTAGGTCACCACACATCTCCCTGGCGTTAGTGCAGGATTGTTCACTATTGCACCTTTACTAGAACTTTTCCCTGTTTTGGTTTTTGTCCCAAGGGATGGAATAATGTGCCCACTGGGATTTGTGATTACACTGGAGATAAGGCACGAACCCTGGGCACAAGGTCTAAGCAGCACTGATAAACTCTTGGTTTTGGCTTTTGACTCATTTTTTGATGCTCTCGGAGATGTCTCTACTTATGGAGCCTGGTTTCCAGTTTCTTTCCTGGTGTCTCTTACCCTTAGATTTTCACTCTATTTCAGGCTATGGGGATCAATGACTTGCTGTCCTTTGATTTTATGGATGCTCCCCCGATGGAAACACTAATCACTGCCATGGAACAGCTCTACACCTTGGGAGCCCTGGACGATGAGGGGCTGCTCACTCGACTTGGGCGCAGAGTAGGTTAAATATCATGCCTCTGAACATTGGTTGCATTGTGTTCTCCGGCTGGCCTGGGTGTAGCTATCCATAGGGGTCATTGCCACTGTCAGTGATTTCTCTCTGTGGTCTTGTGCATTCTTAGTCAACCCAAAGCCACACTTCCCCACTAGCAGTTGGCCTTTGCAGACAAGTAGTAAATAATATTGCCTTTTCTGCTTCCCAGTGGAATAGTGCCATTTTCTCTTGTAAGTGAGTTCCATTTTACACGTGTCTAAAAATCCCCTGTAAGTGTTGGGCTGCTCTGATCATGTAGATGGCAACGGTCATCTGCTCTGTGCCGAATAAACCTCCCCTAGGTAGTGGGCAGTGCCGTGGTAGGGAAACACTCAATGGCATCGTCTTCTCTCCCATTAAGGTTTAGTTACCTCTAACTGAAATGAGTCTGGCCTATTTTCTGATCTTGTGAGACCTCTTAAAGCCTTGCTTCAGCACCACTGAAAATATATGTTGTTGTCCTTTATTCCTGCAGATGGCAGAGTTCCCTTTGGAGCCCATGTTATGTAAGATGTTGATCATGTCTGTACATTTGGGATGCAGTGAAGAAATGTTAACTATAGTCTCTATGCTGTCTGTACAGAATGTGTTCTACAGACCAAAGGTAAGGAATTCAGGCCTATGTGCTGTAGTGCCCAGCCCTGGTTGCATGGTGAGAAGCAGGAATCTGGTGGTGGTTATTGAATGCATCTGGTGTAATGGTACGTGTGTACTCCCCCAGACAAGACCATAATTAAAGGGTTCATTGGATCACATATTGCAAAGCTAATTCACCTCTTTGTTACGTGCCCCCTAGCTGTGGATGTTTGATGCCACTTTGCCCTCGGGGAAGTGAAAGTTGGAGGCTTTGCTTTTTTCTTCTCTTCTCAACAGTAAATGAAACAACATTAGAACCTGCCATCTCCTGCTTTGGAATTCGGAGCCATTCTTGTAGGGTGGCTGGAGGAACCCTGTTCCCCTCCCAGAGAAACAGAAATGGTTTCAGAATGAAGTTACACATCATAAGCCCCTCCTGCGCTGACCCTCTTCTTGCACCTCTGGTCTGCAGGCTGTGGTGGTGACATGGCTGCTCCTTATCAGACTCCTTTTGGATCTGTTATTTCTTCCTTATAATGTCCTATTGCTGTCTGATTCAATGACCTCAGTGTTTGATTGATATCCCAAGGCTACATCCATGGAATTGAGAAACATGGACCTCTCTGCAGAGCCTATTGATTAGGCCTGGTCTACACTGAAAAGTTATATTGGCATAGCTACATCAGTCAGGGGTGTGGAAAAACCATACCCCCGACTGACATAGTTATGCCAACAAAACCTCCAGTGAAGACGCAGCTATGTGGAGAGAGAGAGAGAGAGTGCTTCTGTGAACGTAGCTAATATCATTCAGGGAGGCGGTTTTCCAAAACGTACAGAAAAACTCTGTTTGTTTGTGTAGGGGGGCTGTGCTGGCATAGCTATGCTGACAGGATTGTCATATAGTCTCCATAGTGTAGCAATACACTCTGTCATTGAATGTCCGATTTCTAAGCAACAAAAATTTGACTAGTTCTATGCATGCAACACAGTGCAGCCGACAGCGTAAGTGAGCCATATGTCCTGTAGTATCATTTCAAGAATAGTTAGGGTGAGGAAAGAGAAGGGTGCCTCAGGAAAGACCCAGTGTTGCAGGTTCTCTGCTCTCTCTTGTGAGAGAGCAGAGGAGGGGTCTGCAGCATGTCTGTGTTTTCAGGTAGGAGCTGTGCTTGTCTTTTTCAAGTTTAACATTGTGTCATAATGGTAATGCCTTAATTATAGGGGTCCAGTTCAGCCCTGGTGTGGGCAAGGGACCTCCCATTGACCTGCAGGGCTGAGTCTGATCTGCAGTGCTTTGTATTTAATCCTTTACAAAAAAGCCAGTATGCTGTGTATGCATCTCAGCCTTGCACTGGTTAAACATGGGGCTGTCCATTTAGTAGCACATAAGAACATGCAGTATTTGGGCATAAAGAAGAACCAGTGCCCCGTTGCCAGGGGTACATGATACTTTCTCTAAAACACACATGTGATGGAAACGTGTTTTGTGTGTCAGGATAAACAAGCACTTGCTGACCAGAAGAAAGCCAAGTTCCACCAGACAGAAGGGGACCATCTCACCCTGCTGGCTGTCTACAATTCCTGGAAGAATAATAAGTTCTCGAATCCCTGGTGCTATGAGAATTTTATCCAGGCCCGGTCCTTGCGCAGGGCACAGGACATCCGTAAACAAATGCTGGGCATTATGGACAGGTGAGCAAATCCAGCAGAGGGCAGGAACTGGTTCTGCCTTTTTTTTTTTTAAAAGCATTCTTGTCCTTTAGCAGTAGCTGATTGGCGCTTGCTGTTTGGGTGTTATGGTGTCTGTGCTTTGCACACCAAACACGGGGGCCCACTAAATTCTTTCTTTATGACTCTCTTCTGGCAGACACAAGCTGGATGTGGTGTCATGCGGGAAGGCAACAGTGCGAGTCCAGAAGGCCATCTGCAGCGGTTTCTTCCGAAATGCAGCAAAGAAGGACCCCCAGGAGGGGTACCGGACTCTCATTGACCAGCAGGTGGTCTATATTCACCCATCCAGTGCCCTCTTCAACAGGCAGCCAGAATGGTAGGAAAACAGGGACTCTTCATTCTAAGTTTAATTCTCAATTCTACAGCTAGAAAGTCCTCAGCATGGGTTATACATAAAATACAGATCAAAATCTGTGAATGCTCCAATACTTCCGTGATGGGCATGGAACGAGAATAGAGAGCAAAGAGACAGACTGTGGTCTGTTCTCAGCTCCTGAGCAGACGTGTACAGGACATATGAGGTGCTACAATCACTGCAAAGCAAGGCTGTCTGGAGTCCTGCCTCCAGCTGTCCTGTTGTGCCTCTCCTCCAGGTATGGAGTTCAATGCAGCCGCATAAGTCAGCAAGAGGGGGATCCTGACATTAAACCAAGCAGCTCCATGCTGCAGAATGCGGGAGATGCATGAGAGAGGCTTTCTGCTGGGGGTGGCTCTTTTTGGGTCTGGTGAGCCTGGAGGTGGTGATGAAGGGGGAAGGAGAGTTAGAGAACTGGACCAAGGGGGACAGGTCTCGAGCACCCCTGACATGAGATGAGGTCTTCAGCCCCAAGGACCTTTTCATTGTTAAGAACCATTAATTTCCCCTTCTGCAAGCATTAATATTGCTATCTTCTCTCTCTACAGGGTGGTCTATCATGAGCTGGTGCTGACCACCAAGGAGTATATGCGCGAAGTGACCACCATTGACCCACGCTGGCTGGTGGAATTTGCACCAGCCTTCTTCAAAGTCTCTGATCCAACCAAACTGAGCAAACAGAAGAAGCAGCAGCGGCTTGAGCCCCTGTACAATCGCTATGAGGAGCCCAATGCCTGGAGGATCTCTCGTGCATTCAGGAGGCGATGAGCCTGGCTCTGGCATGGGTTGCTGTTGGCGAAGTGTTCCTGGCGGCTGAGATTCTGCACTGTTTTAAAATCCCCTTTTCAGGACACATGCAGTTGAACCCAAATCCAGTTGCAGTTGAAATCCAGACTGATTCAAGCTTTAATTTATTTCCTATTCACTTTGTAAATATCTTCATTATGGACCAAAAGAACTGGACAATATCACTGATTCATGTCCTCTGCCCTTGGAACTGCTACAGTTAGCAGGTCACTTCTCATGTCCAGGCTCACTCAGGTGTGTTGTATCACTTCCTCCTTCTTCCAACCGTTTGAAAATCTAAAGACTTAGAAATCTGGGCACTAATCAACAAATGAGGCAATGATCTAAAAACCAATTGTTTGTCAACTTGATCGTCTCCCATCTGACTGGATCTTCAGATGCTAGAATGGCCTGAGTTTCTAGCCACTCTGAAGAGGGATTGATTTCGGCCGACACTCCTGTCACTGCTCTTGGACAATGACCGATTTTCTTTGGCAGGCTTCACCACTTGTGGTCAACTTTAACTTTTCCATTTTCTTACTTGCTGTAACTATTTGTCTCTTACTTGAAATCAAAAACTCCTGCAGCCAGCTGTGGAGAGAGATTTAGAGTATGTGGTTTGGAATAAGGTGGAAGAGATCCCCTGAAACCCAACCCGAGTGTGTGTTATACTTGGACAATGGCGCAGGTCAGACTGGTGGTCTTATCTTTCATCAGCATCTCCTGTGCACTGAAAACTAGAATATCACATGTTAATTAACCACATCCACTCTGCAGCGCAGCTCAGTCTGTGAACTTAAATGGTTACAGATGTCCCAGAGAGAGATTTTCTACACAGTGTGTCATGTGCTTTGTTTCCTCTGACAACATTAGGTGACATCACAACTGGCTTTTTTTTTTATAGAATATTTTCTTAGGTCTAAAGGTGCATTTTCAGCAAAGACCTGCTAGAACAGTTGTTATGAAAATGTAATTCCAGAATGACTGAAGCTGTACATAAACTTGCTTTATTTTCTTTTTGTTATTCTAATGCCGGTGCTCAGACCTGCCTTTTCAAAGCTGGAAATAGCTATCTGGCTCCAGAACTAGAGAGACCCAAACTTTGTAACTTTTCTCAAGTTGGTGTATTTACGAAGTGACTGGTGAAAAGTGCACAGAAGAGCTGACTGACTGGTTTGATTTATACCTGACTCTGTGAGCTACAAGACACCACGGTGCTTGCTCACTGAAAATTGGCTACACCTGAAATCTGCATCTGTCTGTAAAGAGGGCAGTGAGAGGGATGGCATAGATATTGTTTTTAATATGTTGTACAAATGGCCTAAATTCCTTAGAAGCCTTCACAAAGAAAATTTATTAAAATAAACTTCTGAAACAGGAAACTGTTTCAGCATCAAATAAGCACTAGGGGTTTGTCCTTTTGGTGGTAACAGAATGGCTTCCAACCTGGTAAAACCTCTTTGTGCTGCTGTACCTGTTACCAGTGAAACTTTGTGTTTGAACCACATTTTTAAAAAGCCGGTGGAAGATATGGGATATATTAACTGAGGGCTCAGGTCAGACAGCAGTGGGGCTTTGAGGCAAGGTCCTTCATTCCAAATTCTTTTTTATTTTTCTCCCTGTTTGGAACAGTATTTTGTTTCCTTGGCTGGCTTGGCAGGTTGGCCCTTCTTTGGTAGGGGAATCAAGACAGCGCACACATGCCTTCTAGAACTGAACTATGAAACAGGCATGTTGGTTTACACATAACTCTTTGCAATAGGCTTTATAGACCTGTCCTGCGTGGAACAACTCAGAGCATCAAGTTCTCGGATGTATCCACTGGCAGATACTAGAAAGCGGTTACCTCAGTCACTGTACCCATGGAATTGGAGCCAGAAGGAAGCACAGTCATTGCAAAGGTTTCTAGTCTAACATTAAGCAACTGTTCATTGATATTTTTAGATTCTGAGGCTAGAAAGGATCACTATGAGCATCTAGTTTATCCTCAAGTATAACACAGGCCCTAGAATTTCACTCAGTGATTCCGCTAGGAGGTCCATCTGCAGTTAGTCTAAAGAATATTTCAGTAGTGTGCATGTAACTAAACTCTGGGAAAATGAAGGTGACAGAGGGTCTGAGGACTTGTCTATGTTGGAAGGTTATACCAATATAAGGTAAAATGTGAATTTAAACCAATATAGTTATACAAACATAAGCCCCAGTCTGTAGGCACTTGGATTCTGGTATCAGAGTGGCATTTGCTTATATCCATTTAAGAAGGTGTTTAAACCAAAAAAGCCACTTTTCCACTAGCATAAGTGTGTCAACAGAGGGGGTTAAACCAGTATAACTGATAAAAACTTTCCCACGTAGACAGACCTGAGAGAACTCTTGACCCAGAGCACTGTACGTACAGCCATACACACAGCCTCCTCATCCGTCCCTCTCCACCACTGGGGATCAGAGTCATAGAAATGACCCATCTCCTTACACTTCTGCAGCCCTGGTTATCGTGCCGGGTATGATAGCAGAGATCTTTTCATGAACATGATGTAATGGGGTGTGCTGGCTCTAGCTTCTCCTCCCTGGCAGCGGCAGCAGCAGGCTCGCACGTGGGTGTTGGGGGGAGAGAACAGTATGCCTTCAGGCTGGGGTGGCTTTCTGCTTCCTGTTGCAGTTGGATGAAGTGCTTGCACAATGCCATAAGCTGTAATTAAGCAGGGAAATGGCTGCCAAAGCATCCTTGTTAACTTTATAGCTGGTGACAGAAGGCAAGTTACAGTTGAACACAGGGAGAACCAGGGATGCAGATCTAGGAACCCAGCGATTAAAAGTGTATAACCAGTGCTGCTACCATAGGCAGTGGGCAGGCTGCCATCAGACATCAGTGCTCAGGTCCTGCCCTGCCTTCTGCTACCTTGCTATAGCATCATGTGTCCTGGTAGCAGCTGCTTTATTCAAAAGGCCTCTCGGTTGAAATCCAAGAAGCTGCAATCTGAAACACTCTGCTCTTTTCAGGAGCTTTGGGCTCTGACAAAGAGGAACTTGCAGCTTCTCTGGCCCAGCTCACTTCAAAGTCTCTGTAGACTTTCCACTTCTAGAAGCTGGGAGTGTTACTTTTGCAGCATGCTGATGCAAGGTGCAGTAACTAGCCTCAGGTAAGGTCACTCCCACTTGTTTCCCAGAGGTTGGTGTGATGCTGTCCTATCCACAAGTACAAGAAGCCCCTGCCTGCTCCCCTCCGATTCTGTTGAGTACAGCTGTGAATCTTTATGGAGACTCAAAATATCCAGTGCACTTGTCCAAACTCCAGCTGCACATGCCGAAGATCTGCAGTCCACTTGTATGTATCGCCTGTATACAGCCTGCTTGTCACATAAAGTATCCTGGACAAAAAATATCAAACTTCTCTCACACGCACACTCTCTCTCTCTCTCTCCAAATAAATCAACCTTTTGCCCTTAATCCAAGAAAGATAAATAAGACTTTTACAGGCAGCACCATACGTATTCCATCTGTTATAGCAACTGCCTTCCCTTTATTTAATGGGCTTGTTACCAGAGCCATTGTGACAGCAGTGTGCTGCCATACAATGAGAGTTTTGTTTTCTCCTAATTCGGTTTTCATGAGATTTTGTGACAATTACAGAGAGGGTCACGATACTGACCCATTAGCAGTTTGGTGGAATTTCTCATTTATGAATGTATTGTTCTTTCAGGCCAGCTGGGAATATGGTAACTGAGTATCTGAATCTCCCAAAAGGGGTTTATAGGTGTATGTTCTGCAGCATACATAAATCCTGTAGCTGGTCTGACCATAGGCTTGGGGTGAAGAAACCTGCACACTAGTTTATTTAAATTCAGAACAATCACCCTGTGCTTGTGGCTGGTGAGCAGTTGGTTCAGTCAAAGTGCAGTTCTACACCAAAAAATGCCACTCAAAACAGCACCTCCCTGTTTAATGTAGATATGCTTCCTGATCCTGTCTGTGTTCAGTGTTACTTCCCTTCTACAAGGACACAGGCAAGGGGAAGCTACTTGCCCAAGGTCACTCTGAGTCAGTGGGAGAGACTAGGTGCTGACTCCCAGTCCTGTGTTCTAACTAATGTTCTTCTCTTAATGCACGCTCACTTCGCACAGCTTAGGCACTCACATACCCTGGGGACAGAACTGGGCTTGCTGCAGGTTTGTTCAGAAATTGTGTCTCATAGGGGACTGATAGAATTGTGCTGGAGAGGATGTTTGTTCCCTCCAAGATGGCTGGGGTTGGCATGATTTTAGCACAGGGGGCAACAATATTTAAAAGAGTAACTTTGCTATCAGAAACCACATGAGAGCCTCCAGTGCTGGCAGCTACGCCCTAGAATGGCGTGTGATCTATGGCAGTGTGTAGATGCAAACCACAGTGTTACAGTGTTTGGTCACAGCCATATCAGAAAACTGATTCAACCTCCATTACTAGCTGGGTGTGATCAGAAAGTCTCATGACTCAAACCAGTCCGAGTGAGAGGGTTTCTCTCTAAGGAGAGCAATGGCATAAGGCAGTGGTTCTCAAACTTTTGTACTGGTGACCCCTTTCACATAGCAAGCCTCTGAGTGCGACCCCCCCCTTGTAAATTAAAAACACTTGTTTATATATTTAGCACCGTTATAAATGCTGGATGCAAAGCGGGGTTTGGGGTGGAGGCTGACAGCTCTCAACCCCCCTTGTAATAACCTCACGACCCCCTAAGGGGTCCTGACCCCCAGTTTGAGAACCCCTGGCATAAGGCCACTGTTTGATTTCCTTCAAGTTTGGAAAAATAAATTCAAGGCACCTATTTGATTCCATCTCCTGGTGGAGAAGTCTGTGACAAGCTTTGGGCTACGGCTGCTCACCCTTCACTCTCTCTCCATCGAGTGGATACTTGAGTCAACACAAATACACATGAGGCAAGCAGCCCAGCCCGCACATCCCACTTAGCACTAGACCCAGCATTCAAAAATCAAGTGACATCTTAAAATCATAAAGTTGTGGTTTTTTTAAGTCCCTGTTTGGTTCTTTTCCTTTGCCTTCTGGCTTTTGAGCCTTTAGGCTGCACTTGCTGCATGTTTTCAAGCTTTTCTTCACAACCATGAAGGCTAGAAACTTACTTAAAAAACAAAAAAGAGAGAGAGCTGAGATTCTTAGGCACTCCCTTGCTTCCGGAAGCTGCAGCTTTCAGAAAAACACCAATTATCATGACATTCAGCAATGCTGCATCCTGGCTGTGGCTCAGATGGGCTGCACAACCTTCAAGAATGCAGTCTGCCAAGAAATGCTGAGGTCTGGCTGTGCTGTGAATGATCTGTTCCTGCAGCAGAGGGAACGGGGCGCTGAGCAGGTTTCTCACTGTTATATTAGAACAGCCACTAGCTAGCGCCATAGCTCAGGATGGAAAACACTTTCCGTTACAACCCTTGTTTCCCACCTGCAGAATGTCCTGTAGCATTCACCACTGTGGTGTTTGGTACAGATATCCCCCCCCAAAACAGGAGTTCTGAGCAACTTCCCATCTGAGTTTTTTTAATTATAGGAGAATGAAAGAGAAACAACATTTTTGTTGGAAAAAAAATTCTAAGCTTCCTTTTATGTGTAGGGCTCTGGCCAGAGTCTGACCCCCACAGAGGCCTGCCTGGGCCTTTGCTTGATTTGAACTTTGAGCGCTGTGTGCTCAGGATGTGTGGTAGGTCTTTGTAATTGGGCAATCAGGTGACACTAACCTATCATATGACAAGGGTGCTGACCCTTTCAACTCTGACCCCAGTCAGGTGACTGGTGGCAGGCAATAAATTCAGTCTCTTCAGTCTACTAGGTCAGTGGGGGGTGGTGTGTGCATGCAGCAAGGGGGAAGCGTGAACCTAGAGATTGGGGGGGGGCTGCCGCCTTTTTTACCCTGCAGCCTCCTGGCCCCAGGCAATCCCTTTGTCCCCTCAACCTGTGCGGTTCCTGCTGCATTCCCAAAGCCTGGAATCTGGTTTGGGGCTGCTCTAACTCAGGATAAACTCCCGAATTCAGCAGGACAAAGGAGGCAGCACCTACCCCGGCTAAGGATGGCTGCGAGGGGCTAGGGCGACCAGATGTCCTGATTTCATAGGGACAGTCCTGATTTTTGGGTCTTTTTCTTGTATAGGCTCCTATTGCCCCCCACCCCCTGTCCTGATTTCTCACGCTTGCTGTCTGGTCACCCTATGAGGGGCAGAGGGATAGAAATGCCAGTGTGGGGTACAGCTCTGTGCTCCCTTGGGCTGACTTGTGCCTGCAAATATGTGGCAGAAAACTGTCAGTCAGTTCTAGGGCTCTGGCCTTTTCCTCCCCCCCAAAAATTTATTTTCCCAACGATTTCCCTGGAGAAGGTCCAATAAGCGGAGTTTCCACAAACTGCAGAGGTTTAAAGCAAATCCCAGAAGGGGAAACCTGATGCCAGGCGCTGCCAGCTCCCAAATCCTCTGCCATTAACAAGCAGAAATGTAGAGCCCGTGAGAGGATAAATAGTGGGAAAGACACAAGCCGAGGAGCCAGGGATCCTGTTTCCATTGTGTGCGGGCAGGTGGGGGGAAGGTTTGCATAAAGGTGTGCGTTACTTGTCTGCGGTTTGTAGCAGTCAGGCTGTGGTGGAGCTGCCCAGGTCCCATCTATTTTTTCTGGCCAGGAGAATGATGTCAGGGACAGCTGGCGCGAAGCAGCCGCTTTCCTGGTCGACAAGGGCCTAGGCAGCACTAGTTAGTCAGTGACTCTCCCTGAGTCCAGCAGAGGGAGCACTGAGTTCAGTGTTCACGCACAAGGGGAGGAAAGATTAAGGAATTTGCCCCATGCTGTGGGGACTGACAGAGGTTTTGCCTTGGCGGTTTGTGTGATGAGATCCTTTGGTTCCAATCTGTTGGAGCCTGTGTAGCCCATAAGATTTGGGTTCAGACAAACTGCAAAATGCAGCTCGAATGGGCAAGTGAAACCCTGTAGCTCACGAAAGCTTATGCTCAAATAAATTTGTTAGTCTCTAAGGTGCCACTAGTACTCCTTTTCTTTTTGTGAATACAGACTAAAATGGCTGCTACTCTGAAACCTGATTTAAATGCAGTGCTATAAAGTGAACGCCAACCACCTGCTCTGCTCCTGTGTGAGTGAGCATCTGTAACAAAAGCGGGCAAGTTTCCTGCAGTCTCTGCTCCTGGTGCTGCAACATTTTGCTCAGCTCCATGACTGACACCTGTCTCCCTCTCTAAACCATTCATCCTTCTAAGAGCTCTTCCTTCCATGGGTTCTAGATCAGTCACTTCAGGGTAGTTGGAGTTTTCAAGCAGGTAGAAGCAGTTCAATGGGTGCAGCTGGGCTCTAGCACTGAAAGTCAGCCAGTGGGCTGTGATGTTGCTGGAAGCTGGTTTGTGACCTAGACTGATGGGAGAGTCCTCACTGCTGACAGCTCCAAGTAGGCAGATGTAATCACACAGAACCAGAGCAAAAGTGCAATCACAGCAGGCAGCATAAAGCTAATTCAGAAAAGTGGAAACATGCAGCATGAAATAACAGATCAGTGAGCAATAATGGAGAAGGGAATTTCAGGGACAGATGCAGCAGTTATGTGCTCAATAAATAGGGTAGTGGCAAATCTTTCTCAAGGGTCCTGCATGAAAGGCTCTTAAGCAAAGTAAGAAGTCATGGGATAAGAGGGAAGGTCCTCTCATGGATCAGTAACAGGTTAAAAGATAGGAATAAATGGTCAGTTTTCAGGATGGAAAGGGGTAAATAGCAGGGGCCCCCAAGGATCTGAATTGGAAGCAGTGCTGTTCAACATATTTATAAATGACCTGGAAAAGGGGTAAACAGTGAGGTGGCAAAGTTTGCAGATATAAAATTATTCAAGATAGTTAAGTCCAAAGCTGACCGTGAAGAGTTACAAAGGGATCTCACAAAACTGAGTGACTGGGCTACAAAATGGCAGATAAAATTCAATGTTGGTAAATGCAAAGTAATGCACACTTGGAAAACATAATCCCAGCTATACATACAAAATGATGGGGGTCTAAGTTAGCAGTTACAGCTCAAGAAAGAGACCTTGGATTCATGATGGATAGTTCTCTGAAAACATCTGCTCAGTGTGCAGAAACAGTCAAAAAAGCTAATGGAATGTTAGGAACCATTAGGAAAGAGATAGATAAGACAGCAAATATTATAATGCTACTATATAAATCCATGGTACGCCCACATCTTGAATGCTGCATGCAGTTCTGGTCACCCCATCTCAAAAAAGATAGATTAGAATTGGAAAAGGTACAAAGAAGGGGCATGAAAATGGTTAGGGGTAAGGAACAGCGTCCATGTGAGGAGAGATTAAAAAAACAAGGATTGTTCATCTTAGAAAAGAGATAGCTAAGGGAGGATGTCATAGAGGTCTATAAAATCATGAATGGTGTGAAGAGAGTGACTAAGGAAGTGTTATTTATGCCTTCACATAACACGCGAACCAGCAGGTTTATAACAAACATAAAGTACTTCTTCACACAATACACTGTCAACCTGTGGAACTCATTGCCAAGGGATGTTGTGAAGGCCAAAAGTATAACCAGGTTAAAAAAAGAATTAGATAAGTTGATGGAGGATAGGTCCATCAATGGCTACTAGCCAAGATGGTCAGGGATGCAACCCCATGCTCTGGGTGTCCCTAAACTTCGGACTGCCAGAAGCTGGGACTGGATGACAGGCTGGATCATGCAACAATTGCTCCGTTCTGTTAGTTCTCTCTGAAGCATCAGGCACTGGGCACTGGTGGAAAACAGGATGCTAGGGTAGATGGATGATTGGTCTGACCCAGTATAGTTGTTCTTATGTCTTCAGTGCAGACACGTTTCTGGATGGGGTTGGGACAGCTGCTGAGTTTGGACCAACAGGGCTGCTGCCCTTGCTGAGTCCCTACTTTGCTCTTTCATTCTGTCTGGCTCATTTAACATGGTGGTGGGCACTTCCCCTTCTGCCCTTCCACGAGTATATCAGCTATCAAGGTACACAGAGATCAATATTCATTGTACCAAGTGGTTTCCAGTGTTGTAGTGGATTACGATATTACTGTGATTGAAATGCAGAGGGGAAGGCAATGTATGGGTAGCATTAGGGCTGATTCATTTGACAGAACGAATCTCCTGAGAATATCAGCAAAGTTCATGCCAACCTCCTTCTCAGGGGCTTTACGCAGCTGTAAAGGACTCAAACATCCCAATATTGTCACATAAACCACCCTGGGGCTGGCCTAGTGACACACGACACCAAGCCAGCCGTGGCCTAGGGAATGGAGGCTGACTTGTTTCTAGGTGTGCTGTGTGTCAGCTCTCTCACTGCGGGGGGGGCAGGGTATGTGCTGAGGGGACAGGCTCCCTGTCCCAGTGCCCATCCCAATGTTCGGATATGGTGAAGCAGAGGGGATTTGTGGTCTACGGGGCTGACCCCAGAATAGGGAGCATGCAACTCCTGCGTCCCGCTCTGGCACTGACTCCTCTCGGAGCATCTGGGAAGTCACTTCCCTTGTCGGTGTCTGTTTCCTTCTTGGTAACGTAGGGTGAATGATATTGACGCATCTCATGGTGGGGCTGGGAGGGCATCATGGGGTCACAAGTGAAGGTGTAGTTCGCTCCAGAGTCTCAGTCCACGTTGCAGTGTTACTGCCCTGTTCAATGGGATTTCCTTGCCTGGGAGAGCAAGGCATTACTGCAGGTCAGGATCCCAGTGGCTGTAGGGTAGATTGTCTGCTTAATATGCTCCAGTCCCTTCCACTAGCATTAATGGAACGATGGGCCAGTATCCAGCTCTCTCCAAACTGGTGAGCTGCTTTGCACTGAGTCAGCATGCAGAGGCTGGGCGTCCCACAGAACTGGGCTCTCTGGCAGAGGCCAGTGGGAGGAAGGGAATGTTCAGCAGCAACATGCTGGGCTGTCAGGAAGACATTATTTGGAAACACACATAACAGTAGCGGGGAAGCTATATGTTCATGATAACACTCACCCTGTCACGTGGCCTCTGGGACTCTGACCCAGGTCAGGAGATTGGGGCCAGGCAGTAATCCCTTTCCAGCAGTGTGTGTCTCGCCTGCACAGTGCTGCAAATGCTGCTTCACTCATGGTGCTAGGAAGCATTTTCAGAACCCCCAAGCAGAATGGACAAGGCACTATAAATGATTGCATCTGACCGATGCAACATATAATATAATCCTCCTCTCCTAACCCTCTCCTATTCACTCATGGCTCCACCTTCAATAGGAATTTTGCTGCTGCATGTGTCCTTCAGTATCTCTATTCATTAATATTTCAGAGTAGGAGGATTCTTTTATGTTACCAACAATTTCTTATGTAGCCTGCACTCTGATGCTAGTGCAGTTCTGCATCACCATCCTTTCATATTAGGATTAATTCCCTTACAGCGTAGTCTAAGGGCACATCTGGGACAGACTGTAACGTTACGTTAATTATTTAGTATGACCAGAAAGGAACTTTGCATCAGACTCTGGGTAGTAGATTTATGATGCTTCCTGCTGGGCTTTGTATTATTCCTACAGCAGGAGTAGCTGTGGGACTAGAGCAACGATAGAAACTGCTCCGAAAATAGAAAATCCACATTAGGAAAAACTAAATCACAAAGAAATGATCATGGAGAATTTTTTTCCAGTTGGTCCTGTAGCATAGTCACATTCTAGTGGATAATTCACCAGGCTAAAACAAGAGGTGTAATCAGTAACAATGGAAAAGATGGTGAGAACTTTACAAATATATGTACTGTACCCAGTTGTCTGGCTCTTTGTCCTGATCAGAATTCCTGTGACAGAACCCATGACTTTTGGCGGTTCCATAAAGAAGATCATGGCCTTTCTCCGCATCTGCCCATTAAGGAACAAAACTTTTATTGTGAATTTTTCTAATGGGTTGGGGGAGGTTGTGTGTTTTGCCAGCTTGACACACTTTCAAGCAATTAACTGCAGCTAACACATTTAAGAAAATCTACTGTAGTGACAGTAAGATGGGAGTCAAAGAGAAAACTCCGCTCTGTTCAGACCCTGCTGTGCTTTAGAACGATCTTTGTAACAAAAGAACTGCTGCTGCGTTAATATACTAACTAGCATGTGCACCATTATGTAGGTCAGGCCCAGAATTGACAAATGTTTTATCTGGTAGAACAATACTTGCCTCTCAGGTGCAGAGTTAGGGATGGAAGATGTGGGCTTTAATATTTGAGCAGTTCCCTTACTAGTCACCTGCCCCATCAGTCTCTTGCTGAGCTGGAAACCCAGAGTGGATTTATTGACTGCCAGGGCTCTGATCTGCTGATTATAAATCTCTATCCTTCAGAGCTCACTCCTCCTCAGTTATGAGAACCTGATCTCACCAGCTCCCAGAACCACCCCCCATGTCTGTCCATCCTATTGCAGTGACTTGAAAAATCCAAAGTGAGACACAAGTTTAACTTTTTGTCTGAAAGTGAATTAGTCCCCAAAATTCCCTGCACAGGGGCTGGCTGGGCTGAGCACTAGCACAGAAATTGCAGCATAATGTGTATGCAAAGCACTTCAGGATAAGAACATAAGAATGGCCTTGCTGGGCCAGACCAGTGGTCCACCTAGCCCAGTATCCTGTCTTCCAACAGTGGCTGGTGTCAGATGCTTCAGACAGAATGAACAGAACAGGGCAATTATTGAGTGATCCAGCCCCTGTCGTCCAATCCCAGCTTCTCGCAGTCAGAAGTTTAGGGACACCCAGAGCATAGGGTTTCATCTCTCACCATCCTGGCTAATAACCATTGATGGACCTATCCTCCAAGAACTTATCTAGTGCTTTTCTGAACCTAGTTATATTCTTCACAACATCCCCGGTAATGAGTTCCACAGGTTGACCGTATGTTGTGTGAAGAGGTACTTGCCTTTGTTTGTTTTAAACCTGCTGCCTATTAATTTCATTGGGGTTCTTGTGTTCCTTATTCACTTTCTCCACACCATTCATGAGTTAATAGACCTCTGTCATATCCTGCAGGGTGAAAGACGCTAGATAAATGCAAGCTACCACTGTTCTTAATTTTCATGAGACAGCAAGTGCAACACCAGGGAACACAGCGGGCTAGCTCAGATCCTTTTTCACAGCTGCACGGTTTGGTTCCTAGAAGAGAGAAAATAATTTTTAGGAATGTACAAGACCTTCCTGGGGCAGGAGGCAACGTTGCAGCAAGGAAGAATTCCTGGGCTTAGAGATGGCTCCTGTGCCAGTTGCTGGCTGGATCCAGCATTTCCTAGGCTGTTTCTGAAGCTCAGCTGAGGGGATGACTGCGCCTCCGGCATCCTCCCAGGATGGCTTTTCTCTATTACCTCTGCTGTGCACTTGGGTGATGTCATCCTGCTTGCTACTGCCTGTATGGCACCTTGTTCTATTATACGGGCAGCTCTGCAGCTAGGGTCTGGGAGCTCAGCCATAAGATGGCCCCATGCTCATCCCTAGTGCTCACAGTGATACTTTCCAACAAGAGGGTGGTGCTATGGAGCAGGCTCAGGGAAAGACAATTTTGATTAAAATAACAGAGCTGAGATCCAATGGCAGGAGCCTTTATCAGCCTGGGACTGTGCAGAGGAATGTGGGGGATGTTCTCTGCAGAGGCAGATAGCTACTCCCCTGGCTCCAGGTGCAGCAGGAAACTACTGATTTCATTGTGTACTGTCCTAACGAGCGCTTGAGCTGGACGGCAGTGCCCCCAGGGCCACGCTGAGGCAGGCTGGGCTGATAATGAACTCTCCTTCTTCCCATGTCCCCCAAAGCCTTCAGTCTGCTCCTCCTTCATCCTGTAGCAACA
This sequence comes from Caretta caretta, assembly GCF_965140235.1. NCBI lineage: Eukaryota > Metazoa > Chordata > Testudines > Cheloniidae > Caretta > Caretta caretta. The sequence continues at coordinate 16,322,703 of NC_134232.1, forward strand.
CCCCGGGGGACACCACAAACCCAGCTCCTGGCTTCACTGCCAGGACGGGGCTTCTGCAGCAGGAGCAGCTATAGCTCCTTCCAGGCAAGAGCCACTGGACCACAGAACACACCAGGCGTTTCCAGAGCAGGGATTTCCCCACCCCTGCAAACACTATAGAGCCAGGACAGAAACAAGTGGACTTTCCAGCCAGTGATTCTGCAGATCCCACACCTTGCACATTGGTGCCCTGGCCTCTCAGCTGGAGTTCAGAGTCCCCAGTGCCCTGCTTACACAGAGCACCTTTATAAGCTTTACTAAGCACAGAGAATCCCATGCAGCGCTCACATTCTGTAACGTTGAAGGCCAGGCTGGGAGGTAGCTGTACATGTGCATTACAACACAGCTCACAGCCCCACTGTGCTGTACCTTCAGGAGCCTTAAAGTCAGCATTTAATCCAGGAGTATGGTAGGCTCTCACCCAGCATGGGGGGGATAGAACCAGCACAGAGGGTGTGGAAGTGGAGGCTAGCACTGCTGCAATGGAAATACTGTGGGGGTGCACCCTCGTGTGTCATTCCCTGTAAACTGCATGCATGCGCCAGGTGGGTGGGGACAGATGAAAATGAGAGCAGGACCTGTGGGAACTGGAGTGGCTGCCGCGGTGCTTGGGGTCAGGTAGGAACTGGGGTGATGGGGCCGGGGCTAGCAGCAGTGATACCTGGGGAGAGAGATGCATTGCTGGGGCCCCCCATTCCCAGCCTAGAGCTGTCAGCCTCCCCTCCTGTGCTAAGTCTCAACAGCTCCACCTTCAGAGCACCCACCCCGTTCCTCCCTCCTAGCCCTTCAACCCTCCTATTTAACACGAGCTTCCACCCTTCTGACCCTATGCACCTGCCTGCGATGAGAGTCAAGAGGCCCATGGTCAGGAGAGATTCAGCTCAGAAGTAAATTCACCTGGCTTGTGACTCTCCGGGGTTCCCTCCTTCCCGGCACTCTATAGCAGAAGATGGACAGAAGGTCTGTGGTCATGGAAACGGACCGGGGGATTTGGGACTCTGGACAATCCTTCTTCTGTGGGGAAACCCCCAGGCCTAGAGCTTCTTAGCCAAGGCAGGGGGAGAAGCCGTCTGCTAACATCCTCACACAGAGAACATGGAGACAGGGTGGGATGAAGCACAGTGGGTTCTTTTATTCGGGTCCGAGGATGGTGAATACAGACAGGCTCAGGGAGGGAGTAAAGAGTCTGCCGAGCGTGGAGTCATGACAAGCACCTTTCCTCTTTTGGGCATTACCACAACATTAAAACCCCTGCCTGTCCAAGTTTAAAGGGAGAGTCCCAGCGTCACCCTCGCATGACCAGACCCCCACAAGCCCAGCCAGCGTCTCCAGTCGTCCTGTGCCGAAATGACAAGCTATGAAACACATTTCTTCTCTTGCCCCATTGCTTCCTGGTGTATTTTTCTCCCCAGCCCACCACTGCCCTCTCACCTGCTTCCCGCCACCCAGGCAGTTGTGCAAAGCACGGAGGCCCAGCTCCCTCAGTGCAGGACTCCTGCTGGGATGCACTTTGCAGGCACTCAAATCCAAAGGTGCTCACTGATGCCTGAGGTCACAGAGCCCACCTCTGAGGAGTGAAAAAGCCACATAGGTTTGTCCAGGTATCGCAATCTCTTCCTGAGTGTGGACATGTGCACTCTCTCAGCCCTCCTGCAATGGAGAGGCTCTGCTGGACCACCGACTTCCCCTTTAAACAGGGACTTATGCGGTGTTGTGACAGGAGCAGTTTAACATGCAGAGGAAGCCTAGCATGGTGCCAGTGTGAAGGCAAGTCATTCACTCTGGGTTTCTTGCCTGCACAGCCTGGCAGGGAACAAAACAAAACACTCCATTTTCTCACTTAATATTAAGTTTATAAATCTAGTATTTGCCCCCATCCTCCTTCCAGCAGCAGCCAGCCCTGGGCAGGCTTGAACAGCTCAAATAGCATTTCCCATGGAAACATCTGCAGCTAGTATATTGGTAAAGCAACTCTCAGCACCCTGACAATGGCCCAGTAAGACTGGAGCCGGTGCTGGGCTGCAGGGTGAATCATGCATGGGTTGGGATTGTAGGAAGGGATTTTGTAATGCCCAGCACTGTAATTTGTAAAGGCTTTATCTGAACAGGGGCTGACCCAAAACGGTGGTTTATAGCATTGGGAGAATTTGCACCTTTATCTTAGGCAGCTGGTGCTAGTGCAGTCTTATAATGTACATTGTTTTCATTGAGAGTTGACAGCAAATCATAAAAAGCAAATGCTGTTAGCCAGGTAGAAAAATTAAACACACAGTGAGAAAAAACATCCCCCCAAATATTTGGTATAAAACTTGCACGTGTCCAGCTCGCACTGCGAGCCCATGATCTGCCACTGCTCCTGTCCTTGTCTCGCCCTCTGGAGTGGGCTTCAGCAGGGCAGACACGACTTGGGTTGGAGGACAAGGAACTGGAGGCTGCTGAGTGGGAACTGTCCCTTTGCAAGTGATTGCACAGGAGCAGGTCACTAGTCCACAGGGTTCCGGCCAGTTACAGTACCTTGGCCTACACCGAACATGAAAATAAATGCACATCCCCCGTCTGGCTGAATCAGTCCATACAAAGCTGCATGCTGATGCCCGTGACACAAGCAGAGCAAGCTTAGAAGGGAAGGTAGAAGAAGCCAGGGAGCTGAATGAAGGGGCACTGGCCAAAGATATAGACCAATTTATTGATTATAGTATTTTTTTACACTCATAAATAATAAAAATAAGTGATGCTGATGGGAAGAGCTCCCCCTCTCCTTCACTCGTGGGGCAATGGAGAAAGTGTGCTTCGCACAAGAGGAGTGAGCAGGGCGAGGGCTGCAGAGGCCCAGAGGAGGGGTGGGGCCAGTAGAGGAGGAGGGAGGTTCTCACAAGGGGGCAGAGGAGCAGGCTGAGCACTTTGTAAATGGAACATGCCCACCCCGCTGTGGGTCACAGAGAGCTTCCCCTCCAGACATTGCACCTGGGGCTGAAGCAAGGATCCCTGCTAGCTGCATAGAGTGGAAGTTCCTGGGAAATCAGCCTCTTAAGCAATATAAAAAACTTTCCCTCCAAACTGCCACATGAGGCTGAGCCAAAAGCCTTCTGCCCTCAGGAGTCTGAAAGTCATCCAGAGGAGCAGCAGGGCGCAAGGAGAGCTGAGCTCCACCACACAGGCATTGCTGCTCCTGTGATCCTGCTGTGGTTGTGCCTGGGTGGGGCTGCTTAGCACAGTGGGGGCAGGGGAGGGGCCCTCTCAGTGAGAAGGCTGTGAGAGATGGCATAACAATCTCTCGTTATGCAGCCTGTGCTGCATTAACCAGTTGGGACCCCTGACAGCTTCTCATGAACTCCTCCCTTACCCCTCGCATGTGCCCTTCTGGGAAGGCCAGAATCAGATGAACAAGGAGAGTGTGGCTTTTTTGCAAAGCAAATGCCTCCCATCCAGAGGCTGAGACTGTTTTCTAACCTCCAGGGTTTACCCACTTGCCCAGGGACAGCAGGTCTGACCAGCGCTAATGGAAAGGAGTACTTGTGGCACCTTAGAGTCTCTCAAAATTGCTGAGGATGTTTTTGGTGGAAGCTCTTCAGTTTTGAAGAGTCTGGCTGCTGTAGGTAGCCCCTGCTCAGTCAGGAGCAATCAGCAGCCCAGCCACCGGCTTGGGCATTGGAGCCCATGGGCACCAGCATCCCTTTCCTCGGACCCCATCTCAGACTTTGCTCTCTATCCTCAAATTCCCAGTTATCTGCAGGGTTCCTCTGGCTCAGAGCCACACTCCAGGCCAGTGGAGTCCAGGGGCTCCATGGCTCACCCTCGGTGACATTTCCTATCAAGCAGACCAGAACCACGCCAGCATTGGCTGGTGGCAGCTGGTCCCCTTCCTGTCGTTGCCAGAATGACAACAGGCTTCAAACACTAAACAGCCCAGAGATGAAGCATCCTGAGCAAGAAGGCACCAAGACAGGAGCAAATGCATCCAAGGGAAGAAATGTTCCCCATTCCCGCCAAGCAGTTTGTATGGAACAAGTGTGAGCTGAAGCCTTCAGCTCCCTACTGCCCTGCTTCAGCTCCCTACTGCCCTGCTTACTGCACTGCTTCTTACGTCCCCAGCACGTAAGAAGTAGTGGGGGTAATAACAGTGCTTGTAGGTGGGCTGGGTGTCTGAGGGAAGCTTTGTAGGAGTGTGTGTGTCTGGGGAAGTGAGGGAATTAACAGCTTTCACAGAATCATAAAATCAGAGGAGAGAGCCCAACAGGGTCCCATTTCCTCCCCACCCTGCTCGGCAGGAGGTCAAAGCCAGAGACAGGATCGATGCAGGGATGTGACACAATCACACATTTAACTGAATGAAGGCAGCACTGGCTCTGGATGCTGCTGCTGGCAGCCCGGAGAGGTTTCTGTACTGGTGAGAGAGCCAGTTCCATTGCACCAAGTCTGGGGCCACATCCTGGGTGAATGAGGTGCAGCTAATGTCTTTCAAAGCCTCAGATGCTGGCGAGCTGTCCAAGGATGGGCTCGCATCACCTCTGCCTGTTTCAAAGGCAGCTATTCAAAGAGTCTAGTGGAGCCCAAGCTGGCCCAGGAAAGCTTCTATGCAGATCGATTACTAACAAACGTCTCCATAGATACAAACACAACGGCTGTGCAGCGGGCTACTGGTGGAATTAGTAGGGGTAGCCCTTGCTGTAAGGCTGGGAAGGGAGGCTCCCAAGATCCTGGATGTAAGCCGTGTTCTCGTCCAGGTGGGAGAGAGGAACAGTATCTTCCTCGCTGATCTGCCGGTCAAACTCTGCTTTCAGGGTTGGTCGCTGATTGTCAGGGAAGGCCAGGGAGAAAAGGGCTTCAGGCTCACACACAAACTTGTACACATAGCGCTCTCCAGCAACCTGCAGGGAGGAGACAAGGTGAATGCTACAGTCTCTGTCCCACCCAGTTGGCGTGCAGCTAGCTGCTCCCAGCGAATGACAGCAGCCATGGGCATATGAGTTGTTCAGTGGGGGATGAGAGGGACCCCATAGAGCTAGGAAAGACCCTGGGCTCCTCTAGACCGTCCCCATGTCAGAGAGGGAGTTTTCACCACTTCGTCCAGCATTCTCTGTGGCTGCTGCCCTAGTCCCATCTGAAATAGCTCCAGGGATGGTGACATCTCAACCCGATAAGCAGGCGGGCCATGTTGCAAGGTACAGCTTTTCTCTTAGGGGGCTGGAAATGGGGAGGGTGGGAAAGAGACTTTTAACTGTCGGGTCGGAGAACCATTCGATGAGGACCAGGATTTGTCGTGGGTTATCTTCAATTGCTGGACTGAACGCTGTATTTATAGGCTATGTTAAGGGTGCCCAGAGCACATGGATAGGTGCTACCTTTAGCCTTTTTATAACTCTAACTAGCACTAATAACAACAAGAGACTCCCTTGCCAACTAATCCCATGACAGGCACCCTGACTGTTGTAGAGAGGATCCCCCCCTTGCTCCCCAACGCAGGCGAACATGGAGAAAGCATGACCCCGCCCCCTGATCAGCTTTCCCCTAGGATGCCTGGATTCAGCTCCTTCAACCTTTCCTCAGGGGTCTTGTTTCTTTACTTCCTGCTCTGCGAATGGTGGGCCAGGGAGAGAGTTGCAGGGAAAGAGGGAACCTCAGGAAGTCAGGGGGTTCAGAACTTGCCATGAGCCAGCCCAGCCTCCAATCACAAGCAAGACAAGTGTCAGGACGAGCATAGAACTTGGATCCCATCACAAACTGACCTTCTGCATGATGCCCTTCTCATAATAATAGCGAAGGGACCGGCTCAGCTTGTCGTAGTTCATGGCTGGCCGGTTCTTTTGGATACCCCACAGCCGGGCCACCTGCAGGACAAAACGCCAGGGTGCATTAATGTCTGTAAGCTCTGAGGAAAGGAGCGCATGACAAATGCCTGTGTTTATCTGTCTGGGGGATGTTCCGTGTGATTCCTTTCTGAGAGAAGGATGCTGCTCAAAAGGTAATATAAATAATAATTTAAAGTAGGCAAACAATGGAATACAACTAATAAATACAGCATCGTTCACATTTCACTGCAGTGAACAAGGAGGGCAAGGCTGATAAACAGAAGCTTCCTTTCATCACTGAGAAAATGTGTGCGTGCAAATGTCCCTGTGGCAATTGTATTGATGGAAAAGTCCATCAGTAGGCAAACATTGTCACCGGCCCACAAACTCCCTTCCTCGATCCCCCAACATTCTGACAGAAAGTAAGGGGTTTGAGAATACTGGAAATCCTGGGTGCTGAGTAGCTGATGAAAAGGTCACATGTTACTACAGACTACATGCAAAGTGCTTGGCACTTTTAGCCAGTGCCTCTATATTGGCGGGACATGCCCACCGCCAGGTCAGCACTGGGAAAGGACCACTTCACCTGAAACCACCTTCACCCTTGAACGATGAGCACTATTATACAAAAAAGAGGCTGAGAAAACACTTGTAAACGAATGTTAATAGTGAAGTGACCCAGCAAAGTGACTCAGCCCATCTGCGCTGCACATGTTCGTAAGAGTCGGGGGATTAGCTGGAGCAGCTGCTAAACACAGCCATAAATCGGATCCTGACATTAATGGATGTTCCAGACACATTTCCCAGCTATTATCAGAGTTTATTGCTCTGTTTGGAACATGGTGGCACTAGAAATGATATCTGTTAATTGCAGTTCGAATCCATCCATCCCCAGATTAGGACACGGTTTCTCCCAGATTTTTATTTAAAATGCTGTGATCAATGAGATACACTCCTGCCCCGGATCTCCGAGACAGCATCGGGCACTGACCATGAGATAGGTAGCACAGAACCAACATGGGACAGCCCAAGAGTAAAACCCCTTAGAAGAAGGAGACCAGCTGAGAAACCCACCAACTGCAATTCCCTTTAGCAACTCTGAGATCCTAATGAGGGAGCTATTGGAGGGGAAACTGCCATCTCCTGTATCTGGAACCCACTGACCCAGACTGTTCACCTGCTGAAGCCCAGATGATGGGCGCCGCCATCATAGAGCTGGGATTTTTGGCACTCAGCTGCTGTGGCCTCCTCCTCTAAAACCCCAGCCTCAGTGGTGACCCTTAGGGCAACTGGCAGGCAGGAGGCCTTACATGTGGCAAAGGCCCTGGCCCTTAGGAATCTGCAGAATCAGTAAGTCAGCCCAGGGGCCCCTCTTGCTCCATGGGTAGAAGCTGAAGAGTTTTCACCTCCTCAGGCTCAATGAGTTTGAACTCCATCCCTCTGCCGGTCCAGGCGATGAAGTGGGAATTGGTGGGATCATCCAGCAAAGCCACCAGGAACTGCCAGAGCTGAAGAGACCCTCGGCGCTGGTATGGGGGTCCTTCCCGGTACCCGCCCACTTCCTGCTTGATGTCTCCTGCTGAGCAGAACAAACACAAAGGGTTTTGCTATGTCCCTTCCCTTGACCTCCAGCAGTTCTGCCTCTCCTGATGGGAGGAAGATGCAGAGAGGGCTTCTCGGTGGAAAGCCACAAAAGACAAAGCAGGCTCCAGGCCACCTACAGAGGTTACTACAGGGATGCCTGAGGACTAACCTCCTCTCACCTGCTGTTTACCCAAGAGGAGAGTCTGGTCAGAAAGCCAGAGCCCAGAGTGCAGCAGGAATCATGTGACAAGCCAGCCGAAAGAGTTGCTCGCTCTTGGTTTAATTGGAAGAAGTTGGGAGAGTTTTACTGTAGTTCAGGGATCACTTCATAGTGTAAATGCAACAAGACCCTAATGCAGTAGGACATGGCATCCGCTCCCAGTAGAGCCCCATCCTCCAGAGATGGATGCTAAAGGAACTGGCTGCCCTCTGATTTCTGAGAGAACTCTGCAGAAATAGAGCTTTACACCAAATGTGCTTTCCCCCCAGCGTCACTGTCCCCTTCAGAGACTGGCTCCCACCTCCCTTGACTCCCGCATCCCTGGGCAGTGGGAAATCACTAGCAACTCATTCAGGCCCAGGCTCAGAACTGCTGTTAATGTGCAGATAGCCCAGCTGGCTGATGCCCAGCATCAAAGCCCATTAGGTAATCTCCTCCTCTAATGTTCACAAAAGGCAGGGCTGGCCCTTGGGTCCCAATGGGGGTGGGCGAATCCCAAAGGGGGCGAGGAGAGAGGCTGAGAAATACAGGTGCCAAGATTCTGGGCAGATGCCGGGCCTGGCTTCTGGCACAAGGCATTTACATGTTCAGGCTTGACTCCTGCAGCAGCAAAGCACATTGGAATGTTTTCAGCTTGTGTCTCATCCCAGGGCAATCCCACACACTCTGACCTGTATGGGTGGCAGGCTGCACATCAGGACCAAGCTCCATTACTGTGAGTGAGCCCATGTTAGACGCACACTGCCTTCAGAGTGACACTGACAACCACACAGCGACTCTAGGGGTGTATGGGGACTACTGTAAACTGAAGCCAGGTTGGTAAAGAGGCCCTGGGGTGCCGTGCTCAGCTGGCACTAGGAAAGGGCAGTGATCTTGGCGAGAAGGTTTGGGGGTGCCTGTGGAGAGCTGGGACAGTAATCAAGAGGGACTGTGCCCCAACACCAATAACAAGGCTGGGAAATGGGGCTACTGGCTGGGTGATCCTGGGTTCAACTACTGTGCAGAAATCAGCATCTCTCAAGTGTTTGCCTACAACATTTCAGTTTGCACAGGAGTGAAGAGGAGGAGAAATTCACCACCAACTGCAGTGATCGGGGCTCAGCTGCTGAAATGTCTGTCTGCTTCTATGAAAACTCAGAAAACAAACTCCCAGGAAGTACAACATCAGCCATGACTCATACATCCAGGTGCGGCATCTCCGAATGAATAGGGTCACAAATAGAGTGAGCAGAGCTGGCAGTGACTATGCCCACTCACATGGCTACATAGGGCCTGGGGTAACCTCATCCTACCCCAAGATTTGGAAGACACACAGGTTTCTCTCTGACCTTCAAACTTCTCTGGGACGACACAGACATCATCAGCAAATGGCCTCATCTGCTTGTTGTAGCCATAGCCTGGAAGAGACAGCAGCAGATGCAATCAGAGAACACAGACAAGCTGCAGCACTGGAGTGAGGTCCATTGCAGGAGCAGATGAAGAGGAGACAGAGCCATGGAGGTTTCTTACCTAATGTCCCTTCGGGATTTGAATGGCTTTGATACCCCTCAGTGTTCATGTACATGGAAGGACAGCCAGGAACATCTACAGAATGATCAACACACACAGATCACTGCCAAGCACAACACCCATCAGAGCCGGCCTGCTCATCATACGGGATCACAGCCTCAGGCCCTGAAACAGCTGGGCCAACCACTAGCCTTGTGCCCTCCTAAGAGAAAACTGAGACTCTAGATCCCATCTTTGCTCCAGCTCAGACCGGTTCTAGGGCTTGTCCTCTCACCACATTTTCAATAGCCATGGATTAAATTAATGTGCAATTGTGACACCACTCAAAGCACTGTTTTTATCCACCATGACAAAGAGAGAGCGGAAATATTAACACAGGTTAAATTTGTTTGCTATTTCTCCTTCATTTAGGGTTTAGGGTGACGTGACACCATAGGCGCCAACTTCTCCTGGTGTCAGTGGGTGCTCGACTCCCCCCTGCCTCGACTCCATCCCTGCCCTGCCCCGCCCCCATTCTAACCCCTTCCCCAAAGTCCCCGCTCCAACTCTGCCCCCTCCCTGCCCCTATTGGACTGCTTCCCCAAATCCCCGCCCCGGCCCCGCTTCTTGCCGGCCTCCTCCCCTGAGCGTGCCGCGTTCCCGCTCCTCCCCCCTCCCTCCCACAGCTTGTTACGCTGCGAAACAGCTGTTTTGCGGCAGCAAGTGCTGGGAGGAGAAGCGGGGACGCGGCACGCTTAGAGGAGGAGGCGGAGGCAAGGTGAGCTGGGGTGGGGAGCTTGGCTGCTGGTGGGTGCAGAGCACCCACCAATTTTTCCCTGTGGGTGCTCCCAGCCCCGGAGCACCCACGGAGTCGGAAGCTATGCGTGACACTGGACTGCACTCTGATTGTTACAGGTGAAGAGGATGTTATTAGTCAGGATGGGCAAGGGATGGTGTCCATAGCCTCTGTTTGCCAGAAGCTGGGAATGGGCGACAGGGGATGGATCACTTGATGATTACCTGTTCTGTTCATTCCCTCTGGGGCACCTGGCATTGGCCACTGTCAGAAGACAGGACACTGGGCTAGATGGACCTTTGGTCTGACCATTCCTATGTTCTTATTTTGCTACAGTGCAGCTATGGACTGCAGGGCCCCTGCTGCATAGTGCTACTATGGACAGTCTGTTTCAGGTATATTGTTGCAAGCACTTGGGGTCTTAGTTCTCATGAGCATTAGAAAAAGTGAAAGGGTAAAAACAAGGTGGGTGTGAAAGAGGGCAGCAGTTTTAAAGGTTCCATACTGCACATACAGTATGACTGGTTACTGTAGTTTATACATTAATTTTCCAGCCCCGGCTGGAATGAGGGAACTAACTGGACACTTTGGAAGAGTTTTCTCACATTTCTCATGCCTTTTTGTATAATGCAGTTGCCTTCAGCGCTCTTCTGCTGATGCAAAAGGCAGGGGTACACTGAATTGACTGCAGTCTGCACTGTACATTATTACAGACATAAACTAGTTTCACGAAAGCCATTCTGCTGGAAGCAGGGTCATTTTTACCCATGTCTGGGTGGAGGCACTCAGTGAGGGGTATGTCTCCATGGCGGACAGAGATACATTCAGAACCCCAGTGGGAAATGTGATTGAATTTATTTTTGCTCATGAAAACCAGTCCAAAGTGGCCATTAAAACACCAGGAGAACAGGAGCAGCCTTCTCTCTTCAAAGGGGGATTAATCTAGTATGGATCACGGCAGCATGTGCCCACACCTCAGACAGGAGTCTGCTGGAGTTTCACTGAGAGAAACTAACTTTAGTCTCTGACTGGTTGGGTTCCCAGGCAGCTCCCTTTGGAGATTATTAATAAACATTTCTGTAGTGCTGTGATCAGCTCTGGCATCCTCTGAGATACTGGGTCTTCACCCCTGACTTCCCCCAGGATGCTTGCTGTGGGGGTGACAGAGCCAAGAGGAAGATAGTAAGTCCAGCTGATTAGAAATTTCTGCTTAGCGCAGCAGACAGGCCCAGCTGTGCTGGGAGTGGCTCCCATTCTCCAGTTTGGTGTTAGTGGCACAGATGTAAAAAGAAAAGATTTGCTTCTCAGAACAAAGCTGGTTTATCCTGCGATTTAACCTCCAAACGAGGGAGTCGTTTCTCATTGTCCCTGACTCGCTCCAGGCAGCAGTCAGACAGCAACACACCAGCTCATGTTACCAGCCACCGGCTGATGTCAGCTGCCTATGAAAAGAAAGCATGTGGTGAAAGCTGACACCACCGCCAGCCCAACTGGGAGCTCAGCTCCTTCCCCAGCCCTCCATTTTGTGAATGAAATTCCTCTGACTCCATTCAGAGGGAGAGGAGCAATGTGTGCCAAGCTGCAGGGCGGGAGCACGGTTCAAGGTTATGTAATGCAATCCCTGGCACTGGGGAGGAGTGCTCCAGCTCCCCTAGCATTTGAAGGTCACTGGCGCTGCAGAGACCGCAGTGCATTCTCTGTCCTAGTTCCAAGCCACTGGACTCCCTTCTGCAGCTCTTGACAAAGGGATTTCTGTGCAACTTCTGCAAGGCTGAACACAGCAAAGTCTGCAGAGAGCTAAACAGAATGCAGGGGAGCTTGCAGCGTGCACACCATAGGTGCTGGAACTAGGGATGCAGCTGCTCCCTTGAAGTGTCAAGTATCAGAGGGGTAGCTGTGTTAGTCTGGATCTGTAAAAGCGGCAAAGAGTCCTGTGGCACCTTATAGACTAACCGACGTATTGGAGCACCACGAAAGCTTCTGCTCCAATATGTCTGTTAGTCTATAAGGTGCCACAGGACTCTTTGCCTCCCTTGAAGGGGTTTCCATTATATACAGCCTTTCCAGTTTGGTTCAATGGCTCTCAGCACCTCAACTATACAAACTGTTCCAGCGTCCCTGGCACACACTGCCCGGGTAAGAAAACCGCTTTCTGCAGAACCCACTTGCTATTCCCTCTGGCCACTGCTGCCTCCTAGGTGGCCAAAGCTCTTCCTAAGAGCTAGTGTAACCCACACACCTTCTGGGTGTGGTGTTCTGGCCCATCTAGTGGCACCGAGACCACTTAGAGAGAGAGCGAGATAAAATGAGTCTGCTCTACAGACCTTAGCTAACAACCAGTTGGCTTTTAGCTCATGCACTAAGCTCGATCCCACCCGACACACCTCTTAAATAGGGAGTAACAGCAGCCTCCCATCAGCACAGTATCTGAGCACTTTCCATGCAAAACCAAGAGCCACACTGAAGCCCCTAGTGGTCTTCACTAACAAGTGTTTCATTTCTGACTCATCTCATGACACCAAAACAAGTGAGTGACACACCAAGTACCTTTCCCAGACCTGAGGATGAGCTCTGTGTAGCTCGAAAGCTTGCCTCACTCACCAACAGAAGCTGGTCCAATAAAAGATATTATCTCACCTGCCTTGTCACAAGAACAAGGGGGCAAATGAAGCTCCTGAGATGCTATCCTTCTTGGGTTTTTTGAAACACAATGCATACTTAGCATCTGGAACTCACTGCCACATGATATTTTGAGGCCAAGAGCTGAGTGGGATTTGACATTTATGTAAATCATGAGGCTATCCAGAGTTACATTAAAAAATACAAATTTATAGGGGTGTTAAACACTTTTTCTTCAGAGCATGAGCCAACCTCTAAGTGCCTGGGGATAGGGGAAGATTATTCCATAACTGTCCATTGTAGGGTGTTTTACATCGCTTGTCAAAGCATCTGGTGCTGGGCACTGTTGCAGAGAGAAGCCTGGTTAGATGAACCCCTGGTCTGATCAGGAGTGGCAGTTCATATGTTGTGGTATGAGGAACACACACAGAGTTCCATTCCCCTCTGTTTTTTGTCACTTACTCATTCATTCACTGGGGACTCTGGATTAGTGATTGTGCATTGCTGGGGGAGGGGTCAGAAGACAACAAGGCACCCCCAGGACTCTTCAAGGAAGCAGAGAAACCAGATGTGACCTACCCTGCCCATACACAGGTCTGGATCCAGAGAAAAGGGCTCCTTCTTTTGAGGACTTACCCTTGGAATCCAACCAGAACATGACTAAAAATACATCCAGAAAGCAAGAGTCCTGCTCAGTGTTCTCAGATCCCTCAAGAGGAGGTCATTGCAGCCTGGCCAGCTGCCAGAGCATTTCTGCAGATTGCAGGAGTCAGAACTCCTACCAGGAAACATTCTCTGATCTTTTTAAGGAAGCGTAAGTTATTATTTATTGTTATTGTTAGCAGGCAGATTGTGGGGCATGAATCAAAGACTGAATATAGGACTTGAGCTTTTTTCCAAGGCACTTCCATGACTCTTTACAAACTGGGCTCAATAAGGGCCCAGTCCTGCATTGCTGATGGAGCTTTGCCATTGATCGCAATAGTGCAGGATCGTCCCACCCCTGCAGGGTTGTGGGCAGCACAGAACCCACTGGGATGCTGAGCAGGCGGGACATGGCATCCCTACCAATACTGCCAAGCAGTTCTGAGGTTTCACTGGAAACTGGCAGGGCAGCAGTCCATTTTCTAAGCAATTATAGACTCATCATCATCTCAAAAGTCACTGCTTTCCAAAAATCCTCCACTTTATCATTCAGGGAGAAAGGAATTTGCTCCAGAGAGCCCGTGGAATGTCCTCTGTAATAGGCCAACTAGGGCCAGGCAGAGAGATTACGCTTCTTGGCCTCCATCTCTGGCTGCTTCACCACTTAAGATTGTCAATAACAGGCTAGTAAAGAACATGCATTACTGTGCATTAGCCTTCATTAATTTCCCAGCTCTGAGGGCCACAAGTATCTCTGGCAGGGCAGTATTCCTGTAATTAGTGCTCAGGCACAGGGGGGAGGGAGGCCACACCTCTCTTTGAGATGTAATCGTAGGCTTCAGGGGAAGGTAGAGGACAGACTTGGGGAGTAGCCTAGTGACCTGTAATCTCCCGCAGACCCTCTGAGATGCTCTGTCCCCTTTCCCTTTGGGGACATCCAATGTGTGTATGTAGCACCCAGCACAATACGGTCCTGCTCTTTGACCAGAACCCCTAGGCAATATTAAAATAGAAATAATACACTAACAACATAAATTCCTACTGGGCAGCTGCAGCTGAGGGATTCTCCTTCTGCAGCCTGGAAAGTCTGATTCATCGATTCACAGAGTTCAAGGCCAGAATGGGTCATTCTGATCATCTAGTGCAGGGGTTCTCAAACTTCATTGCTCTGTGACTCTCTTCTGGCAACAAAAATTACTACATGACCTCAGCAGAGGGGACTGAAGCCTAAGCCCCACCCAAACCCTGCTGCCCCAGGCCGGGGGAGCCCAAAGCCCGAGCCCCACCACCCCTGGTGGGGTAGGGGGGGCGCAAAGCTGAAGCCCAAAGGCTTCAGCCCGAGGCCGGGGGCCTGTAACCTCAGCCCTGCTGCCTAGGCCTTGGGCTTTGGTCCCAGGTGGTGGGGCTCGGGCTTTGGCTTTAGTCCCAGGCATCAGCAAGTCTAAAATGGGGTCGCAACCCACAGTCTGAGAACCCCTGATTTAGTCTGACCTATTGCATAGCACAGGCCCGAGAACCTCATCCAGTAATTTCTGCATCAAACCTCTAAATGCTGGTTGAGCTGGAGCTTGTCTTTTAGAAAGAGACCCAGTGTTGATTTAAAGACTTCATGGATGAAGAATCCACAATGGCCCTAGGTAAATTGTTCCAATGGTTAATCACCCACCCTAATAAAAATGGGTGCCTTTTTCCCAGGTGGAATTTATTTCATGTCAGCTTCCAATTAGTGGGTCTTGTTCTGCCTTTTTCTGCTAGAGTAAAGAGCCATTTCCTGTCAGAAATGTCTTCCCTAGGCAGGTACGTATAGACAGGGATCAGGTCACCTCTTCACCTTCTCTTGGATAAACTAAACCAACTGGGCTTCTGAAGCCTCTCACTCAGTTTAAGTCATGTTTTCCAACCTTGAATCATTCTCACAGCTCTTTCCCTGCTCTCAGAAAACCTCCCTCAGGGTGTGGAAATAGGGAGGGGAGGTTTTGCAGGGGGAGGGAGGCTGTTAGCCAAAGCACCTATGTGCTGTTTCCCCATAGCCCGTGACAATGCCAGCGAGAAGGTTCCCCAGGAGCCAGCACACCCAGCAGCATCTGGCCTGCATGTATTGCTTTAGTCAGGATAATTCTCCTGCCCTACCTGAGTCATAGGCATAGTCTGTCTGCTCCTGCTTGATCACCACTCCCGCTGGGTACGAGTGGTCACTGCTGCCCCCCAGCTGGCTTGCCTGCTCATACATTGGGTCGTGGTACTCCTGTTTAAAGTCCTGCGGATGGTAATGTAGGCAGGGCTCGGACATCTGGCGCTGGTAGGCAACTGGAGCGTCTCGGCCCATGGCCTGAGAGGAGGGGAAGGAACGGCACATCTCCGTAGGTGGCTGGTAGATGGAGCTAAATGGGGGGAAATATCTGATGTGGTGACTGCTTTCCCTAATCACAAACTATTTGAGACCCGTATGCAGTGGTAGGAGGAACAGGGATTTTAGAGGGTTGTAGCTTAATCAAAAGAGACACACGTGCACAGTTCTAGCAAGGTATTCCCAGGGGCTGTTGCATAGCCGTAGGTCATATAGAAGCTACGGATATAGAGCTGAATGGGCTTCAGACAATAGACTTCCCCCACATAGGCACAGGGCAGCAGCTTGGGACCCAGGCTGGTAACAAGAGGGAAGGTCTATGATTGCTGGAAAGAGACAACTTTGATTGAGATATGGGGGGAAGGGGGGAGAACGTCAAGGGAGCTTTGGGGAGGGGAGCCCCTTTCGTTGGAGGCTGTCTACCACCTTGCTACTGCTGTGGACACTCACCTGTGTTCCATGAGGAATCCACGGCTGGATGTGGGTTGGGACGGCCCCCGAGGGCTCAGGAAGCTCCTGTCCTGCCTAGGGAAATGTTGAAGCGGTGACTGTATCGGGGTTCCTGGGTTTGGGGACTTGAGTCCAACTTGTCTGGTTTGGTCATAGGCACTGGGACAGTCAAACAGATATTGGAATATTACAATCTCCTGACAGCGACCCATTCCATTCACCTGGGGAGAACGTGCCACAGGCTGTCACCTGGCAATGCAGCGCTCTGAGTAAAGTTCCCTCTTTCTTATTACTGATCGTTCTCCTTGATCAAACTAATGGCACTTTACAGAGGAGTCACCCAATGAAATTAATAGGCAGCAGGTTTAAAACAAACAAAAGGAAGTATTTCTTCACACAACACACAGTCAACCTGTGGAACTCCTTGCCAGAGGATGTTGTGAAGGCCAAGGCTGTAACAGGATTCAAAAAAGAACTAGATAAGTTCATGGAGCTGTTAGCCAGGATGGGCAAGGGATGGTGTCCCTAGCCTCTGTTTGCCAGAAGCTGGGAATGGGCGACAGGGGATGGATCACTTGATGATTACCTGTTCTGTTCATTCCCTCTGGGGCACCTGGCATTGGCCACTGTCAGAAGACAGGATACTGGGCTAGATGGACCGTTGTCCTGACCCAGAGTGGCTGTTCTTATGTTCTTATGAATGGGAGGACAAGGCCTGGGTGGTGAAGCGCTTACAGTGCAAATACAAAGAGGTGCAGAGGAGTGGTGGGAAGGTCAGTACAGGGAGGATCTGGGGAAGGGAGGGATGAAGGAGGAGAGGGAAAGTGCTTGGCAGACAAGAAGAGGGAAATTGTTCTAAGCGTTAGGAGCAGCCAAGACATCAACAAGGAGATGCAAGGGGACCGTGCAGGGATTGAGGAAAGGGGTACAGCAGAGCACTGCTACGTTAGGAGGGTTTTATTTGAACAAGTAAACTGGCTGGCACCAGTGGCAGATTTAGAGTTAGTGGGGCAGCGTGTGGAGCTGCCTCCCCCCACCAGGGGCACGCAGAGACTTGCCAGCAGCTGGCCACTTCCAGGAGTGGTGTGGGGCCACCAGCCACAGCATGCAGGCAGCCTGCCTGCCTGAGCCCTGCTGCGCCACCAGCCGGGACCTGGGGACTGGCTGTCAGGTATTTGTCCTGCATTTTGGCGGCCTCCCTGTTGTTGGGGGCCCTGGGCTACTGTATGGTTTGTTTCATGGTAAATCCACTCCTGCCTGGCACTGATTTTCTTGGGTGTAATACTGTACACTAACTAGCACATGAGGAGGCTGCCGGGGGTGCAGTGTTAAACGGGAAGTAACCCATCAATCAGTTTGCACTAGCATGTCAGGAGAGACCCAGGGACTGAACAGGACACGTTGCAATAGCACTCCCTCACCTTTAGTTACCCTTCCCTCCCTCCTGCATGCAAGCAGCATTACCTGGCGTAAAGGCATTGCTCGCCATTGCGGTACCGAAATGGCTGCTTATGGCTGCAGGACAGTGCTGGGTCAGAACAGGGACTCTGTGGCTCCTTCTTAACTTTAGCAGGAGGGCTGTGAAAAGCTACTGAGAGAGAGAAAGAAACAGTCAAGTCAAAACTCCTCCTGGGCCTGGAGAGATGGCACTTGTGCCAGCGGAGAAACTAATGGCAACTGAGACACACATGCGCACACACTGCCTGACCTACTTACCTGGCTCTAGGTGAAGCAGAATAACAATGGGTACAACTGTTCTCTGGAGTTTCCCGAACTCTGTCCCAAATACCCCTCCGTACCCTTTGTTTGCACTAGCTGCTGTCCGAATATTTAGTTAGGTTCATACTGAGCCCTTCAGGGGAGAGGTGACATAGTGAGTGGGTGTCTAATTATTTTGTGTTATAACCCAAAGGGTAACACATTCATATTCTGCTTTTCAACACCTAGACCCTAAGGTCTGGCTTTGCATTATGCAAACCACGCTCTTAGGTTCACATGGGTGCTAACAGTGTGTTGTGAGTGACATCGCCATGTCGTTCATTGTGCCATACTGTACTGACAGTCTCATGAGGTACATTTCATGATACGCTAGTTTGTCCTGTAGGACAAACAATTTAAGATGGTTACCATAGAAACGGCTACACTGGCTGCTGAAGGATGTCTGTAGGGAAATATTATTATACTTATTGAGCCATCTTCGCTCCTTAGTCCTGTACCAATGCAGAAGAAAGCAAGGACTAATATTTTCAAGAGCCCCTTAGTGACTTAGGAGGCTAAATTCCATTTTCAAGTTACTTAGACAATTAAAAGTCTAAATACCACTCACTTTCAATGAGAGTTCAGCTTCTAAGTCACTTAGGGGCTCTTGAAAATTTTATCCAAGGTCTCTGACCAGAGGTCAGTACAGACTGTATCACACAGGACCATTGGACTCACAGCTCAGAGGTCAAAGCTTTCAGTGGTAGGGAGTTTTGTTTGTTTTTTTTAATTTGGAAGATTAAAACCCCTTCCTAACTAGCAGTATCAGCAAGATGCCCCCTTGTAACATTAGAAATTTCAGGTTGTCTCCTGGGAACCAGCTAAGTGTAACCACACAGTTCACTAACACCTGCAGCACCATTACACAGCCGGCTGCATGCTATGTGACATTTGACAGCATGGGTTCAGACAACATACAACAATGAGGGATGTTCCCCGGTGCCCTCTCGCAAAGAGACTGCTCATGGAGCTGGGAGGAGGAGATATTTCTTGTGAAGGAGACATAACCACTGCTTCCCCAACACCCTCCTTTTTATTTTTCAATATCTATTTAGAACAGAGAACAGTGCAGGTCACACAGAGTTCTGGGTTGCAGCTGTCTGGAGAAAGGCCCAATGTAGCCAGGTAAATGTTTGCCTAGTGAGTGACAGCTCAGCAAAGCACTGTGTACTTTAAAGTCACACAGTCAGTCTGCCCGTAGTGCATTTTATCTTAGATCTTTAGGAAATGCTCTTTATCCAGAATCCCTACAGATAAGGACCAAAATCAGATACAAACCAACAGGCCCTCACTGACATCAACAGCATGGAAAGCCACCAGGCAGAGCCAGTAGGCAGCTACAAGCCAGAGAGTTCCCTTGTGACACCCACCCTCATTGTCAACAACACACACCTTATTTCCAGTCTGAATTTGTGTAGCTTTAGTTTCCAGCCATTGGATCACGTTAGACCTTTGCCTGCTAGATTGAAGAGCCCGTTAACAAATCTTTGTTTACCAGTAAGGTCCTTATGGATTATAATCAAGTCATCCCTTAACATTCTCTTTGTTAAGCTAAGTAGCTCCTTTGAATCTATCACTATAAGGCAGGTTTTCTAGTCTAATGTTTTAATTAGGGCTGGCAAAGCCCAACTAGGTCACACGCAGTCCATCCCTTGGGGACCCAGTGCTCCCTAGTGTCTTGTCCCGTTTAATTTTCAATGTGCCACCACTTCTCTGGACAGGTGCTAGCACATTACACATCAGCAGGAAGGACAATGCTTCCCAGCTCCCAGCTGCAGTGCACACACGTGCCTACATTTTCTGCACCCCACTCATCCTGCAACAGCTCAAGTGTCTGCCACTTTGCTCCAGGTTCCTGCAGCAGTGGCATGGTGGGTTGTGGCAATTTCCTTTGGTGGACTTGGCTTCTTTCCATGCTGAAGGAGGGGCAGGGAGAAACAAGCAGCCTGTTTGGTCCAAACTGCTAGACTGCCAGAGAGTGAATTTGCAGAGGAGATGTAGTAGCCCCCCATAGGAGCGTGTGCGCAGATGTGGGGGGGAAGGGAGAAAGAGGAGTGAGTGATGGGCGTGGGGACCATGTTACTGCATGAACCATTGTGGAAAGGTATAGAATCACAGAACTGTGGAAGTGAAGGGACTGGAAGGGACCTCGAAAAGTCATCAAGTCCAGTCCCCTGCGCTGAGGCAAGACCAAGTAAACCTAGACTATTCCTGACAGGTGTTTGTCCAAGCTGTTCTTAAAAATCTCCCGTACTGGGGATTCCACAACCTCCTTTGAAAGCCTGACCCAGAGCTTAACTATCCTTAGAGTTAGAATGTTTTTCCTAATCCCTAACCTAAATCTCCCTTACTGTAGGTTAAGCCCATTGCTTCTTATCCTACTTTCAGCGATCATGGAAAACAATTAATCGCAGTCCTCTGTATGTGCGCATGTTTGGTTGATTCCACACTCATCTAAAGCATTCCTTATTTAAAGAAAGAGCACTGTCCCATCTTCATCGCTCCAGCCAGTGGCTTTGGCCTGATGCAGGCGGGAAGAAATATTTCTGAGCTGGCTAGAATGTAATGAATAACAAACGTGGGTTGCAGTTTACAGGGTCAGGAAGTGGGATGCGGATATTGTTACTTCTTATGCATAATTAAATCCAGCAGGGAGCAAAATCTCTTTACAGGCTCTTCCGAGGAGCATGTCCCAGACTAAGGGCCACATGCAGCTCTATGAACAAGGTAAGTACCTTCTGCCTTTGCCTCCACTACTTCCTTCAAGTCATTGCTGGACATAGGAAGGAAAGAGCTACAGGGGTTATGCCCCATTTTGAGCATTCAACAAGGAGAGGGGAGAAAAGGGAAGAAGCAGCATAAGGAGTGGAGGGGTTAGGTACAGAGAGATGTGCACTCTTGCACCAGGTCTATGTTTGGTCCTCAATCACCAGTTCATGCCTAGTTAAAAATTCCATCCACTCTAGCTGATACCATTTCACTTAAGTTCAGATGCTTAAAAATCTCCCTAAAAACCTAGGCAAGGTTAAGTACTGATCTGTGAATGGCTTGCTCAGTTTATTTTAGCACTAAGTAACTTGAGATGTTAATTGGCCAGTCAACTTCATGCCAGACCCTTTGCCAACAGGAGACAGCTCTCTCTGAGATGAGCCACGCTGGCTGATTTGCAGAGTTCTGTCCATGAGGATTGTGCACTCTGCCCTGCAGCAGCTGGTGAAGGGAGCAAGACGTACTTCACCCCCTACAAGAGGGGGTCAAAGTGAATTCTGAAATTCTTAGTGCGCCTGAGGTGGGAGAACAATCCCCTGAGAATCCCCCCAGGAATAACAAGAGCAACACCCCAACTGTGTCCGGCTAGTTTACTGCCAAGAGTTGCCCAGTTTTTTTTATTCCCATCACCCCCAGCAGTCGTTCTCCAACCCAGCCACCTTTGCTCTTCAGCTGCACAAGGAGGCACCTTTGAGCATTCTTGAAGCCTTACTGAGCACCCAGGAGCCTGGCCATTGAGAGCTCTCCAGGAAAAGGCTTGGGTTTGTTTGTTTGTTTTTAAATTTCTAACATTTTAGGTACTAACTTTCCTATTTTCATGAGCAGATATTGCTGGAAACAAATGCTTGGAAGCAGCTCTGCTGTCAGTTACAGCAATCTAAATCTGGAGCAATGACTTTGTGTTACTCTGGAATTATGCTATTGTAGCTGAAAGCAGAGTTGGCCCTTGGTGTTTCTCTTCTGCTCTGTGAGATGCTGAAGATGTTCCCTTGGATGCCCCATAAACAACCTACCTGGGGTAGAAGTGGATTGGAGGCTATAATAGGGTAGCTCACCCATTATGGGCTGGAGAGAACGATCCACTCCTGGGAGAGATCAGGGTGGCTGCCTATAAAGAGCAGCAGGAGGCTCCCATGAAGGAGGGAAGGGTAGGCTGTGGCAGAGAGAGCGTGAATGGTTCCTGCAGGGGTGAGACTCTGAGCCCAAGGGGTCTGTGAGCAAGGAATTGTAGTGAGCAGGAGGCTCCTGCTAAGGATCCTGCCCAAGAAAAGGGTGAGGGACTGGAAGCCAGAGAGCTGAGAGAGGCTGAGCTCCTCCCAGCTAAAGCCTGAAAGATGTTGACCTGGGGCCTAGCTCTGGGAAGGAGGGCTGGGAACTCCCTATATAAAGGGAGAGAGGGATTGAACAGGGTTGGAGCCTGGAGGCCTGTTATGTAAGGACTCCATATAGGTAGCTCAGGAGGGGAATGTTGAAATTACCTGTGGCTTGTAAGCTATTAAGGGGCCCTGATGAGGGCAGAAGTTGGTAGCAGGGCATTCTGGCCATGAGAGGAGAGGCCTAGGAGGTGGCTGGACCTGTTACAATGGCCTAATGGTACAATATTGGCTAATGATACTAGAGGTCCTGGGTTCAAATCCAAAGTAAGTTCTCTGTGGAGGTGACATGTGTGGCCCCTCAACTGTAAATAAGCAGGCATCCCAGGACTGGAGAAGGGGGCAGCTTATCACCGCAGTGTGGCTCTAGGCCACGCCTTGTCATTCCAAACAAATCCATTCTCAATCAGAGAGAGAGAGACAGGCACCTGGAGCCTCACCCCCTTCACCTGCTCTGACTTTCAGCCCAGAGGAGAAGAGCCCATGTGCTTATTCCTCAAATCCCTCCTGACCCCCAAGGGATCCAGACCCTCAGGTAGAAATCAACACCAATAAATATACCCGCAACAGCAGGGAGGCTCCTAGTCCTTATTGCTGAGGGCTTGATCCTACGGCCAAACCTGAGGTGTCCATCAATCACAGTGGAGTGGCATGCTCATGAATAGCTCGTTGCACAACCGAACAGGAGCGAGTTCTCTCCCCCCAAAACCCCGCCCCCCAGGGCCTGTCCCACACCTGGGAGAGATTCAGTGTCTGAAGCATGACATCTGTGCAAACAGTGCAGGTCCCAGGAGCAGGGGTGGAGAAGAGACGTCTCTTTCCATAGCTTGGGAGCACTCCTTCCCCTTCTGTCTGTGACAGCTCAATTCGTTTTACAGAGTAAACAGAAACTACAGAACCAGCCACAAAAATGCTGCTGTCAAGGGAGAGAAAAAACCCCACTGGCCAGTACACTGAGCTCCATTCAAGCCTCATGAAGCAAAGTGTGCTAGGAGCGGCCAACCCTTTCCGGCCCCTAATAGCTGGAACAGGCTATTACATTACAACTGGCTCATTCATTCAGAATGAAACATGGGACGAGCCCTCTCCTCAGCTCCAGGTCAGCGGGAGGAAGAAAGAAGTCATATGACTTAGAGCACATGCTGGGCCAGTGCTGCAAAGCCAAATCCCAGTGAGGGTGAGAGGGGAGCAATCAGAAAAAGTGCGTTGTCCTTTTTTTCATGAGCAGACACAGAAAGGGGGAGGGGAACCCATCCCTGGAGCTGATGGGGAGTGAGGAGCATCGTCCCTGGAAAAGCACAGAGCTGTCTGGAAGGGCTTTAAACATCCATCTCCCTCTGTTCTCAGTTAGTGTGAGATGTTCACATGTGCAGGGGCTTGGAGAGGGGAGCGGGGCTTCCTGAAGCTCTGACACGCCAGGCTCTGGGCTCTCTCGGCCAGCCTGGAACACAGACTCTCTACTCAAAACAGTCTGTTAACATCAGCTGGATGGGACAGGCAGTTGCACAGGACAACGGACAGCAGGTTCAATGGCTCCCAGTTACAAGGTTAATTCTGATGAGGATCCAGCTAGGCTCTCAAAATACCACCCTGTGCCATGTAGACAGGCTGGGGTCAGCACAGGGGCTTCCTGGAGTGGAGAAAGGGATGGACCATGAATGGAGAGGCAGGAACTCCTGGGCTCTCTTCCCAGCGCTGCCAGTGATGCCTGTGTGACCTTGCGTCTGGGTCCACACCTAGGAAGTAGCCATCCCTCCCGGGGATGTTCCTTAGGGCCTGCTCAGCCCTTGGAGGATGGAAGTGCTCTGCAAGGACTGAGCACCATTATTATACAGAGACAGCTCCCTGGTGCTGCACTAACCGTGCTGTATCAGACCCTCCTTTGTGAACAGAAGTGCTCTGGTGTTAGAATGAGGGTGGGTGATATAAATGCTCCCACACACATGGGCAAACACACCCATGTGATTGTTTCATTGAAGTTTGGTAAAACACAAGGATCAGGCTGGAGCATGGATCTATTTAGGAAACTGATTGTTCCACTGCAGGTCGGCCTCAGGAGAGTTCAGTTTTCACAGTGTCTCCAATCTGGGCAGCACCAAGTCCCCCTACACAGTACCCAGCTCCTAATCCAATCCCCTGCCCAGGTGGCAGGTGTCAAAGCTGATTATCAGAGCCCAGCAGAAGTGATAATTAGGAGGTTCCCAATACGTCAAGGGAGCTCTCAGCACACTTCCATTTATAGCCAAAGGTGGGTACGTGCCTTCAGACTCCAGACGTCAGAGATTTA
Source organism: Caretta caretta (assembly GCF_965140235.1). Classification (NCBI taxonomy): domain Eukaryota; kingdom Metazoa; phylum Chordata; order Testudines; family Cheloniidae; genus Caretta; species Caretta caretta. The sequence goes on from NC_134232.1 coordinate 16,346,867, forward strand.
AAGGAGCTGATGCCATTTGTAACCCAGACCCCAATTCCGTACTGTTAATGTCCCACCTCAAGAGCTTTGGAAATAAAATCCTAACCAAAAATAATTGACTTATGACTAAAGATGGATTTCCCCTCCTTTTTTATTTTCCCTCTTCTCCTCTCCCTCCAGTGAGAACATCTCCATCCAAGCCAATTTCCTTCAGCTTGGTGGCTATAGGTGAAGGTTTCGCCCTTGCAGCTCATGCCAATGCCACTCCTTAGCTGGCTGGAATTGCCCAATTAACCACCATACACATCTGCCACCAAACGCCAACAGCCTTGGAACCTCAGTATTAGAGGAATGTGCCAAATGCCTTTGACTGGAATTAGATAGGGATATTTTTGTCTTCTCAAGAAAGGGAGAGGTGGTCACTATCCCTCTACTTTGGGTGGTGCAGGAGGGAGCTCGTGCCTTTGCTTTGACTCTCCATGTGGCACAGTGATCTTCTCATTGATACATTTGTTTGGTTGAAGCAGCTCCTGCCCCTTCCCCATAAACACATTCCCACGGTACTTACAGTTTTCCGAATGAAAGTCAGGCAGAAATTGCTCATCGCTGTCTGGAACCTGAGCTGCAAAGAGGAAGAAAGAGAGATGCGGAGAATCAGATCTGGCACTTAGTAAGCTGTAATTAAACAGTGAGGCAGAAATGAGTCTCTGTGTGTAAAATCAGAGCCTTCGGCTGGAAGGCTCTTTAGGGCTGGTTTCCCTTAGGGATTACAAGCACACTGATGCAGTTCTTCCCCCTGCAGATTCAGGGCACGTCTACACTACAAAGTTAGGTCGACTTAATGTAAGCCGACATCCAGCCGCCGCAGGAATTAAGTCGGTTCGGTGAGTCTATACCACACTCATTGTGTCGGTGGAGTGCGTCCTCACTAGCAGCCCTTGCATTCCTCACCAGCAGCCCTTGCATCAATACACAAAGCAGTGCAACTAGCTACAGGGGTTTTTGGGAAGGGCTTGCAATGACTCATGGGACCAAAATATTGTTGCAGGGGGGAATGAGAATGGGAACATGGCTTCAACCTTACACGATGTAGTTTTCTCCCTCCCTATCCTGATAGCAACGGCATTCAACCCATAGTTTTTTGTGCCTTTTTTGAAAGCCTGGCTTAGCTGCGCATATGCCATAGACCAAGAAGCATGGACCCAGCTCAGCTATTTACTCTTGTTGTGAGCATTACAAACACCTCAAGCCTTATCCTGTAGTATTTCCAGAGCTGAGACAGGAGCCGCCGCACGGAACATTGTGATGTTATTCAAGCAGCCCTGCTGCAACCCAAGAAACGAAACAATTCCCAATTGCTGCTGGCAGTTGCACAGCAGGTGAACATGGTGGAGTGTCATTTCTGGCCCTGGGAAACAAGCAGTGACTGGTGGGATCGCATCATTATGCAGCTATGACGAGCATGACCGCAGGATGACGAGCAGTGGTTGTTGAACTTTTGAATGCGGAAGGCCACTTTCCAGGAACTTCGTGCAGAGCTTTCCCTGGCTCTGAAGTGCAGCCACACTAAAATGAGACCTGCTCTGACTATGGAGAAGCAAGTGGCGATCTCTCTGAGGAAGCTTGCAAGGCCAGACTGGGGGGAGTCAATTCAGAGTTTGTAAATCCACCGTGGGTATTGTTGTGATCCAAGTGTGCAGGGCCATTAATAGACTTCTGCTAAGAAGGGTAGTGAATCTGGGCAATGTGCAGGACATAGTGGATGGTTTTGCCGCGATGGGGTTCCTTAACTGCAGTGGGGCTATAGATGGAACACATATCCCTATCTTGACACCAGACCATCTTGCCAAAGAGTACATAAAACTGAAAGGAATACTCTTCTTTGGTGTTGCAAGCACTCGTGGATCACAGGGGCCGTTTCACCGACATCAGTGTGTGATGGTCAGGAAAGGTGCATGACGTACGTATCTTTAGGAACTCCGGTCTCTTCAGAAAGCTGCAATCATGGACTTTCCAGATCACAAAATAACCACTGATGATGTTGAAAAGCCAATAGTGATCCTGGGAGACCCAGCCCCCCGGCTCCCATGGCTAATGAAGCCGAACACCGGCCACCTGGACAGCAGTAAGGACCGGTTCAACAATAGGCTGAGCAAGTGCAGAATGGTGGTGGAATGTGTCTTTGGGCATTTAAAGAGTCACTGGAGCAGTTTGCTTACTGGGTTAGACCTCAGTGAAAGCAATATCCCCATTGTTATCGCTGCCTGCTGTGTGCTCAATATCTGTGAGGCCCAGGGAGAGAAGTTTCCGCAGGGGTGGGGCATGGAGGCAGATAGGTTGACAGCCAATTTTGAGCAGCCAGATACCAGGGCAATAAGAAGAACCCAGTGAGCAGCTCTGTCTCCAGGAGGTTTGAAAACCTGGTTCAGTAATGAGCCACAGTAATGTGCACTGTTTATCTGCGTTGTGCCTTCCCATACCATCTCCTCTGTTGCATCATTTTCCCTGCACCTCCCCTCCCCCCCACACACCCTCATGCTCGCAATAAATAAAGAGCATTTCATTCTCGAAACATTGACTTTTATTGCACAAACATACAGAAACTGAAAGAGCAGGGAAATACTTTAACCTTGGGTAAACCGTGAGATAAAATTGGGAGGGGAGAAACCAAGTCAGCTTGTCTGTGAAAGCACAGAAGTCCTGCCCATCAAAGGTCTTTGAATGGCCACCTTTTGTTCTTTGTGCCCTCCGCTGGTGTTGAGTGGAAGGGATACTGCATCTCTCCCCCCCCCCCCCCCCCCGCCTCCTGGAACGTTTGGGAGAGGGCAATTGGGAATAGGGTGATGTTTGCAGGCCATTCTGCAGGGGTCTAGCCTCATGCTGTTTTTCTTGAAGCTCAACCAGACGCTCCAACATGTCTGACTGGTTCCTCGTAATCCGCAGCATCTCATCCTGCATAGCCCTCTTGTGCTCCTGGGATGCTCTCCTGTTCTCTCTGTCCATGTCGTTTTTCAGACCATGAAATCCTCCAGGCTCTGAGCTCCATGTCCGCTGTCCCAGACGCATTCATTATCTCGCTGAACAAGTCATCACACGGTCTCTTTTTCCATCCTCTAATCTGCAAAAGCCTCTCTGCTGGTGTGGAGGCTGTGCTGAAGGCCAGGCTTTCCACTGTAAGGCATGCAAAGCACAAGGCAACCACTATCAGTGCATACCTGGGGTCTGGTACAAGGATGCTATTTAAATATCCCTCTCCTTATTACACTCAAGTGCAAGCCAGAACATAATCAGAATCTCTAGCCATTCAATAAATCTGTTTGCTGTTCCTGCCGTGGTGAATATGTCCCAGTGGCATGGGCGACGGGCCTTGTGCTGCAACTTGTGGGAAACGCGCATTGGGAGCCCAGGTGTGTAAGTGGACAATGCCTCTTCCCTTTAGCAACATGGACGGTGCTTGGAGACTGGGGACCAGCGTTAAGCCTCCCAAATTGAGGTTTTTTTATCTGAGGCAGCTCCAAAGTGTGTGTGTGTGGGGGGAGGGGGAGGGCGTTGCGGCCATGAGAAAACATAGGAAGCACACCTTCCCCTTCCCTTAACGCAGCAGGCAACAGTCACTCTGGGCTTGGAGATTCTGAATTCCCTGCCAACCAAAACACTGGCATGTTAGGGAAACCGTAGTTGAGAGACTCGGAAATCACCATGAATGATTGTTTGTGGTCCGAGCATTTGTAATGAAAACGTCCACAGTCTCCCCTAGGTGACCCTATGTGATATCAGTCTCCTGAGGGTGACAGAGGTGGCAAGGGAGCAGATGCTGCAAGCGTCTGGGTACAGAACTGGTCCTTATGCTGCTATGCTGTGTACTACAATGAAGCTAGCAGAGTTAATACTGGAGTGGCGTGGGAAAGTGTCCTACCGTGGTGGAAGAAATAAGGCAGTCCTCCCCAGAAACCTTCTGCAAAGGATTGCAGAGTACCTCCAAAAGTTTCCCGGAGGTCTCCATGGAGGATTCCCAGACCATCCCTGTGCACATAAACAGTTTTTTCCGGAGTACACCCTCTGCGTAGTTGGAGTGGCCACTGGGAAGCGGATTCCCACTGCACCTCTCTTTTTCTTCATCTTAAACATAAAGTATAAGAGCGTGTAACCCCTACAGTTTGGTTGGAATTGCATACTCACCAGAGGTGCCTTCCCCAGAATCATGCTTGGCCACCATGCTGTCCTGTGCCTTGCTGGGCTATGGGATTAAAAGTAGCTCCTGGCTCTTGAGGAGAATGGATCCACCACTTGCCTGTCTCACATTCTCCTCGTCCAGAATGTCCTCCTCGTTGTTGCCTGAGGTGGCCCAGGACTCAGACTCCTGGGAGGTATCCACATTGCGTTTGAGGGCAGTGGTGGGGTCACCGCTGAGAATCGCATGCAGCTCATTGTAGAAGTGGCACATCAGTGGTGCAGAACCAGAATGATTGATCACCTCACTTGTCTTCTGGTGCACCTGCCTAAGTTCTTTGATTTTCACATGGCACTCTTGCATGCCCCTGGTGTAGCCCTTCTCTCCCATGCCCTGCGCAAGCTTTTCACAGATGTCTTCATTTCTTCGGCTGGATAGGAGATGTGCCTGCACAGACTCTTCTCCCCACAGACCAATAAGATCCACAACTTCCAGGCTGGAGCATGTCTGGGGCACTGAGTTACCATGATCAGCTGGGCTGGCGAGCTCTCCATGCTGATCAAACAGGAAATGAAAATTCAAAAGTTCCCGGGGCTTTAACAGGGAAGGTGCTGTTTCCTGTGTACTTGGCTGCTGTGCAGCGGAGTTGAAAACTATCTCCAGAGCAAACAGTCTCCAGAGCATTGTGGGATACCCCCTAGAGGCTAATTCGGTCGACTCACACAATGTTGTGTCTACACCACCTCTCTGTTGACCCATCAACATTGAATTAAGCGCTATGTCTCTCGCAGAGGTGGAGTACTTAAGTCGACATTACAGGCGAATTAGGTCAGCGGTAGGGACCCGGTACTGCAGACACACACATTATTAGGTTGACATAAGGTGGCTTCTGTCAGCCTACTTTTGTAGTGTAGATCAGGCCTCCGTTTCTTTCCCTCTTTTCTTCGAAGTCAAGATGACTTTCTAACTAGGGTTCATTATTTCCCAATACCCAGGAATCTTAGAGAATTCATTGTGGCACAAATAGCTACTGACTGAGAAACTCAAGTTGGGAACGATATGCCAAGGTCCTGAGAGAAGCAAGAAACATTTATGTCTCTGCACGGACGTAGCCTTTGCAAAGCAATCGTTCCAGAAAAAGCAGATTGCTTGGGGGGGAAGGCTGGAGTTTGTAAGTTACTAACAGGAGAAGGAGCATTTCAGAGAAAGCGTTTAAACTCTGCATGTATGTGTGGGAGAAAGGGAGAGAAAGCTTCCCCTCTGTATGCATGATCTCTCAGGTGGGAAATTTAGGAGAAAATTGTAGCATATTGGCATCTTATATGACCTGCCAAACACCTGACCTCTCTCTTCACAAAGACAACACTGAACAGCTCACAGTCACACTGCAGGAGGCCTGCACTTCCTGCTGAAGATACTGTAGACAGCGCTCATCATAATGACAATAGCAAGGGCCTCCGTGGTTTTTGAATAATCCAGAAACTGTCTGATAAAGGTGTTTGAATATCTGCAGCCTCATTCCCCGTGGACCATCCCATCTTGTGGGAGCACGAAGAGCAATGAAATGGTTAACAGCGTTAGCAACTCAATAGTAATAACAAGACTTCAAGAATTAATGCCTCATCAAGCCACACTTGTTTGTCTGCAGGGATGAAAAGACAACAGCTAGGCAGTTTACACTCTGATTTCTCCCCACATCCCAAAGGGCTAGAATTATTAATTATTATTATTTTAAATGAAAGCTTAGACTTTGGAGAAAGCTATAAAACCTCATGTGCAGAGATCCCCACAGCCTCTACTACAGAGACACAAATAAAGAATCTAGAACAAATGAAGAATCCTTTCCAGGGACGGCTCTTTGCTTTCTTCTGATAAGAATTCTTTGACCCTCTTTAAAGCATACATTTGTAAGTTTTCATGGAGATGCCTCAACTCAGGTTGAGGCACCAGGAGACAAGTAGACATGAATTCATGTATGCCTTCTCCGCACTGCACCGCTTAACTGTGATTTTGTACCCAGGTAGATGTGCAGTTGCCATACCTGGTTGTGCAGTGGCCATAGTTGGTTACAAGTAACACTTTGTGTCTGCACACAGCAAATTTTCTGTATCGTGACCATGTTTGTAGCAGTGCAAATCCATGATTTGTAGGGGATATAGTACCCAGAGGACATACAGAACAATGCACCCTGGAGAATCCTACTTCACAGGCAGCTGGGAGTAAGTACGCCCAGCCAAACTGGTTACACAAATATACTTAGGGCGCCCTGTCCACTGTGTGATGACCTCAGATAGCCATCTGTGCTCCAGACTAGGGCTCGGGCAGGGACAAAACACTGTCACCACTTTGGTTGGTAAGCAAGTTTTAACCATGTTGTACATTATGGGTCACAAATCACCTTATGGAGCCACCAACTGGTTACAAGCCTGTAGGGTGGTCAGAATCTTAATCACCCCTCTCAGGCTTTATTGTTTCAACTTTTCTTACAGCTAACACAAACATTCAATTAAACAGACTTAAATCCTAGAATCCTCCTTCCACACGAGGCCTGTGAAAAGCTTGACAATGGTGAGGCAGCTGGTGTGCTGGGCAGCTGCCTATCATGCTGACTCCCGGTGACTCACTGTTATCTCATGCTCCCCGCCTACTTGTATCTACCTGTTTCTGGTCATAAAACTGTGAGCTTTTGGTGGCAGGGACTGTCTCTTTGTTCTGGGATTGAACCAGGGGCCCTGGTCCATGACTGAGTTGCCTAGGCACTATCACAATATAAATAACAATAAAATAGAGTAAAACATATACAGTAAAGGAACAAGGACTAAACCACTTCACCAGGAGAGCTGACATAGCAAATTCTATGGGCATGCCCTGGAAAGGGTATTCCAGCCTACAAACTTTATATTAATAGTGCCGTAATGCTACAGCCCATTCCTGTTCTACTAATACCTTAGATAGGCACCCTTCAGTTATACGTCTTTTCAGTTTCAGGGAATAGGCAGATAGGGATTTGCTCTTGTTCCACTTTTCTTTTTTGCTAGGAAGAGCTTTAATGAACATTCCCCTCAAACATTCAGAGAAGGAGTAATTCAGTCAGATTTTCCAATTATAATGAGTCTGTAGACACACCCTCCTCCCAGGTTATTTGTGCCATTTTCCTTCTGCTGTAGCTATATGAGAATAGAAATGTAGCGCTCAAAGGAGCATGAGAGGTCATCTAGTCCAGGGCCCTGTTCTTAAAAACCTTCCATGACAGGGATTCCACAACCTCCCTTGGAAGCCTATTCCAGTGCTTAACTAGCCTTAGTTAGAATTTTTTTCCTAATATTTAACCTAAATCTCCCTTGTTGCAGTTTAAGCTGATTACTGCTTGCCCTACTTTCAGAGGAGATGGAGAACAATTGATCCCCACCCTCCTTAGAACAGCCCTTGACAGGTTTGAAGACTTATCAGGTCACCCCTCAGTCTTCTTTTCTTAAGACTAAACATTCCCAGGCTTTTTAACTTCTCCTCAGAGCTTAGGTTTTCTAAGCCCTTGATCATTTTTGTTGTTCTCCTCTGGATGCTCTCCAATTGGTCCACATCCTTCTTGAAGTGTGGTGCCCAGAACTGGTCCCAGGACTTCAGCTGAGGCCTCACCAATGCCAAGTAGAGCAGGACAATTATCTCCCATGTCTTACATATGATGCTCTTGTTAATTCACCCCAGAATGGTGTTAGCCTCTTTTGCAATTATATCACATTGATCCATATTCAGTTAGTGATCCACTCTAACCCCAGATCCCTTTCAGCAGCGGTACCACCTAGCCGGTCCGCCCCCATTTTGTAGTTGTGCATTTAATTTTTTCTTCCTAAGTGTAGTACTTTGCATTGACTTTATTGAATTTCATTTTATTGATTTCAGACCAGTTCTCCAGTTTATCAAGGTCATTTCGAATTTTAATCCTGTCCTCCAAAGTGCTTGCAACCCCTCCCATCTTGGTGTCATTTGCAAATTTTATAAGTATACTTTTACTCCATTATCCAAGTCATTAATGAAAATATTGATTAGTACTGGACCCAGGATAGACCCCTCCATGATCACACTAGATACATCTTCTCAGTTTGATAGTAAACCAAGTACTCTTTGAATACGATCATTCAGCCAGCTTTGCACCCACCTTATAGTAATTTCCTCTAGATCACATTTCCCTAGTTTGCTTCTCCTTATAACCCTATTATCCTCTAGATGCTAACAAATTGATTAATAATTTGTTCAGTGTCTTTCCAGGTATTGAGAGCCATGTTGGTCCAGACTAACTTCAAATAGACTGCCCTCAACCTAGGATGTACAGTGTTGTTGAAGTTCTTCTCTCATAATCGTCTCCCTTATGGGACAAAAATATAAAAAATAAAGGTACCAACCCAGCTTTGTCTTCAAAAGCAACAACATCTAGCTGTATTTATTCTAGAACACCCTTAATTTCTGGATGAGAAGACACACTTCTACTAAGGTTTCAGAGTAGGAGCCATGTTAGTCTGTATCTGCAAAAAGAAAAGGAGTACTTGTGGCACCTTAGAGACTAACCAATTTATTTGAGCATAAGCTTTCGTGAGCTATTCGTGAGCTACTAAGAACAGCAAAGAGACTGAGGCAATCAGTATAGGAATCAAATCCTGGTTTCAGCATAGCATTTGCTGCTCAGAAATTGGCCCTTGTACCAATACACAATTAACTCTTTTCCAGCCAGTCTGAGCTTACACTGTGCAGAGATTTCAGCCCTAAGCAACATATCGGGAGTTGCAGTTCCCACACCCAACGAACTTCTTCAGAATAGCTGCACATCTGCATTCAATTCTGTGCAAACACCCCTCCCCCTAAGTTTACCTTCCCACCCTACCTTCTCACACAGAAGAATACGCCTTCAATTTTCAAATGAAAAGCCTCCAGAGCTATTGCTTTTCCGCCAAAGCAGGAAGATCTAATTATCCTTCTAGTCACCTGCATTTTCTTGCTTGCCTTCCCAGTTTGTCTGAACAAGTCCAGACACACTGGCACCTCATCTGCATTAGACTGCCCCGTAGGGCTGCACCGTGCTGGTACAACATGCAAAATGTTAAAGAAAACTGTCAGTAATGAGGAGGTCAGGACGACAGTCAACAAGTTATAAACACATCACAAGTCCCCACAAAGGCGCTCCCTGTGAGCCAATGCAGCATGTTTCCAAGTCTGGTTCCCTGGAGCTCTGCTGAGACATGCATGTTGACCTCTAGCAGCTCTGGCAAGTCAGGCATCACTCAGTCTCAAGGACCCTGGACCCAGGGGACTAAGGCTTAGATACACTGTGAGGCCCTGTCCTCGGCAGGAGCTTGGCCTGTACACACCTCTGAGAGACACATGATCTCTCCTGTCACCTTTACACTTTGGCAACACTTGTGTAGCTTGTCATTGAATTTTGAGACTCTTTCCATTTCACCAGGGTTCAAAGAGCTGGCTTGAATTAATGCCACGAGTCAACACAAGCAGCAGCTATGTTTTGAAGCAGCACTATGTCAGTGCGAGACGCTCTTCTGCCAATGTAGCTACCGCCGCTTGTTGGGGGTGGTTTGGGGAAGCAGCTACACGGGAGATCTGCAGAGGCACAGGACAGTACAGCTGTGCTGCTGTAAGCTTGTCAGTGTCGACAAATTCTCTAGCAATCAAGAACGGCTGCTACTCTGAAGAACGTCCCAGACTCCCAGTAGTTAGGCATGGGTGAATGTGTAGGGAGGGAAGGCGGGGTGATTTGCACATCTTTCTTCACTGGAGGCAAAAGTCCACATTTTGGGTTCAGAACAAACTGCTCAAAAGTAGGCAAATCAAGGCAGGTTTATCACGACATAAAAGATGCACCTTTTCCTCCGAATCACATCACTCATGCAAATTTAACAGGATAAGGCTAAGCACAGCTCCAGTTTCCTCCTTAGAAATCTAGAGTGAGGCCTGAAGGCGAGAAACCAGACTTGTCTCTTCAGAAACCAGGGACGCTTTGCCTCCCAAGGAGTCACACAGAACAATCTGGGATGCTAATCGGAAGGATACAGGCAGTTAGGTAAAGTACAAGCAGTGGTTGAAGCCCATATTAGCCACCCCGGAGCTCAGGGCGTCCCAAACAGAACCTGCCACAGATTCCATGAGGCTGGCATCAGGCTTCAAAGGGGGCCTCAGCTGCCACACAACTCGAGGGGCTTTCATCATATTCCCACCATAGGCGTCAACTTTCACCAGCGCCAGAGGGTGCTCGCGCCCTCCCGCCCTGCCCTGACTCCACCCCTTCCCTGCCCCTGCCCCGTCCCCCCCATTCCAACCCCTTCCCCAAAGTCCCTGCCCCAACTCCGCCCCCTCCCTGCCACTACTGGACCCCTTCCCAAAATGCCTGCCCCGGCCCCACCTCTTCCCCAAGCGTGCCGCGTTCCCCCTCCACCCCTCCCTCCCAGCCGCGCGAAACAGCTGTTTTGCGGCACAAGCGCTGGGAGCTAGGGGGGAAACGTGGGCATGTGTTGCGCTCAGGGGAGGAGGTGGAGGTGGAGCCGAGGCAGAGGTGAGCTGGGCGGGGGTGGGGAGCTGCCATGCTCCAGCCCCAGAGCACCCACGGAGTCGGTGCCTATGATTCCCACAGCAAAGCCATAGGACAAGGGTTAGGACACATAGTGCCTACAACCGGCACCTGATTGTCCAGTTCCACTGCACTGACACATCATCAGTACCAGGCCTTTGGACAATTGTCAGAGCAAATGAACACACACATACAGAACACACAAACATGAGTGGGGCAAGAAGCAAGAATCCTTTGCTTCAAAACCCGAGAACCAGCACTCTACATCAAGTTTCACTGCAAGGCGTTAGAGCAGCCAGAAGCACCAGATGAGATCTATCACTGCTAGCTCCCTCAGTAAGGCTACGATTTAGTCAGGAAAAATAACGAGGAGTCCTTGTGGCACCTTAGAGACTAACAAATTTATTTGAGCCTAAGCTTTCGTGGGCTAGACCCCATTTCATCAGATGCATGGAGTCAGGGGTATTTTTAGTAAAAGTCATGGACAGGTCACGGGCAATAAATAAAAAATTCATGGCCTTGTACTATAAATATCCCTGACTAAATCTTAGGTGGGGGGCCACTGCTCTGGGGGGCACCTGGCGGGCCACTGCTGCGGAGGGGGGGAACAGGGAGGGCCGCGGCTCTGCCGGGGAGAGTCAACAGCACCAGCTGCTGGGGGCCACTGAGCAGTGGCTGCTTGCTCTGGGCACCCCCAGGGCCGCCCAACTGCCACTGCTCTGGCTGCCCCCAGGACTGCTGCCGGAGGCTGCCGAGCAGCAGCTGCTCCTGCCACCCCCAAGATCCCTGCTCAGGCAGTCTCCGGGGCCAGCTGCCTGGGGCTGTCCAAGCAGTGGCCGGTGTGGCTGGCCCCGGGGCTGCTCCAGTAGCGGCTGATGCAGCTGGCTGCGGGGCCGCCCGAGCGGTTGGCTGCAGAGCAACTTGAGCAATGGCCGGTGTGGTTGTCCTCAGGTCTACTTGAGCACAGGGTCAGCCACACTGGTGGCTGCAGAAGTCATGGAGGTCGCGGAAAGTCGTGGAATCTGTGATTTCTGCAACCTCCATGACAGACACGGAGCCCTATCCATCAGATAAAGCTCCAATAATGGAAGAAGAGGTTAGAACTAGAGGATCATGGAGCTGCCCCCCATTATCCTGTCAATAGAACACACACAATTCCCATTGACTGATCCTGCTGATGGAACAATTAGGCCCCAGAACTTTAGAGCGACTTGGTCAACTTGAAAACACATTTCAAGCAGGTACATTTATTTCCCTAGGTTACTAGGAACATTCAATATTATGGAATATTATGCTCTTTATTCACTTTTTGTATTTCTCTTAGCTGGTGAGGAGACTCATAGATAGATTCCAAAGCCAGAAGGGACCCTTGTGATCATGTAGTCTGACCTATATTGCACAGGTCATAGAACTGTCCCAAAATAATTCCTAGAGCAAATCTTCTAGAAAAACAACATTAAAATGCACATTATTTGCTTGTGCCCAGTTTACCGAGTGATCCTGATTGCTCTGAATCAGAGATCTGTCCTCTTCATTGTTTACTCCTCCAATTTTTCTGTCATCTGCAAACTTTATTGGTGATGACTTTGGGGTTTTTAGCCAGGTCAATGATAAAGATATTAAATAGCATGGGGCCAAAGAATAGATTAATAGATTTTAATGTTACCCTTTAAAAAAAATTGTGGATGCAATTTATGTGGACTTAGCCAATGGTTCATCTTTTGTTTATATCTAGTTTCATTGTCAAGTTTATGGCTCTGCATTGCTCGGGTTTTGAGCCTTTCCAAAAAACCTGTTTGTCTGAATTTTTTTTTAAATGGTGGAAACATTTATTTCAGTCTCACATTTTTATAAAAGCTTGGGTTTTTAAAAAAGAAAATAAAAATTAAATCTGAGACCAGATTCAAGTTGACAGTATCCCTTTAAGCATTTCTGTATGAAACAAATTAAGGAACCAAGCCACTGACTATGGTGAGATGTTCTAGTTAGACCACAGAGGAAAAAAATATCCCTATATATATAAATATAAATCTGAACAATCTGTAAGGAAAATGAGAGTAAGGCTGCAGCAGCTCATCTGTTGAGGTTTGAAATGAGATGATCAAAATCCTATAGAAACTTTTAAAATAGAAATAAAGGAGACTTAGCAAGAAGTTGTAGAAGTAGGTGCTGAACTTTAGTCTAAATGAGGCTAAAGTAAAGAAGAAAGACTGCGCAGTTCAGAAATCAAGACTTGCAATCTCACTGTGAGTATTTAAGACCGGGCTTGTAAAAGGGACATCACAACATGATTCAGAAGAGCTGCTCCGACATCCATTTCGATTTCCAATGGCCCTGAAATATATTTTGTATCATGGTACTATGATGCAGGAAAAATGTATATCACATACACAGAGACATGGCAACCCTACTCCCTCTGCTTAGTGAAAATATGTATTTCTGTGCTTAGCAGAGATAAGCAACATGGAAATTCTCGACATTTACATGTGCTCTGTTTCATGCATTTTAAATGCTAGATTTGGACAGCAGAGATCAAACTGGCTCACTTGTAAGTGGTTTGTGTGTTTTGAATACAGCTTTGCTTTTCTTGTTGAAAAGATGCTTCTAAAAGCAATGAGAACTTTGAACTGGGTTTTACAAACAAAGGGAGAAACATGATGTATTTACTGGCTTTTGCTCTTGTCCACTTGGGAAAGATGGATTTTATGTGAAAAGGCTAACTTTTGTGTGTCTAATAGAGCTGAAAGGAACGTAGCTCATTTTCTGTACGCTGTAAGAGTGATCTAGCGGACAGCGCACAGGACTGTGATCTAGGAACAACTGAGCTCTCTAATCATGGCCAGGTCCACAGATAATGTCACTGTCAGAGGCAAGTCTTGGTGGTATTTCTAATATAGATGAATCCTGAAAACAGATCACAGCATAGCTGCACTTTGTAATGTAGACAGCACCTACACCTACAAGGGGCGGTGAGAACACAAGAGCCTAATTTACAGATACTAATACATATTATTACTGTTACTTTGTTCACAGCATCAGTGAGGTAGGTCAGCCAGCCCAGTCCAGAGAATAGCATCTCTTTGCTGCTGCTGCAGGAGGAAGAGGAAAAAACTCACTTGGTTTCTTAAGGAACTAGAAAATAACAGCTCGTGTTCTCACCTTGGCTAGAGCAGGGAGTTTATTTTATTACAGGTAAAAAGAGAAGTTTATGGTCTGGAGGAAGTTCTAACTTTTAGGCAATATTTTGGGTCTAAACAACCAGCTACCGTATTACTTGCATATTAACAGATTAAAGAGAGATCTTCATGCTGCCACCACCTCTAGTCTTGTCAGAAACTAATGGGGGCGGGGGGGAAACTGACAGTGACACCAAAGGAGACAATAGCACTAATCTTTGCCAGGCTGGGCTGGAACAACGCTGCTCTTCCTCAGGGGCTGAAAGTGTTCCATATCCACAGTTTTTCATCTGTATTGTCAAGAAGCCGGAGCGTGGAGACATCAGGCTCTGCAGGTTAAGGAACAATAAGATGCAGCACAGTGTCTAGTTGCAGAGGTATGTTCTCGGGAGAGATCTAAGGGTTCGCATTTAAACCTAGTTAGGAAACTTGCAAACGGATAGTTTTTGTGCAAGTTGTTTTGTTCTTTTTTCCAGTTAACTCTACAAACCAAAGTTCAAGGCTAGTGAAAATCATGCAGGGGAGTGAAGCTAGACAAGGATTTCCCTGGTATCACAGATAAGTGGAGAAGACAGTGCAGGGACCTGGCCTGTCAGCTGCAGCCACCAGTGTCAGATTCTATTGCTGCTAAACAGAGAGCTACCCCCCAGGGGTACTAGCTGCTAGCCCCACCATTCACCAGCCCCAAAAATGAAGTGCACAGCTTCCTCCCTTCTGGAGAGGGGAGATAAAGTCCCACGAAAAACTGGAAGTGACTCAAAGGGGACTGAACAGAGAAACTGTCTGAAGCGAACTGCCCCTCTGAGTTTCCCAGCAGTAGAGGGATAGTGCTGAGAAAACACAAAGTAACAAGCAGAAACCCGGCAAAGAGGGTTCCAGCCTGCTGGAAGGGAGTTGATCCCACCTGGAATCCCGACTGTTGGGACTCACAGTGACCAATATGTATCGCTGACCACAGATGCAAGTTGAACTAGGAAGAGCCGACAGTGCTCCCTGGGGACAGGCCCATGGACACTGCACTTAGGAGCTGCCTGAATTGCCACAGGAGGTCACTCTTGTTGCACAGCAGGGAGCACATTTGTGCTGTAACTCTTAAACGCTGGCGTAAAAAATGTGGTTTAGTGTAATTTGAAACGACCGTCCTGACTGCCCCATGGCACACAGGGGGCAGGAGGGGACTTATTGCATCTCCAGCCGGAGCCATACTGGGGCAGGGGCGGTAGCAGCAAATGCAGGAGCAGCTCTCTGATCGACACCACTTAGGAAGGGAAAGTTTCCTTTGGTACAAATTTTTTGTAACCTGTTTTTAACACTCCAAGAGCATGTGACCATTTCATTTGCTCCAGCCAGGAATATGCCAATAAAGCACCGGAACTCAAAAGTGCAGCACGAATGACTCGAGCTGATTCACAAAAAGCAATGATGAGAGGTAAATGTGCATTGCTTGGACAAATAGCAACTACGGCTGCTTCTGCCACTGCTGCCAAGGGTCCAGCTCCCCTGGGGCTCCAGTATAGACAGGGCTCCAGCAGCTGCTAGTGCGCTAACACCTTGATGCCAACCCTGCTCAGAGCAGGTCTATGTGACCACAGCGGCAGCATCAAGACCCTTCTCTGCATTGGCACCACCAGTGGAGGTGAAAGAGTGGAAAATGTTAGGTAATGTAGATGGGGGCAGGAGGGAATGAAAAACATCTGCAAGTCTCTGAAGACCATAGGATGGGAGAAAAGTAGGGTGTGATCCCAGGGGATAGCCAGTTCACTTGAATGGTCAGGGGAAGTTGTAGGCTGAATATCAGGAAACATTTCCTTCACAGCCCAAGACAGTCTCCCAGGGACAGAGCTGGAATCAGGGTGGCAACTAGCGATTGTGTGCACACTGCCCACTCTTCCAATTCCTCTTAGCTAAGTGTTAACTCTGCTCTCTGGAACACACAAATAGGGACAGAGTCCCGAGCCTCGCTCAGACAGACCTGCCGTTACACACCGTCGGGTCACTAGCGCAGTGCGGAGACCGCAAAGGGCATGTCCATAAGATATCTGCCAAAGGACCCCGCACCTGCCCATTGCCATAAACGAAATGGTCTTTGAGACAATACAGACCAGACAGCACAGGCCCGGCTAATGTTTTATTATTATTTCTTACAAGCATTTCCTGGGCCTTTGCACAGCAGGAAAACGAATACCAGCTGCGAATGCTTGTTCCCCAAAGCCTCTATCAAATTGCTGCTGAAAACACTTCGGCTGCTAGTGCTGAATGGACAAAATCATTTTCAACTGCACTGCAGAAAGTGGGATAGATACCATACGCTTTAAAGGACAGAGGTAGGGAAGGACTAGCAGCTACCTGAATGCTACAATAGTAGGACTAGGTACCAGCTACATCCACTGGTGGAAACCCAACCACGTGAGGCACTTAAAACTAGACTGGACAAAGCACCCCTGAAATATACTGTAGGGAATAACCCAGTACTGGCCTGAGTAACGGACTAGACTGGAGCCAGTAAAACTCTGCCAGCTCAACTTACTGTCATTTGAAATAATCTGCATGGCTCTAAGTGGAACCAAGAGTGAAGAAAAGAAAATTCCTACAGAATTCAAAGAGTGAACAGTCTGAGAACTCTGTCATCGCAAGTGACTGACGAGGGCACCCAGGCTCCAGGCAGTAGTTGGACAATAGCACCAAGGGGACTGTAGGTTAAAATTCAGTCTCAGCAACAGATGAGCTGAGTTTGGGGGTCTCAGTCTATTGCCCGAAGAGCCTATGTCTATTCTGTTATTTTTAATAGAGCATCATGGCCAGCTGCCTGCCCTGGGCTGCTGACAGTTTTACTCAGGGTAACAGAGAACAAAGGGCAATGGTCCATATCTCAGCCCCACAGAGTGGATGGTGTCTGCTCTGAGATGGAGGAATCAAACAGAAGGGGCATGGCTGGAATGCAACTCTGAGGTGTGATGCCCTATAGCGGTGGCACTCAGTCAGGGGTACGCGTACCCATGTGGGTACACAGAGGTCTTTCAGGGGGAACAGCAACACATCTAGATATTTGCTTAGTTTTATAACAAGCTACATAAAAAGCACTAGTGAAGCCAGTACAAACTAAAATTTCATACAGACAATGATGTGTTTATACTGTTCTATATACTATACACTGAAATGTAAGTACAATATTTATATTCCAATGGATTTTTTTATAATCATATTGTAAAAATGAGAAGGTAAGCAATTGTACAGTAATACTGTGCTTTGACACTTATATTTTTATGTCTGATTTTGTAAGCAAGTAGTTTTTAAGTGAGGTGGAACTTGGGGGTACACCAGCTAAATCAGACTCCTGAAAGGGGTATAGGAGTCTGGAAAGGTTGAGAGCTACAACCCTGTAGGGCTGGGGGAGGGCAGTGGGAGGATGCACCAACAGGCCCTGTGCCCTGAAGCCAGAGCTGTCAGTCAGTCTCACTTACATGAGAAACATAATTCTCCAAATTTGTTCTCCATCTCACATAACTGCAACAGAACCAAGAAATTTACTTCCAACCTCTTTGCCCCTAAGCCACCAGACGTGCTTCCAAGAGAGCTGGGAACTAAACAGGCTTCTCATAGCCTCTCTCCTGACTTATTTTAGTCACTTAACCTGAATCCATCAACACTTGCCCCATCTTATCCCATAGCACTTACGGGCTCCCTAGGGTTACAACCAACACATTCAGACCAGAGGCGCACAAAGAAGAATATTTCCCCCACCCCGTTTCCCCACTGGTTCTAAAAACAGAGATGGAGTCCGCACAGCCAACTAAGGAAAGTTCAGAAACTTTTCTCTAGGGAAGCTTTTGCATCTTTGAATCCTGAGTCACGTTTATGAAAGCGTTGGCACAAAACTAGTTCCACAGTTATCTACTGCTAGAGTCACATTTCATTCTAACATACTCCAATTCAAACAGAAAGTGATGTGGAAAAGAGCATGAAAGTTGTGGCTATAAGGCCTAAGATTCCAGTGTCTGCTAAAAAAGACTTACATATGTACAGAGACTGGTGATTTATACCAGTGCAATGTGGAAATTGGGCCCTATTTGCTGTTATAAAAACCTCCTGAATTAAACTAATTGTAGAACAAAGTTAAGTTACATACTTACATTTTTTATTTTGTGCATAGCTGGATGCTTGGCACAAACTAATTCCTGATTTTATATTTACAAGTTGGTTCCTTCCTGCGGTATTTTATTTTAAAAGTAATTGCAGGAAGCCTTTAACAGAAAGCTATATTTCTCAACTGCATGAGGTGGAGGCAGGAAATATATAAAATATTTAAAAGTTTCACCTTTTTCACATTATTCATAATTCTTAAATTTGTCAGTTATCCCTTGCACTGTTCAAAGATATGTCTGTAGTTTAGAATTGTCTAAATCTGATACAAAAATGCTAGCAGATAGCTCCACATACACAGACATTAGATAATAACTGATTATCAAACACGTCAGCGAATGCGAGTACGGAGAACAAATAATAGCCTGCTTGAGAGGGGAGCTCTCCTCAGGGAAATTGGGACTTAAATCCTCAGCCTGCAATTTGTTTGTTTCATTTACAAATTTACAGCATCTCAGATTAGCTGAAGAGCCACTTCACCATACACATACAGTCTAAGGAACGGAACCTGGATTGTTAAAGCATGTGCACAATCTCAACTAGGGCTCCAATTGGACTCTGACTAGACTCAGTGAGCTAGATTTAAAATACTAGCAGTTTGGCAGTTTCCAGGAGAACTGTGCCCGCAGAAACAGCATTTCACTTTTTTACAAATAAATACTATCATTTTTGTTATAGTCGGTCATTTCTTATAATGCAGGTGGTCTATAAATAACTGGGAAGCTCAAGATTTCTCTTTAGTTTTGCGCTGGAAGTCAGATCTTATGAAAGACAAAGAGGTGGTGGGAATGGAAAGTCCATAGGGTTTGGTATGGTGCAGGCAGCTTCACAGACTTATCATGGATGGTCTTCTCTTCGCTCCCTAATATATACTGTATCTAATGCTTTCCTTGGCAGGGGAAGGGAAATGTCTACCCCAGTCCACCAACTCCTCCCTGCAAAAAAATCTCATTTTCCCATCTACAAATATTCAATAATCAAATATAACAACTCTGCATTTTCATCCAAAGATGACACAGCACTTTACAAACACTTATTGCCTGGGTAAAGTGGGTCCATATTATCACCCATGACTGGGAGTGTAGTCCTACAGTTATACCGTGCAACCAAGTATCAGGAGACCTGGAGTCTGTTCCTTGCTGTGCGACCTGGAGCAAGTCTCCGAGATGCTCCATGCCTCAACAGGGGAATTGCAATACATACTTCACAGAGGTTCATTCATCACTGTCAGTAAAGTGCTTTGAGATCCTGGAATGGCAGGTTACTATAGAAGTGAAAAGGATTAACATTTATTATGAATTTGCAAGTGGGGAAGCTGGAGATCAGAGAGGTGAATTGGCTTGTCCAAGGTCACACAGAAAGCCGGTGACAAAAGCTGGGAAACAGAATCCAGAAGTTCTTTCTTCCAGTCCAGCACTCTAACCATTAGGCAGCTTTCCACAACTTTCACCCAACGTATGCCCAGGCAGAGAACCATCATTTCTTCACTAAATTTTTTTGTGGTTTGCATTACTATCTAATGAAATCTTATCTCTGTCCATAGCAGTGAGACCTTGATGTGGCCTCTCCTTCCCCTCTAGTAATTTCACAAATTAGTTACTGCAGGGCTTACTTATGGAACATTGCACAAGAGATTCTGTGCAAGCTCTTCCAATTTTAATGGTGTCAAACTTAAAACAACTATCAGAGAGCAGAAGGCCCAGAATTGAAACTCCACCAGAACCCAAGTCTGACATGAAGTCCTTTTACTAACACCTCCACAGGTTTTGAGAGTTAAAAGAACTTCTTTCATAATCTGAGTGTATGAAGGGTGTTTACATAGATGGACTTCAAGCAAATCCTCCTCTTTTTCCCTTGTAGCATGAACACAATGGGTATTATAATCCTGGAGTGGCCTCCAGATGATATTTTGTGTCCATGAAGTCTGCATTCCTGAACATTGCCTGATCAAAAGGTCTTCTCACTTTGGTTTTAACTGAATAGAAAACATTTTTTTTAAATAAAAGCCAATTTTTTGTATTCCACTGACAAATTTTTGTTTAAAAAAATCCTGCTTTTGCAGGAGTATATTTTCTTGTTGTGGTAGAATTAGGGGAAAGATTGCTGCTCAGATTACCATATGTATTTAGGATATTATTATTAAATATTTGTTAAGTACCAACAACATACTAGGGGCTTTCTGAGACACAAGAGTACTTCTTCAGCTAATAAATAAATTAAACAAACATTTTAACTCTTTCAGAGGACAGGCCGCTGGTAGCGTTACAGTTAAAGCAAATACAAAAGACCACTTAGAATTAGTTGCAATTTAAATTAATTGGGCTAATAGAGATTTTATAATTTCCCTTCAGTGCTGAAGTCAAAAGGCAAAACAGTTTAGACAACAAAACTAAATACACAGTTTAGAGACACAAAGAAATTCCAAGACAACCTCCTCAGAGCACTAGCTTTTCTGAATTAGCAGAAGAGCATTTTGCTCCCAAAACTGAAGGCAACATTCCATTGTTTATTAAAGAAATCATCAGTGTTTTGGCAACTAACAAAGATAAGTGACAAATTAACACAAAATCCCAGCAGTTGCCAGCAGACACTGAAAATGGGCCAAGGGCGAAGTTCCATTCATAAGCAAATACCCAGCACAATAGTGTGATTCATAATCCTTGACTTACACAAGACCAGAGTTTGGCCAGGCTGAAAAATATATTTAATGTTTGGAACTAGGCAAACTAAGTAAAGGAAGAACAGAGCAAACACCAAAGACAAACAAATGAGAGACAAACAAAAAGAGGAATGGGTGCCTACCTTCTGTCAGCCAAGTCTCCTGAAACTGGCTCAAATCCTGGAAGAGGTCTGCAAGAAAAGTGAAAGGTGCCTTTACTGAAGGCTGGCCTGGGCTGGACTGACAGCAGGATGCTCCAGGGTTGGTGATGTGGGATGGGAAAGAAACACAAACTCTGCGGGGAAATAGGGGAGTGAAGCAGAGGGAGGGGAGGGTCTGGTCCCTATCTACTCCCTACCCATGAGTCCTGTCCCTCCCCCTGCTACCTCCACCCACTGTCCCCCATGAGCCCTGCCTCCCCCCCCACCCCCACTGCCCGTGGGGTGCTGCAACTGCCTTTACCTTCCGAGTCCTGAGGGGGTGCTAAGCCTGGGTCCATGGGTCTCCTGGTGCCCATCAGAGCTCGGCTGCTGAGGGTCCCATTTCCGGGCGGTTTCTGAAGAAAAGGACAAACCAGCTTGGGAAAGTCATGTCAGGACTGGGCCCTGGGCCACCTCCCCCCGGGGCTGAGAGCTGGGCGCTGTCTGCAGCCTCGGCCCTGCGGTTCTAGCGCTACTCACGTGTGTGAAAGTGTAAGGCACTTGCTGGTCCAAGTACCCTTTCATCCTCCCGTCCATACGTTAGCTCCTCGTGGGCATGGAGCAGCCAGCTCAGCGCAGCGACCTGCGGGAGACGGGCAGAGGGAGCCTGTTTCACAAGGGCTGGGGGGCAAACAGGGCGCGCCCCTTAGTCTCGGCTGCACCTGCTTTAGCCCACCACGTCCCAGGCTGGGCCTCGTGGCATCTCCCATCCCCGCGCCCTCCCCCCCCCCCCCCCCCCACGGGCTTGTCCTAGCTACAGGAGCGGGGCTCGAAGATTCAGCCCCTTCCTAAAACGACCCTGGGGGCAGGTTACCAGCAGCAGCCCCACCGCCCCCTCCCTGCTCCCCGGCTGCAGCGCTGGGTGTGAGGTGCAACGAGACGTCGTTCGTGCTGCATCTGGCAAAACTTGTGCGAAGAGGTGGGGTGATGCCTCGCTCCCCAGTGGGAACTGCCACCCTGCACCCCCGCCCAGTCCCCCCGGGCTCTCACCTGCGGCGGGGCTCCCGGAGCGGCTCAGCCCCGAGGGCTGTGCGTGCAGATGTTCCCCCAGTCCCGCTCCCAGGGAAAGGGCTCGCTTTGCTGGCGGCTCAGACAGTGTGCCCGGGGGGAGCCTCCCATTGGTGCATTTCCTCCTTCCCAGGCTCTGCTTTCTTGCTTCTTTGTTTCATTGACTTTGTGAATGAAGCCCCGGGCTGGGACACGCCCGCCAATCACAGCTCGGCTTGGCCCTCACCCAGAGCAGAACGGGGAGAGGCTACGGCTTCCAGGGCCAATCAGATCGCGTCACTCTGGGATTCATTCAAGGCTGGGGCTCCCATTCATAAAAAAACTCCCAAAGTTCATTCATAAAGGTCTGCAAGGGACGGGGAGCCAGAGCTGGGCTAAGCTGAGTTTTGTGCATGGCACGGCGCGTGCACGGCTCACACCATCAGACTCCCTCAGGACATACACACATCCAGGCTTGCCAACTCACACTCAACGTGGGGGTCATTTTAAAGCAGCTTTTAAAGTATCTACACTCCTGTTATGAAGGATTTTTTTTTAAAGTTTCAGTGAGACTTTGAAAATATCACTCGCATTTATCACTCCTTCTGTCCCGTTGTACCAGCTAGGCGCCCGTGGCTTTCAATACCAATTTCTTTGGTATAACTACTTAGTGCCAATAAAATAAAATAAAATAAAATTCCAGTCCCTGAGTTTGCACACCCAGAAATAAACACCTGCATGTACAGTCAACATTTGTGTGTGCAAACCAGGTGCTCCATCTCTTGCATTTACCTGTTCAAATGTCATTTGCATATCCAAATAAATGTTTTTCATAAACCTATGTGGACTCAAGTTTTTTAATTTCTCCTTAGAGTTCCATGGGGCCATGGACTCAGTTACAAGAAGATATTGTTCTGGGGGAAATTATCCCCTAGACAAAGATTGATACTGGAGAGAGAGTCAAGAAAGAAAGAAAGAAAAAGGTGTGAGTCTTTACACGAAAACTAGGCATAATGACATGTTCTGCACATCACAGATATCAATGTGGAACCTCAGTATGGTAGATTGGAGTAAGACATTCTCTCTCTCTCTCTCTGGTATGTGGATGTCTCAGACTGTTATTTGGCATAACAGTCAATTAAACATTTTTGAACCCTTCTGCCAAATCAGGCTGTAGCTTTATCTGAAAACATAGCTCAATCACAGTTCAACACTGTCTGCACAGACAAGACTGAACAATGTTTTAACTCTATCATGCAATTAACATCTTTCAGCATAGTTCCTCCCCTCTTCCCCACAACCATGGCAGCTGGGTAGTTTAGCTGGGACTCAGTCCTCAATGCAGGAGATTACCTTGTTGAGATTGCAGCTCAGGCAAATTGCCTGGATATTGTTCGTTTCCATGAATTTTTAGATATTTTGTGACCTCCAGAACAACAAACAGGCTATAAATATTAATCTGTGTTTAATAGTCAGGATGAGACTGAATGGGAAGAACCTCCCAGTTAGGTTATTGTTGATCTATCTGTTCCATTTCTGCTTAAAATAATTAATTAACACCAAATACTCATGCTATAATTCACTCTCACTTGTGCAGACTGCTGTAAAACAACAACTTGACTTTTACTGGTGGCACATTTCCTGGGTGAGAGATAATGGAGCCTTTGTTATTTCAGCTCTGATTTCAACATATGGTTACACTCTGACCTCTAAACCGGATGGGATTTTCTACTGCAATATTTATTTACTTTACAATGTTTTAATTTCCCACCCAGCTGGCAGTAGCAATATTGCAGAAGGAAGAAGAGGCCTCAGTAAACATCTTCTTTTTACTTTCCATACCTCTGAACAATACAAACGGCCCTCCTAGCAATCTTTACTGTATTACACTCACTCTCTCTCTTACACACCCACCCACCCACACGCGTTACTGTGTTAACATCAGAGACTCCAAGGCTCTAATAGTGACAAATGGAGCTGCCCCAGCCTTTTACCTTCAAATACGCAGCCTGTCATTCACCTCCCCAATTTCATACTCTTCTCCTAATACCTGAAAGGGTTAATTGCAACAGACATTTCATATCAAAAGAAAAATTCATGCACCCCTATCAAAGCCACCTCCAACTCATCGAGCTGCAAAATGCATACCTGATCTGTTGGTTAGGGCAGTCATTACTCCCCTGTACCATTGACTGTGAGACTGACTGGCCTTGATCACATCAGCCCCATGAGCCATTGGCTCAGGAGAACTATCAAAAGGAGTACAGAAGACTAGGGGTTTCCCCCACAGTCATTCATATGTGTTAGCTTGTGAGCTGTTTGGGGGCAGCGACCATCATTTAACATGTGTTGTACAGCACCTAGCACAATGGTGTCCTGATGCGTCTGAGGCATCCAGGCATGACTGCAATATAAATGATAGATGAGACTCTTTCTGAGGAAACGGGGTGGAGATTGCATCCATTCAGGTCCAGTGTGTGGACTCTTCATTTGAGCCATCACAGCATTCTGGTGAGACAGGATAACCATGCCCTGGTCCTGGTCGAATGACCTTGTAGAATGACCTTCCTCCAGGCCAAAGGTCAGCAGCAGAAGCCAAGGTGTGAATGTCAGCTCCCAGCAATCCAGGCACCTGAATGAAGTATGAGCCTCAAAGCTCAGAACCCCAACTGCTGTGCAGATCATCTGGCAAGAGAGGGCTTTGCAAAGACCAGCTTTTTAGGCCTTGTCTACATGGGAAAGTTTCACTAGTTATGCCAATATAATTATACCAGTATAATTCCACTACCCCCACCCCATGGGAACACTCTTATTCCAGTATAAAATTTCTGTTTCGTTTAAACCTTTTCCCAAGCAACAAAAGCTAAACTAAAAATAGTCATACCAGAATAAGAGTGTCCACACAGGGAATTATACCAGTATAACCATACCATCTTAAATTCACACCTTAGCTTACACCAGTACGACTTTTCTGAGCAGCCAAGCCCTTATTACAGTGTCTGGAAGGGGAATCATAGAATCATAGAATCATAGAATATCAGGGTTGGAAGGGACCCCTGAAGGTCATCTAGTCCAACCCCCTGCTCGAAGCAGGACCAATTCCCAGTTAAATCATCCCAGCCAGGGCTTTGTCAAGTCTGAAGACTGAAGCCAGTCGTAAGAGCCTATTACAGTGGGAAAACAATCGTGTCAGTGCCTTGTTACAACGCATTTTGCTTTGGCGCTTCAGCTGGAACCAAGCTGTATTATTGATACTACAGAATTAGTCCTACACATTGTTAAGAATCACAGAATCTCAGGGTTGGAAGGGACCTCAGGAGGTCATCTAGTCCCACCCCCTGCCCAGAGCAGGACTGATCCCCAACTAAATCATCCCAGCCAGGGCTTTGTCAAGCCTGACCTTAATTAAGGCTTTAAGAATTATTTCTGCTACAGTACTAGTGTAAGCATGGCAGTAATACAAGTCAGGGACAGGATGAGGTTCCTAGGAAGGATGGTCCTGTGATTACTGCACTGGGCTAGGACTCAGGAGCTCTGGGATCCATTTCCAGCTCTACCACCTTGGGCCAGTCACTTAATCTTTCCATGCCTCTAAAATGGGGACAATTCTACCTCCCAGGAGGTTGGAGAGGATAAAATCATTAATGTTTGTGTGGTGCTCTGGCATCATGGTGATGGGAGGGGGGCCATAGAAAAGACTTCTAAAAAACCATGTCTTTAACCCTGGTATGGACTGAGGCTAAAAGTAGTTCCCTAACATGGCTGTAGCATGTTTATTCCTGACTGCACAGGTAATAAAGAGTGGCCTACAACCCTGGCTTTGTTTATAGTGCAGCCAGGTCCTTTAAGGAGCATGACAGTGAATGCATGAATGACCAGGCTGCAAAAGAATCTTTAAAAGTCTGCAGAAAAATCAGGAAAATTCCCCATGATTTTCTGCAAACATCCACCAATCTGTTCTGTTTTTGCATCCCGTTTCCCACTGCCACCGTGTCCCCCTGCTCAAGCACCCTTGAGTCAAACACTTTCCTCCAGCTGTAAGGCAGGTGAATGAGTGGGCGGCTCCATGGCTGCTATGAAAACATCTGGCAGGGGGCAAGGACGGGGACAGCATCAATCAGTGATGCTCCCTTCCGCCATCACCTGTGCCCAGCCTGGAGGGAGAAAAGAAGTTTTTCCGGTGAACTGGACTTCACAACAGTTTTAGGGCCTGGGGTCTTGTCTCACTTACAGCATTTTTTATCGCAGTATAACTCTGCTGGCTTCATTGGGACTGCTCCTGATTTACAACAGTGCAAATGAGAAGATAATCAAGTTCTAAATATTCAGGAGCAGATTTCTCTCTTTTTTGTAAAAACCCGCAGGGTAAAGAGTCTGCATTCCCTAAGGAAGTGAAGTCATTGCCCTGTAGTTGAAAGGGGGTGGAGGGAGGGAGGTGCAGTTATGTGCCGTGAGGACAAACTTTTTCCTAAGCGGAACTCCACTCGCATTAGTAAGTAGGTGTTGAAGGCTGTTACTTTTCACACTAAGGAAGGGCAGAAAATGGTGTTATGTGCCACAAGGGCCCTCCTGGCTAGAGGCTGAGCAGTGCTTTGTAAGCCAGGGTATTGCCTGCTGAGGAATTTCAAGATTAACTAGGATTTTGGCTCATATTTGCTTATGAAAATTTCACTCCACATCAAATCTAATTCTGAGAGCTGCCAAAAAAAAACCCTAAAGCCAGGACGAGGGAGAAAAATGGACAAGGAAATCTCAAGAAGGCTAAAAACAGAACAGAAATGGGAGCCTATGGCCTCTTCCCTTTACTACAAGGGAATGTAGTGCAGAAGACAGGGAGGCAGATGATGTTTTATTTACTGTAGGGTCACTAGAGCAACTCAAGTTCTGGCTCAGCCTCTTTTAGGAGCCCCCTCCCCCACAACTGTATTTTATTGTATAATTTTTTCCATTTTGGGGTGGGGTGGGGGGAGCAATGGTTGAAAATTGAGACGTTTGGAACCGAAAGCCATAGGCAAGGGCTGACTCTCCGTTGCCCTGCACCTTGTACAATCATTTACCCCAGTGCAAATTGAGTGTAAAACACTCCTGGATCAGACAGGCAGCAATGTGCACCCACTTTGCACTGGCATGAATGACACACAAGGTGCGCAGCAGCGTAGTGCAGCTTCAAGCGTAACTGCCTTCCACGGGTGTGAATATTCGACACTGACAATGCAGGCGCTTCTCTCTCTCTCTCTCTCTCTCTCACACACACACACACACACACACACACACACACACACACACACACACACACACACACACACACACACACACACACACACCAGGACAGGCAGGGAAAGAGGAGCAAGAAAAGCCACCTCTGCCACCTGACAGAGCCTCTCCACATATTCCTCGAAAATCCACATCTCAAAGAAAATCACTTTAAAGAATTAACTAAACTGATTAGGGAGCTAGAGACTGCTCTCTGCTCTACTCGTGGGTCTATCTAGGCCAGTTCAGAGAGGTCTGAGTCAGAAAAATGATCCAAGGCTTTAATTAGAAATGCCTTCCTGTTTTGCTTGTGCACAAGTTTTTCTTACCTCCAAGGTGCAATTTTGCTACAACAGCCCCCCTCCCCCTCTTAGGCACTATTGTATGTGCTACGGCTGTGGTTGGTCAAGGCAGTTCTTTGAGAAGCAATAGCCAGGCCTCTACATTCATTTAAACCCCAGAAGATGTGAGGATGGGACTCATGAGGCTGTGTCTTGGCTGACACACCAGGCATCTCCAGAGCAGAAAGCATGAGCCTCTATACTTGAGCTAAAGAGCCAGGCTTTATGGAGCTGCTGTTGTTTTAACCACTGTTCCCCTAACTCAGCTCAGAGCACGTCTACTATACAGTGATATAGTGACAGCACCCATGTTAGAACTGGTGTGAAACGTTTAATAAAAAAGCCGAATTCAGACAAAGATTATGTCATCCAGGTCCTGTCTGTTATATGTGGTCTCCCGAAGCCACCCCACTGGTGGTGTCAAATGTCAGTTATTAGTTATATTACTGGAACATCGACCTTTGCTTCATTGCTAAGGTTTCAGATCTGGCGTGTCCAGTTCCGCTTGGAAACAGAATTCTGACACCCTATGCCCGTGTCAAAGCCAAACTGGCTGGACAAAAGGGTTGCCTTTAAAGTTCATCACAACTTTATGATTAAGGGATGTAGCCATGGCTTGCTGGAGCAGACAGGCTGTTAGTGCTAGGAGCAGCCTCAATACAAGCTTGGCTCACAGTTCAGACTCGATGGATGGGAAGATTAATTTATAGGGCCTGATACCTGAGAATCTGGTTTCTAGTTCATTCGGATCTAGAATAGGTGACTGTGCCACCTAGTCAACAAATATGAGGGGTCTGCAGGGATATTAAAGGATGAGTACGTACAACATGGCCACATGTCAGTTAAGTTTCAGAGTAGCAGCCGTGTTAGTCTGTATCCGCAAAAAGAAAAGGAGTACTTGTGGCACCTTAGAGACTAGCAAATTTATTTGAGCATCGGATACATCTGATGAAGTGAGCTGTAGCTCACAAAAGCTTATGCTCAAATAAATTTGTTAGTCTCTAAGGTGCCACAAGTACTCCTTTTCATGTCAGTTAAGGGAGGTGATATTAACCATCTACAGTTATGTGAAGGGCATAAAAGGCAAGGAGGGGAAGAAACGGGTTAGAGCATAGCTAGGCGTGACTCAGTGAATATCAGGAAACATTTCCTCACGGTGTGCCCTAGATTATGGAAGTGGCGAAAGCTCCATTGAGAGTGGAGGAAGCCCTGGAGAAGGTACTGTAAGGTGTAATCTTGCACAGAGCCCTCAGGGAGGGACAGAATGACCCAACAGGCCTTTCCCATCACCACCTCCTATAATTAGGGCCTTACAAAATTCACAGTCCATTTTTGTAAATTTCATGGCCATAGCATTTTCAAAATCTTGAATTTCATGATTTCAGATATTTAAATCTTAAATGTCACAGTGTTGTAACAAAATATGAATATGTGTTTGAAAACAGCAAGCTATAAACATGTAAAGCCCTTAAGACTCAGCGTTTCTCAAACTGGGGGTTCTGACCAAAAGGGGGTCGCAAGGCTATTGTAGGGGGGTCACAGTATTGCCACCCTTCCTTCTGCACTGCCTTCAGAGCTGGGTGGCTGGAGCGCAGCAGCTGCTGGCCTGTCGCCCAGCTCTGAAGGCAGCTCTGCCACAAGCCGCAGTGCAGAAGGAAGAGTGACAATACCATGAGCCCTACAATAGCCTCGTGACTCCTTTTGGGTCAGGACCCCCAGTTTGAGAAATGCTGTGTATTTTGTATAGTTTTACCATATAATATTGGGTACTTTTATAGTATAGGGTAAAAGACAGATTTCACAGGGGAGATCATATTTCACAGTCCATGACGTGTTTTTCATGGTCATGAATCTGGTAGGGCCCTACCTATAATTCTATGATTTCAGTGGCAGACTGTTGCATGGGAGCATTTCCCTTCCTCTCCGATAGCTGAAGGGTGTTGAGAAGGTGGCTGTCCCACTCATGTGTCCAAACTGACTGCAGCCCTTCACGTTTCCACAGCATGAAACTCACCATGTGCATTCCATGCGCATTCATCAGAGCCCCCAGGAAGGAAGGGAACAAGGCAGACGTTCTGCAGACAAATGCTCTGTGCAACACAGGCCTATATGTCCCTGCTCATGTTCTCAGCCCCAAAGGAGAATAGTTCTGCTCTCCTTTGGAGGGTGCTCCATGAACACACTCACTGATCTTGGCTGGAGGAATCAGAGAAGTTAGATAAACCTGCTTCTCCTCTCCCAATGGCCATGCCACCTCAGGCTTTGTTCTCCACCCTGGCTACCCCCAGCCAGCTCCATGGAGGGAGGAGAGGCACTGAGAGGAACAGGGGGTCCAGCTTTGCAATGCACAGGACCCTACTCTGCCAAGGGAGGAGGGAGAGTCAGGACAGGCATGTTTGTGTGGGTGGGTGTCTAGCAAATTTGGTTTCCTCTCCTCCATGCCTGCTGCCAGAGGAAGAACTAGGGTGCGCCCTGTAGCTGCAGAGCTTGCATGTGACATGGGGCTCCCAGTGGGCACGCGCCAAGGAGATATTTTGCTTTGCTGAGGCTTAAGAAGGGTACATGTCCTCACCTGGATGCTGAAAGCATTCGGGGACCCTAAGGCCTGTCCTTTCTGTTCTGGCCAGAAGCTTGCCACCTAGTGGATGCTTCTGGGTTTAACAGGCCTTGAATAAGATGGAATCAGGGTGAAATTCAACCCTGTGCAAAGAGCTAGCACAGGACTTAAGTCCCTTCACTCTCGGGACACCAGCCCTGTGCACAACAGTGCTTGTCACCCCAAACAAGAGCGTGTTACTCAGCCCCACAGTAGTGGTTTATCCCAGATTAGGCTCTAACAAAGCCATAGCTGTGGTCGTTAGGAGCCAACTCACTGGGGTGCTGGCTTTGACCCACTGTTGTAAGTGGAAACCTACTGACCGCTATTCCTACCTGCATGCCTCCAGCTTTCACCCTGACCACACCACACGATCCATCGTCTACAGCCAAGCTCTGCGATACAACCGCATTTGCTCCAACCCCTCAGACAGAGACAAACACCTACAAGATCTCTGTCAAGCTTTCTTACAACTACAATACCCACCTGCAGAAGTAAAGAAACAGATTGATAGAGCCAGAAGAGTTCCCAGAAGTTACCTACTACAGGACAGGCCTAACAAAGAAAATAACAGAACGCCACTAGCGGTCACCTTCAGCCCCCAACTAAAACCCCTCCAACGCATTATTAAGGATCTACAACCTATCCTAAAGGATGACCCAACACTCTCACAAGTCTTGGGAGACAGGCCAGTCCTTGCCTACAGACAGCCCCGCAACCTGAAGCAAATACTCACCAACAACCACATACCACACAACAGAACCACTAACCCAGGAACTTATCCTTGCAACAAAGCCCGTTGCCAATTGTGCCCACATATCTATTCAGGGGACACCATCACAGGGCCTAATAACATCAGCCACGCTATCAGAGGCTCGTTCACCTGCACATCCACCAATGTGATATATGCCATCATGTGCCAGCAATGCCCCTCTGCCATGTACATTGGTCAAACTGGACAGTCTCTACGTAAAAGAATAAATGGACACAAATCAGATGTCAAGAATTATAACATTCATAAACCAGTCGGAGAACACTTCAATCTCTCTGGTCACGCAATCACAGACATGAAGGTCGCTATCTTAAAACAAAAAAACTTCAAATCCAGACTCCAGCGAGAAACTGCTGAATTGGAATTCATTTGCAAATTGGATACTATTAATTTAGGCTTAAATAGAGACTGGGAGTGGCTAAGTCATTATGCAAGGTAGCCTGTTTCTTCTTGTTTTTTCCTACCCCCCCCCCCCCCCCAGATGTTCTGGTTTAACTTGGATTTAAACTTGGAGAGTGGTCAGTTTAGATGAGCTATTACCAGCAGGAGAGTGAGTTTGTGTGTGTATGGGGGTGGGGGGGATGTGAGAAAACCTTGATCTATGCAGGAAATAGCCCTACTTGATTATGTAAAGAGTTGTCACTTTGGATGGGCTAGCACCAGCAGGAGAGTGAATTTGTGTGGGGGGTGGAGGGTGAGAAAACCTGGATTTGTGCTGGAAATGGCCCACCTGTTGATGACTTTAGATAAGCTATTACCAGCAGGACAGTGGGGTGGGAGGAGGTATTGTTTCATATTCTCTGTGTGTATATAAAGTCTGCTGCAGTTTCCACGGTAAACATCTGATGAAGTGAGCTGTAGCTCACGAAAGCTCATGCTCAAATAAATTGGTTAGTCTCTAAGGTGCCACAAGTACTCCTTTTCTTTTTGTTGTAAGAGACAGTTTTGTGCAAGACATGTCCTGAGCACTTGAGGCAGATACCAAGCGGCATGTGCATTAGTTCATCCGCCCAGATCCCTTGGTGTCACAGGTATGAAGCCTGGCAAGGTTCCCTTAGCCTTTGCAATTGAGATGGTGGCGATTCAGAGTCTTCTCACAGGAGCTTTTCCCTGGTGTCCTTGCCTTAAGCTGCCTTACTGTGCAGTGTGTTATCAGCCTTCACACAAAAGCTGGCTGCCCTGCAGTGGCACCGTGATTCCGGTGTGTACCCACACTGCCCTCTGTAAAGCCCTTTAGGATGAGGGGGGCTGTGATGTAAATTAGTATCATCTCCCATAACAACAGCCCTGAGTAATCACCGTCCTCACAGCCTCTGGGTTACCGCAGTGCATGACCTTTAACTCTTCTGAGTGCAGAACCCTGAGCCAAACCAGCATGGCCACCGCAGTAATGCTTTGAGAGGCTGCCACCTTGTGGCATGTTAGGGAGAGGATGGCTAGTGGCAGGCTTTCTGGAAGCAGCAGTCAGGGCAAAGGGAATGGAAGGGCCCTGTTGCTACTTACCCCAGTGTGTGAAGAGGTGGAAAGGTGGTATACTCCCAATACTATGGCCCCAGGCTGTCAGAATCCCAGATCCTGGCCCTGGGCTTCTCTGAGTCCCTGGTCTGGTCTGTCTCACCTGCACAGGATATAAAGTCTAAAACAAAGCCAACCCCATTTCAGGCTGCAAGCAAATGTTCTGCAGGGTCCAGGGTCACGCCCGTGTTGTACAGACAGTCTACTGCAAAGCTACTGCTTCCCTTTCCCTTTTCCCACTGTGAGCAAGTGTGAACAAATATGTGAGAGAGTCACACGGCGTTTGTGTGTTATAGTAGTCACCCTTTTCACTAATTGGATGGTGATGCCATTTTTCACTGTGATTCATTAAAATCTGTTGCAAGGCTACCATTAATTATTATTATTTTATTGATCATTTGTTTGTATTCCAGTAGTGCCCAGAGGTACTAGTCTAGACTGGGGCCTTGTTACACCTGGATGAGACAAGCTTGTGCAAATGTGTATATATGTATGTGTGTTTGTGCATGCCTGTGCATCTGTGTGCATGCATACATGGTATGAAGATTTTATCTACATCTATATCTATATTTATGAGAGCCATCTGATTCCTCGTAGCTATGGTATATAGGGCCCAATCTTTCTGCCAAGGAATTCAGTGAGAATTTTGCCATGGATTCAGCAGAAGCAGGATCTGATCCAAAGTCTGAAATTCTTCAAAGCGCTTTGAGCCCTGCACAAAGTGCCATATAAGTCAGTTAGGTAGATCAGTGGTCTCCAAACTGGGGTGCACGA